>NW_016805647.1:4029534-4050803 GCF_001698545.2 Rhinopithecus bieti
AAAAAAAAAAAGAAATACATATGAAAATGAGATTTGGCCAGGAGCCATGCCTGTAATCCCAGCATTTTGGGAGGTCAAGGCTGGCAAATCACCTAAGGTCAAGAGTTTGAGACCAGCCTGGCCAACGTGGTGAAACTCCGTCTTTGCTTTAAAACACACACACACACACACACACACACACACACACACAAATCAGCCAGGCGTGGTGGTGCACCTGTGGTCCCAGCTACTTGGGAGGCTGAGGCTGGAGAATCGCTTGAACTTAGGACACGGAGGCTGCAGTGAGCCGAGATCGCGCCACTGCACTCCAGCCTGGGCAACAGAGTGAGACTGTGTCTCAAAAATTAAATAAATAAATAAATAAATAAATAGATTTTTAAGCCAGGCCAGGTGACTCACGCCTGTAGTCTCAGAACTTTGGGAGGTTGAGGCAGGAGGATCACCTGAGCCCAGGTGTTCCAGACTGCAGTGAGCTATGATTGTACGCTCCAGCCTGGGCAACAGAGCAAGAGTTTGTCTCTTTAAAAAAATTAAAAATAAGTGAAACGATATTTTAAAAAACTTATCAAACCAGCAAAATAAGTTTAATTATGATACCTAATGTTGTGGAGTATACAAGGAACTACGGATTTTCATTTACTTGGAAGTTTAATTTGGTTAAAAATTATTTTCTGAAAAACACCAGCAATATATTAAATGATTTTTTAAAAAATCACACTTTTGGTTATGTGCAGTGGCTCATGGCTGTAATCCCAGCACTCTGGGAGGCTGAGACTGGAGGATCTCTTGAGGCCAGGAGTTTGAGACTAGCCTGGGCAACATAGCAAGACTCCATGGCTACAAAAAATTAAAAAGTTAGCCAGGTGTGGTCGTGCACACCTGTAGTCCCAGCTACTCGGGAGACAGAGGCAGGAGGATCACTTGAGGCCAGGAGGTTGAGGCTGCAATGAGCTGTCATCATGCCACTGCACTCCAGTCTGGGCAACAAAGCTAGACTTTGTTTCAAAAAAAAAAAAAAAAAATCCTATTCTTGTCTTTGAGAACCTATTCTAGCAGTATCCAAAATCCAAAAGACATGATTTAATAAACGCACAAAGCATTATGTGTTGTAACTTTCTTCACAGCATTATTCATATTTTTGTAAACATAGGGGCTGGTTAAATAATGTATTTATATAGGGGTGAAGGGTGACAGCAGGGAAAGCAATTGCATTTTCGTCATCTAGTTCCTTGATTCTGGTGGCCACATCAGCTACTAACAGATATAAAAGTGACTTTAAAAGTATATTGTGGCCAGATGCAGTGACTCACACTTGCAATTTCAGCACTTTGGAAGGCCTAAATGGGATTGCTTGACTTCAGGAATTTGAGACCAGTCTGGGTCTCAACATAGCAAGACCTATCTCTTTAAAAAAAAAAAAAAGGTGATAGAAATACCTGGTCTGAAGACTACTTTCTAATATAGTATAATATAATATAATATATAAGAGAAAAGAAAGAAACTCCAGCATAATGCTTTCCCCTCCTTTCTCCTCCAGCCAGATGCAAATTTAACATTATATTATAATACACAATAGATGTATTCTAAATAAAATATTAAAAAACAATGAGAGAGATCTTTATATACTGATCAAAAATAAATTCACAATATGTTGAAGAAGAGAAAATTGTGAAGAAAGATTTAAAAATGAAAATAAAAGGTTGGGTGGAGTGGCTCATGCCTATAATACTAGCACTTTGGGAGGCTGAGGTGGGAGGATTGCTTGAGCCCAGGATTTCAAAACCAGCCTGGGCATTGGGGCAACATAGTGAGGCCCTATCCTAAAAAAAGAAAAAAGAAAGAAAAAAGAAAATTGTGCATGTGTGTGGTGGGGGTGTGTGTGGATAAATTGAAAGAGTGTTTTTAACAGGTGGAAGTGTAGATACTGTTTACTTTTTTTTTTTTTCCTTAGAGACAGGGTCTTGCTCTGTTGCCTAGTCTGGAGTGCAGTGGCATGATCATGGCTCACTGCAGTGTCAAACTGTTCCACCCTCCTCAGCCTCCAGGGAGTAGCTAGGACTACAGGTGTGCGCCACCATGCCCAGACACATTTTTAAATTTTTTGTAGAGATGGAGCCTGCTATGTTTCCCAGGCTCGTGTCAAACTCCTGGTCTCAAGTGATCCTCCTGCCTTGGCCTCCCAAAGCAATGGGATTACAGGTGTAAGCCACTATGCCCAGCCCCTATTTTGCTTTTTACAAATGACAACAAAAAATAAAAGCAAATAAATGTCAGTCTTTAGAGCTGAGTTGTCTGTTTTGCATCAATAGAAAAGAAACTCCTCCCACAACCACACCTTATGAAAGAAAGAAAGAAAGAAAGAGAAAGAAAGAAAGAAAGAAAGAAAGAAAGAAAGAAAGAAAGAAAGAAAGAAAGGAAGGAAGGTAGGTCTCCTTAGGGAGTAACCTGGAGTTGTGACAGTTGTGGCTCAAAGCATTGCCTTCTGAGCTAGGAATGAACTGCAATCACTGCCATTCACTAGTGAGGCAATGGTCCGGCTACCTGACTCTCTCCCTCTGCCACCGCCACCCTGAGCTCCAAGTCACTTCCTCTACCATGATGTTTGCATTGGACGTCTCTGCCATCATCCTCCAGCAAATCATGCAATGAGGGTTCACAGAACGGACTGTGTGAGCTCAAAGGAATCGTGCCCATTCATTTTCTCAGCAAATACTCAGCTTCTATTTCACACTGGACCCTTTGCTAAGCAACTGAGGATACAGCAGTGAGGCAGATACAGTCCCTGCCCTCTTGAAATTTACAATCTAGTAGATGAGACTGAAAAATAAATGCGTCGTTCCGATAGCATACAATACACCCTGACAGGAGCACATTGGAGGGGGCACATAGCTAGACTGGGACCAGAGGGTCTGGGGGAGATTGACAGGGCAGGATTCCAGAAGAGTTTAGATGTCTAGCTTGGATGTCTAGTTTAGATGTCATCTAAGAACAAGTAAGAGAGAACTAGATGAAGAGCAAGTAGGAACAATATTAGAAAGGATAGGTGATGGCAGCCTTGACACCGTGAGGCTGCAGGCAGTTTAGTATGCCTGCAATGCAGGATGCTGGAGGCAGGAGAGAGGAGAAAGGAGAGACATGATGCTCCAGAGGAAAGAAGGGCCAACTCACAAACATTGCTTTATAACAGCCAGGGTAAGAATTTGGTCTGCATCCGAGAGTCCATGGAAAGCCATTGGAGAGTTTTAAGCAGCAGGCTAACAAGACTGAGTTTGCTTGGACAGACCACATTGACTACAAGATTTAGAGGGGTGTGGTAAGCAGAAATATGACCCCCCAAAGATGACCACATCCTAATCCCTGGAACCTATGAATATGCTACTTTACATGGCAAAGGAGATGTTGCAGGTGTTGTTAAGGATTTTGAGAGGAGGTGTTTATCCTGGATTAACTAGATTGGCCCAATGTAATCACAAACGTCCTTTAAAGTGGAAGGTGGGGACAGAAGAGAGAGGCAAAGGAGATTTTACTGCGCAAGAGTGGTCAGGGAGATATCACATTGTTAACTTTGAAGATGGAGGAAGACAGCCACAAGCCAAAGAATGCAGAAAGCCTCTAGAAGACAGAAAAGGAAAGGAAATTGACTCTTCCCTAGAGCCTCAGGAAAGGGATACAGCCCTCCTCACGTCTTGATTTTAGCCCGGTGTCATTCAGACTTCTTACCTACTGAGCTAGAAGTAACAAATTTGTATTGTGTTTTTTTGTTTGTTTGTTTGTTTGTTTGTTTTTTGAGACAGAGTCTCACTCTGTCACCAGGCTGGAGTGCAGTGGCACGATCTCGGCTCACTGAAACCTCTGCCTCCTGGGTTCAAGCAATTTTCTTGCCTCAGCCTCCCGAGTAGCTGGGATTACAGATGCCCGCCACCATGCCCAGCTGATTTTTGTATACTTAGTAGAGACGAGGTTTCAACATGTTGGCCGGGATGATCTCGATCTCTTGACCTTGTGATCCACCTGCCTTGGCCTCCCAAAGTGCCGGGATTACAGCTGTGAGCCACCATGCCTGGCCAGAAATTTGTATTGTTTTAAGCCACTAATTTTGTAGTAATTTCTTACAGCAGTAAGAGAAAATGGATACAGATTATGTTACTGCTGTAACAAATACCTAAACATGTAGAAGTAGCTTTGGAACTGAACTTTGGGAAGAGGCAGGAAAAATACTGAGGGGCATGATGGGAAAAGCCTGTATGGCCTTGAATAGACTGCCAGGAGAAATGTGGATGCTAAGAGCTTGGACAGGGAGGACTCCGAAATCAGTGAGGAGCAGAGTCAAGGAAATATGAACCAATTTAGAGAACGTGAACAGGCTTGGAAGAAATATGGCTGTTAAAGATGCTATGGGTGATGGCTGAGAAGGAAATGGGGAATATTTTGGGGGAAACTGGAGGAAAGAGGATCCTTGGTACATAGCGACAAAAAGCTTAGCCAATGCCTTGAAGTTATGTGAAACACAGAACTTATAAACAATGGACTTGAGGCTGGGCACGGTGGCTCATGCCTGTAATCCCAGCACTTTGGCAGGCCGAGGTGAGCGGATCACCTAAGGTCAGGAGCTCAAGACTAACCTGGCCAACATGGTGAAATCACATCTCCACTAAAAATACAAAATTAGCTGGGCATGGTGACAGACACCTGTAGTTCCAGCTACTAGGGAGGCTGAGGCAGGAGAATTGTTTGAACCCAGGAGGCAGAGGTTGCAGTGAGCCGAGATCGTGCCACTGTACTCCAAACTGGGCGACAGAGTGGGGCCCTGTCTCAAAAACAAAACAAAAGAAAACAACAACAACAAAAAAAAAAAAAAAAAAAAAAAAAAAAAAAAAAAAAAAAAAAAAACAGTGAAATTGGGTAGTTAGCTAAGGAGATTTCCAGGCAGTGTTGAAGGGTGTGGTCTGGTTTCTTCTTGCTGCTTATAGTAAAATGTGAGAGGAAATAGATAATTTGAGAGAAATGTTCAACAGAAAATGAACCAGAACTCGATGATTGGGGGAATTCTCAGCCTATTCAGATTGTAAAAGATGTTAAGACGATGAAATTCACTGTCAGGAAAGTGTGCTTTAGAGAAAAAGCCAAGGACATAGCTGGACAACCTCAGAAAGATCAAAAGATCAGAGTACTATGCCTGTAATCCCAGCACTTTGGAAGGTTGAGATGGGAGGATTGCTTAAGCCCAGGAGCTCAAGATCAGCCTGGGGAAACATAGGGAGACCTCAGCTCTACAGAAAACAACAACAACAACAACAACAACAACAACAAAATTAGCTGGGTAGGTGGTGCATGCCTGTAGTCTCAGCCATTTGGGAGGCTGAGGTGGGAGGCTTGTTTGAGCCTGGAGAATCAAGGCTGCAGTGAACTGTGATTGCACCACTGAATTCCATCCTGGGCAACAGAGCAAGACCCTATCAAAAAAAAACAACAACAAAAAAGTTCAGAGTATTCTGTCACATAAGAGGTTTTTTGAAGAGATTAAGTGTGAGACTCATATATCCCCTCAGCTACCTCAACAGAAGACAGAAATAGAAATGGGCTTATCAAGTGAAGATCTGCAAAGGAGCATTTTGTCTAATGGAGTGACATACATGAGAGACCCACAGGGTTCTTGAGAATTTTATACCAGCAGAAACACTGGAGCTTGGACTGAACGGGATAGAGAGGGTATGAAATGAAAGAAGGCTATAAGATCCCCCAAGATCAACAGGCAGGAAACAAATGGATTAAACCACCCAGCTGCAACCATCTGCTGAATCTTTCATGAAAAAGGAAGAATGACTCAGAGGACAGAGCTGGGAGACCAGAGGCCAGAGTCCTGAGCCTCAAAGTATTATTTCCAGGCTTGGAAACCTAACGGAGTTTGTCTAACTTAATTTTGAAATTGCTTGGGACTGGTGACACCTCTATCTCTTCCTTTCTCTCCTTTTACATGGGAATGTCTATAAGTGTTATCCTCCGCTAGACCCATTATCATATTTTGGAAGCAGAAGCTTATTTTCTAGTTTCACATGTCCATAGATGGAGAGAAACTTTGTCCCAGAATAGATTATGCTGAGTCTCATCCAATACCTAATTTAGATAATATCTATGATAAATTTGAAACTCTTGAGCTAATGAGATGTAAATGAGACTGTGACCTTTGAGTTGATACTGTAATGGGCTGAGACTTTCAGGGACCTTGGAATAAGGTGAATGCATTTTGTATGTGAGACAGATATGAGTACTGGGACCAGAGAATGGTCTGTGGTAGGCAGAATAATGACCCACCAAAGATTCCTCCAGAACCTGTGAATCTGTTACATTACATGGCAAAAAGGGACTTTGAAGAATTGATTAAACTAAGGATTATGAGACAGGGAGATTATCCTACATTACCTAATAGGCCCAATATAATCACAGGGGTTCTTAAAAGTGGAAAGGGGGCCAGGTACGGTGGCTCATGCCTGTAATTCCTGCACTTTGGGAGGCCGATGCAGGCAGATCACTTGAGGTCAGGAGTTCGAGACCAGCTTGGCCAACATGGTGAAACCCCGTCTCTACTAAAAATACAAAATTAGCCAGACGTAGTGGCGAGCACTTGTAATCCCAGGTAGTCAGGAGGCTGAGGCAGGGGAATCACTTGAACCTGGGAGGCAGAGGTTGCAGTGAGCCGAGATTGTGCCATTGTAGTTCAGCCTGGGCAACAAGAGTGAAACTCTGTCAAAAAAAAAAAAAAAAAAACAGTGGAAGGGTGGAAGGGGAAGACAGAAGAGAGAAGCACAGGGAGATTTTACTATAGTATGGTCAGTAAGACATAACTTTGTTGATTTTGAAGATGGAAGAAGAGGAAACCAAGAAAAGTGGGAAGCCTCTAGAAGGTGGAAAAGGCTGGGCATGAATTATCTCCTTGAGCCTCCAGAAAGGAACACAGAGGGAAAACAATGGAGCAAAACTGGAAGCAAGGAGTTAAAATAAGAGGCAGTTGCAATACCCCAAGCAAAAGAGGATGGTATGCTGAATGAGGCAGGTGCAGTGGGGATGGAGATAGGTGGATGGATTAAACACCTATGAGGTATAGTCATTGGGACAAGGCGATAATATTTCTCAGGGAGGAGAGAGGGAAGTCTCTTCTCCAGGATGACATCCATAGTTTTGGCTTATGCAACAGGACAGACGGTGGGACCACTGGCTGTGTAGGCCACACAGGAAGAGGAACAGGTTTGTGGGCAAGAAGATAATTTTATTTGGGACATGTCAGGTTGGTGGTGCTTGTGGAATATCCGAGAAGCAGTTGGATAAGCAGGTCTGAGACTCGGGAAAACATATAGGCAGTAGTTAAAGTCAACCCGATGGATAAGATGGCCCAGGAAGAGTATGAAGAATAAGAAGACAGGACCGGACCTTGTAGAGTGCTAAGTAAGGGTATGCAAAGAAAAGAAATCTACAAGGGGCCTGAGAAAGAACAGCTGGAGAGGTAGGAGGAAAGCCAGGAGAGTGTAGTTCATGTAAGCTGACACTAAAGCTTATCAGTGTTGGACCAGCACTGGGAAGGAATCAGATGGAACAAGTGGGAGGTCAGATGAAACCAGGGTCAGGATTGGCGGTTCTGAGGAGTTTGGAGGAGCTCTGTTCTACCTGGAGAAAGAAGCACTTGTGGGAAACTGATGGTTGGTATTTTCTGCCCAGGCATATGAGGGCAGCCAGAGTCCAGGTGAGCAAACCTGTTTAGGATTCCAGCTCAGCCCAGAATGGGCAGCTGTTCCCAGGAAGGGGTTCCAGGTCCTCTCACTGTGCTGTAATTAAGAGACTCAGCCCCTGCCTCAACTTGCTCCACGGGACTGACCAGCTGTGTTTGCTCTTCTCTAGCAGGAAAGGCGGATCATCTGTCACCTACTCTGTTTTCTGAACATTCATCCCACTCCCTGCCTTTCTTACAAAGTTCCTTCTACCAGTTAACCTGGTGTGGTGGCAGGCGCGTGTAATCCCAGCTACTCAGGAGGCTGAGGCAGAACGATCGCTTGAAACCGGAAGGCAGAGGTTGCAGTAAGCAGAGATTGCCACACTGCACTCCAGCCTGGGCGAAAGAGCGAAACTACGTCCCAAACAAACAAACAAAACAAAGTTCCTTCTGCCCAAAACGAATATCCAAAGCGTTCTGAGCACCGTGCTATGCACTTCATGGTCATCGAGAGGCACTGATATTCTCCCATCTTACAACTGAGGAAACCGAGGCTTAAAGAGGTGAAATAACTTGCCCAAGGTCACAGTCAGTATGTGGTAGAACCAGGATCCAAGTCTAGGTAAATCCAAATTCTAAATTCTAATTCCCCAGAAACCACGATTGCTCCCTCCTTGGGTTCCTATAGTGCTTTATCAGCCTCTATCCCCGTTTCATCTCGCTAGGAGCTCCCGGAGAAAGGGGCTTTTAATTCGTCTTGTCAAGCAGTCATCATGGTGTGCCGCCGCAGAAGACCACTAGGTGCCGCGAGAGCACCAACCAGCCTAATTTACTGCTCACCTGGAGTGACTAAAGGAGTAGCTGGTGGGGAAGGGAGCCGGGCCTTTTCTTCTTGCCCTCCAGCCCACCTCGCCTTCCTGTCGGAGGTGGGAAGAAAGGATTGGGAGATTGGAAGGTTAGAAATTAGAGATTTGGCCGGGCGTGGTGGCTCACGCCTGTAATCCCAACACTTTGGGGGCCAGAGGCAGGTGGATCACATGAGGCTTGGGGTTCGAGATCAGCCTGGCCAACACGGTGAAACCCCATCTCTACTAAAAATACAAAAATTAGCCAGGCATGCTGGTGAGCTCCTATAATCCCAGCTACTCAGGAGGCTGAGGCAGGAGCTGAGGTTTGAACCCAGGAAGCGGAGGTTGCAGTGAGCCGAGATGGCACCACTGCACTCCAGCCTGGGCAACAGTCAGAGCCAGTCTCAAAAATAAATAAATAAGTAAATAAACAAATAAATTTAGAGATCTGAGGAGTGTAAACTGGAGCAGCCCAGGGCTAAAGTTAAACAGAAGATCCTAAGACTTCTCTGAGAAAGGCTAGAAACAACAAAATAAAATGTTGTGGCAAACGTCGCCAGGCTGGGTCTCAGCCCCACTCCGCTGTCCTCCCTTTTTGTGCAGATCCTAAAATGCACAACCCTATGCTGTGGCCTTAGTGGAAAACGGGTGAAATGTATGTTACTGAGACCTATCCAGCGCTAGAAACTGTGGGAAACAGCTGTGTGTCCTTGCGGAAATCACTTCATGCCTCTAAGCTTCAATCTTCTTGTAAATAAAATGAGGATAATAGGCTGGGCACAGTGGCTCACACCTGTAATCCCAGCACTTTGGGAGGCCAAGGTGGGAGGATCGCTTGAGCCCAGGAGTTCAAGACCAGCCTGGACAACATAGTGAGATCTCATCTCTATTAAAAATAAATAAATAAATAAAATGAGGACAATCAAGGGACCTACCTCGTTGAGTGGTTGTGAGGAGTTAAAATACAAAATGCATGTACCACACTGATACAATATCTGTCATATAGCAAGTGCTTAATAAATATTGTTATGAATAATAATTATAAATATTTAAATGTAAACATTATTGTCATATTTGTCAGGATTCTCCAGAGAAACAGAACCAATAGGATATATATAGATACATAAGAGGAAATTTATTATGGGCATTGGCTCATGCAATTACAAAGGCCAAGAAGTGCAATGATAAACCGTCTGCAAGCTGAGAACCAGGAAAGCCGGTAGTGTAATTTAGTCCCCAGTGGAAGGCCTGAAAGTGGGGTCGGGGAGGGAAACTTGTTTAAGAACCAGGAGCTCTGATGTCCAAGGGGAGGAGAAAATAGATGTCCTAGCTCAAGGACAGAGAATTCACCCTTCCTCTGCCTTTTTATTCAAGCCCTCAGTGGATTGGATGCTGCCCACTCAAATAGATGAAGGTGGATCTTCTTTGCTGTCAGTCTACTGATTTAAATGTTAACTCTTCCAGAAACACCCTCAAAGGCACACCCAGAAATAATGTTTTACCACCTAATATCCCTTAGTCAAGTTGACACATAAAATCAGTACACAAAATTAACAGTCACTGCAGGCGTGGTGGCTCATGCCTGTAATCCCAAAACTTTGGGAGGCTGAGGTGGGAGGATCACCTGAGGTCAGGAGTTCGAGACCAGCCTGGCCAACATGGTGAAACCTCGTCTCTACTAAAAATACAAAAAAATTAGCTGGGCATGGTGGCGGGTGCCTGTAATTCCAGCTACTTGGAAGGCTGTGGCAGGAGAATCGCTTGAACCTGGGAGGAGGAGGTTGCCTCCCAACACTTTGGGAGGCCGAGGTGGGTGGATTACCTGAGGTCAGGAGGTCAAGACCAGACTGACCAACATGGTGAAACCCCATCTCTTCTAAAAATACAAAAAGTATCCAGGCATGGTGGTGTGGGCCTATAGTCTCAGCTGCTTGGGAGGCTAAGGCAGAGAATCGCTTGAACCCAGGAGGTGGAGGCTGCAGTAAGCTGAGATCATGCCATTGCCCTCCAGCCTGGGCAACAGAGTGAGATTTGGTCCCCAAATAATGAAAATAATAATAATAATAAATGGTAGTTCTTAGCAGCTGCCTTCATGATGATGTCATTTAATTATCTTCTCACACTGCAGGCCTGACACATAACGTCCTCAACAAATATTTGTAGGATAAAAAAAAAAATAGTTTTCAGTCATGTTCTCTGTGTTAATCCAGCTTGTTGATCCTGAAGAGACTTTCTGGAGGTGGTGTCTACAAGGATGAACAGGAGTTTGCTGAGGATAATTGCACCTTCTATATTAAACAGAACAGTGCCTAGATACAGAGAAAGTGTTTGGTAAATATTTTGGAAAGAAGAAAGAGAAAGAGGAAGAAAGGAAAGAGAGAAGAGAGAAAAGAAGGAAGAGGAAGAAGAGAGGAATGAAAGAAAAGCTCAGGAAGGACCTGACACAGTGGCTCACACCTGTAGTCCCCGCATTTTGGAATGAAGGCCAAGGCAGGAGAATCACGTGAACCCAGGAGTTCAAGATCAGCCTGAGCAGCATAGTGGGATCCTATCTCTACCGGAAAAAAAAAAAAAGGAAAAGACACAAAACAACGACAAAACCTTAAGAAGGTTTTTTTCTTTGAAAACTTAGCCTTGACTTGAAACTCATCAAGGAGGTTTTTTATTTGAGCTAAGGATCTCTGAGATAGGCTGCAAATAGGATCTCTAGCAAAATGTTTCTCTTTTTTCTTTTCTTTTCTTTTTTTTTTTTTTTTTCTGAGATGGAGTTTCACTCTTGTCGCCCAGGCTGGAGTGCAATGGCGCAATCTCGGCTCACCGCAACCTTCGTCTCCTAGGTTCAAGTGATTTTCCTCTCTCGCCCTCCTGAATAGCTGGGATTACAGGTATGCACTACCACGCCCGGTTAATTTTCGTATTTTTAGTAGAGATGGAATTTCACCATGTTGGCCAGGCTGAACTTGAACTCCTGACCTCAGGTGATCTGCCTGCCTCAGCCTCACAAAGTGCTGGGATTACAGGCGTGAGCCACCGCACCCGGCCCAAAATGTTTCTTAGAGAGTTGATATCAATATACTTTAGGTCCCGGTAGTCCCACAGGTTTCCTCTAATGTAGCTGTCAGTACACTTCTGTCTTGTCTGAACCCCTACCCCAAGCGTGAGCTCTGTGAAGGCAGGGACTGTATCTATTTTGTCCAATGTTGTACATATGTAGTACAAAGAAGGTGCTCACTAAATTTTGTTAAGTTCCTAAATTAGGCTGAGTTCTAGTTCTGGTAATGGCAGAGTAGATTGTATCTGACTAACCCTTCCATAGATAACAATTATCAATTCTGGTAAAAATATTTGGCAATGATAAAAAATAAAAATAAAAAATAAAAAACTGAATTAAGGTACAGTAAAGTGTTGGGGGAAGTCAGGGACCCCGAACGGAGGGACCAGCTGAAGAACATAAATTGTGAGGATTTCATGGACATTTATTAGTTCCCCAAATTAATACTTTTATAATTTCTTATGCCTGTCTTTACTGCAATCTCTGAACATAAATTGTGAAGATTTCATGGACACTTATCACTTCCCCAATCAATACCCTTGTGATTTCCTATGGCTGTCTTGTCTTTAATCTCTTAATCCCATCATCTTCGTAAACTGAGGAGGATGAATGTCGCCTCAGGACCCTGTGATGATTGCGTTAACTGCACAAATTGTGGCTAGGCGCGGTCACTCAAGCCTGTAATCCCAGCACTTTGGGAGGCCGAGATGGGCAGATCACAAGGTCAGGAGATCGCGACCATCCTGGCTAACATGGTGAAACCCCATCTCTACTAAAAAATACAAAAAACTAGCCAGGCGAGGTGGCAGGTGCCTGTAGTCCCAGCTACTTAGGAGGCTGAGGCAGGAGAATGGCGTAAACCCGGGAGGTGGAGCTTGCAGTGAGCTGAGATCCGGCCACTGCACTCCAGCCTGGGTGACAGAGCAAGACTCCGTCTCAACAACAAAACAAAACAAAACAAAACAAAACAAAACAAAACAAAAAAATGCACAAATTGTTTGTAGAGCATGTGTGTTTGAACAATATGAAATCTGGGCACGTTGAAAAAAGAACAGGATAACAGCAATCTTCAGGGAACAAGGGAGATAAGACTTGGAGTCTGACTGCCAGTAAGCCAGGCAGAACAGGGTCATATTTCTCTTCTTTCAAAAGCAAATAGGAGGAATATCGCTGAATTATTTTTCTCAGCAAGGAACATCCCTGAGAAAGAGAATGCGCCCTGAGGGTAGGTCTACAGACAGCCCTCTTGAGGTGGCCGCCTTTTAAGGTTGAAGCCAAAGGGATGAAATAAGCCCCCGTCTCCTGTAACGCTCCCAGGAGTATTAGGACGAGGAAATTCCTGCCTAATAAATTTTGGTCAGAAAGGTTGTCTGCTGTCAAATCCTGTCTCCTGATAGGATGTTATCAATGACAATGCGTGCCCGAAACTTCATTAGCAATTTTAATTTCACCCTATCCTGTGGTCCTGTGATCTCGCCCTGCCTCCACTTGCTTTGTGATGTTTTATTACCTTGTGAAGCATGTGATCTCTGTGACCCACGCCCTATTCGTGCCCTCCCTCCCCTTTTGAAAATCGTTAATAACAACTTGCTGGTTTTATGGCTCGGGGAACATCACGGATCCTGCTGACATGTGATGTCTCCCCCGACACCCAGCTTTAAAATTTTTCTCTTTTGTACTCTTTCCCTTTATTTCTTAAAACAGCTGAGACGCTTAGGGAGATAGAAAAGAACCCATGATAAATATTGGGGGTGGGGTTTTCCCCAATAGTAAAGTGACCAAAACCAGGCGTAAGCTGGAAGGAGATTCAGTGTTTAAAATAAGGCAACCACACTGAGTATGATCCACATTTATATGGATTTGCCACCAAGGAAAATTCTTCGGTTTTCACAGCACAGAAAGCTAGAATTCGAGCAGATATTCAGAACTTAATTTATCCATTAAATCAGAGGATAGAAGCCGGGCGCGGTGGCTCAAGCCTGTAATCCCAGCACTTTGGGAGGCCGAGGCGGGTGGATCACGTGGTCAGGAGATCAACACCATCCTGGCTAACACGGTGAAACCCCGTCTCTACTAAAAATACAAAAACTAGCCGGGCGTGGTGGCGGCCGCCCGTAGTCCCAGCTACTCGGAGGCTGAGGTGGGAGAATGGCGTGAACCCGGGAGGCGGAGCTTGCAGTGAGCTGAGATCGCGCCACTGCACTCCAGCCTGGGCGACACAGCGAGACTCCGTCTCAAAAAAAAAAAAAAAAAAAATCAGAGGATAGAGTTCAGGCTGTTACAGTGACTGAAAATTGAGGGAGAAACCCCAGAAACAAAAGATCCAGAGAAAATAACCAAAAATCTGCACGTAAACTTCCTCAAATCCTCAGCTAAGCCTTGAATCGAACATACACAAATAAGACTCCAGCAGGGAAACCAATAGCTGGAAGGATGAAAATACTGGGCAAAGATTTTAGCTGCTGCTTACTGCAAGGAAGATAATTTGAAGTTGAAATTCTGCCAAATTATCAGGGCATGGTAAAAGACAGTCCATCAAAACCCCGAAAGGACTATACCTAAGAAGAATACCCTGTATCCTGAGATTGAGAGACATAGCATATGACTAGGAGCAAAATAAAAACTAGACTTAGGCCAGACGCAGTGGCTCACTCCTGTAATCCAAGCACTTTGGGAAGCCAAGGCAGGTGGTTCANGAGGATAGAGTTCAGGCTGTTACAGTGACTGAAAATTGAGGGAGAAACCCCAGAAACAAAAGATCCAGAGAAAATAACCAAAAATCTGCACGTAAACTTCCTCAAATCCTCAACTAAGCCTTGAATCGAACATACACAAATAAGACTCCAGCAGGGAAACCAATAGCTGGAAGGATGAAAATACTGGGCAAAGATTTTAGCTGCTGCTTACTGCAAGGAAGATAATTTGAAGTTGAAATTCTGCCAAATTATCAGGGCATGGTAAAAGACAGTCCATCAAAACCCCGAAAGGACTATACCTAAGAAGAATACCCTGTATCCTGAGATTGAGAGACATAGCATATGACTAGGAGCAAAATAAAAACTAGACTTAGGCCAGACGCAGTGGCTCACTCCTGTAATCCAAGCACTTTGGGAAGCCAAGGCAGGTGGTTCACTTGAGGTCTGGAATTCAAGACTAGCCTGGCCCAACATGGTGAAACCCCATCTCTACTAAAAATACAAAATTAACTGAGCATAGCGGTGGGTGCCTGTCATCCCAGCTACTCGGGAGGCTGAGGCAGGAGAATTGCTTGAACCCAAGGGGCAGAGATTGCCATGAGCCGAGATCGCACCATTGTGCTCCAGCCTGGGCAACAATAGCGAAACTTTGTCTCAAAAATAAAAAATAAAAATAAAGTAGACTTATTTTAACAAAGAGTAAAATCAAACACCCACAAATTTGAGATGATCCACCAGTAATTTAACTGCTGGCAAAAACAAAACAAAACAAACAAACAAACAAAAAACACTATTCAGAGGAGCATAACAGAATTAATTATCTCTGTAATGTATCATTCATGGTCAATTTGCAATAATAACTATTAGACATGCAAAACAACAACAACCACAAAAAAAAAAAAAAAAAAAATGTGGTCCATAGGCAAGAGAAAAAAAGTCAATAGAAACAGAGCCACAGACAATTCAAATATCAGAATTCAGAATCAAAAACTTTAACCATGACAAATGTCCTTAAGAGTCTACAGGAAAGGATGGTTATATTGGGTTAAATAATGAAGAATATAAGCCTTTCGGCCAGAACCGCCATCTTCCAGTAATTCGCCAAAATGACGAACATAAAGGGAAAGAAGAGAGGCACCTGACATATGTTCTCCAGGCCTTTTAGAAAACATGGAGTTGTTCCTTTGGCCACGTACAGGCGAATCTATAAGAAAGGTGATATTGTAGACATCAAGGGAATGGGTACTGTTCAAAAAGGAATGCCCCACAAGTGTGACCATGGCAAAACTGGAAGAGTCTACAATGTTCCCCAGCATGTTGCTGGTATTGTTGTAAACAAACAAGTTAAGGGCAAGATTCTTGCCAAGAGAATTAATGTGTGTATTGAGCACATTAAGCACTCTAAAAGCCAAGATAGCTTCCTGAAACATGTGAAGGAAAATGATCAGAAAAAGAAAGAAGCCAAAGAGAAAGGTACCTGGCTTGAACTGAAGCACCAGCCTGCTCCACCCAGAGAAGCACACTTTGTGAGAACCAATGAGAAGGAGCCTGAGCTGCTGGAAACTATTCCCTATGAATTCATGGCATAGTAGTTGTTAAAAAAATAGAAGACCTCTGGACTGTAAAAAATGTTTCTCTTCACTGAGTAGAAGTGTGGTGTCCTTTCCGCCAAATAAATATTTAAAGCAAATTTTAATTGTGTCCTAACTCATTACGCAATGTCTTTACTATTCAAATTTAAGGTATTTCTTGCTGAAAGATGTGAGGTAGCTTATTGTGCAACAAATTACTCAGTTGGTTAGAAAATGGCCAGGTATTATGTATGAAATATATCTACTGGTTTGAAGATAGTACCTCTAAATCATCAAGGAAGAAATAAAATAATTTATAAAAATTTAAAAAAATGAAGACTATCAAGAGAGGCTTGAAAGTAGTAGAAAAGAACCAAATGAAAATTCTAAAAAGGAAAAATATAATATCTAAAATTTATTTATTTGTTTATTTTTAGATGGAGTCTCGCCCTGTCGCCCAGGCTGGAGTGCAATGGCACAATCTTGGCTCACTGCAACCTCCGCCTCCTGGGTTCAAATGATTCTCCTGCCTCGGCCTCCCAAGTAGCTGAGATTACAGGCACCCACCACCACACCCAGCTGATTTTTGTATTTTTAGTAGAGACAAGGTTTCACCATGTTGGCCAGGCTGCTCTCGATCTCCTGACCTTGTGATCTGCCTGCCTCAGCCTCCCAAAGTGCTGGGATTACAGGCATGAGGGACCGCACCCAGCCAGTATCTGAAATTTAAAATGTGTTGGATGTATTGAGTAGATTTGACATAATTGAAGAAATAACCCATAAGTGTAAATACAAGTTAATAGGATCAACCAAACTGAAGCAAAGAGGGAGAAAAAATTGAAAAAAAAAAGTGATCACAATCTTTATGGCCTAATGGACACTGTTAAAAGATCTAATATATGTATAATTGGAGTTCCACAAAGATAAGAGAGAGAGATTGTGGAGAACAACAAATATTTGAGGAAATACTAGCTGATATTTTCCAATTTTGATTTTTTCTAAGCAGCAATCTATAGACCAGAAGATTAGAAACCCACAATTTGCCAGGCATGGTGGCTCACGCCTATAATCCCAGCACTTTGGGAGGCCAAGATGGGTGGATCACAGGGTCAGAAGATCGAGACCATCCTGGCTAACACAGTGAAACCCCGTCTCTACTGAAAATACAAAAAGTTAGCCGGGCTTGGTGGCGGGCACCACCACCTGTAGTCCCAGCTACTAAGGAGGCTGAGGCAGGAGAATGGTGTGAATCCGGGAGGTGGAGCTTGCAGTGAGCCGAGATCACGCCACTGCACTCCACCCTGGGCAACAGAGCCAGACTCTGTCTCAAGAAAAAAAAAAGAAACCCACAATTCGGTAAGTACAAATAACACCACATTGGGGCACATAATAGTCAAACTGTTAGGGATAAAGAAAAACTTTAGGCTGGCTGCAGTGGCTCACACCTGTAATCCCAGCACTTTAGAAGACTGAGGCGGGTGAATCACGAGGTCAGGAGTTTGAGACCAGTCTGACCAACATGGTGAAACCCCATCTCTACTAAAAATGCAAAAATTAGCCAGGCGTGGTGGTGTGCTCCTGTAATCGCACCTACTCAGGAGACTGAGGCAGGAGAATTGCTTGAATCCAGGAGGCGGAGGTTGCAGTGAACCGAGATCACGCCACTGCAGTCCAGCCTGGGTGACAGAGCACAACTCAGTCTCAGAAAACAAAGAAAAACTTTAAAGTTGCCAGAGATAAAAGACCTACAGGGAACCAAATGTATGAATAATAGCTGACTTGTCACTAGAAGCAGTGGAGCCCAGCCAACACTGGAACAAGTTCTTTAAAGTGCTCAAGTAGGCTGGGCACAGTGGCTCACACCTGTAATCTCAGCACTTTGGGAGGCTGAGGCAGGAGGATCACTTGTGACTGGGAGTTTGAGACCAGCCTGGCCAACATGACAAAACTCTGTCTCTACTAAAAATATAAAAATGAGCTGGGCATGGTGGTGCACATCTGTAATCCCAGCTTCTCAGGAGGCTGAGGCATGAGAATTGCTTGAATTTGGGGAGGCAGAGGCTGCAGTGAGCCCAGATTGCAGCACAGCACTCCATCCTGGGTGACACAGCAAGACTCTCTCTCAAAAAAATAAAATAAAATAAAGTGCTCAAGTAAAAGCATACACACACACACAAAAACCTGCAAACCTAGAATTTAATATCCAGTGAAAATGTATTTCAAAAATGAGACAAAATGAAGAAGTTTCAAATAAATTAAAGTTGAATTTGTCACCAGCAGAACCAAATGTATGAAATGATGAAGAAAGGACTTCAGTTTAAAGGAAAATTACACCAAATAGCACTTTGGATTTCCAGGAAAGAAGGAAGAACACTGAAAATAGTACATAGGTTGATGTGAAAGATATTATTCTTTACTTTCTTAAATTCTTTAAAAGTCAGTGGGCTCTTGGGGAATAGTGTCAGCAAGATGGTGGAATAGGAAGCTCCAGGCTTCATTCTCCCATAGAGATACTGAGTTAACAAAACATGTAGCCCAAAAGCCTTTATGAGGACTCCAGAAACAGCTTAAGGAGTCATGGTATTCCAGGCAAGCACAAAACCAATAGTAGCCATGCTGAAATGGGAATAGAAGACAGTGTTAAATGTGTTATTGGGATATAATTCTTAAAATACAAGTGTTATAGATTCCTATGAAAATAAAGCATTTTTGTTTATTTCTCTTTAAAAATAGTCAATGAACTCTTTAAAGCAGAAATATTAATCCTGTACTGTAGGCTCGAAAGCATACGGAGAAATAAAATATATGACCGAAACAGTGCAATGAACAAGAGGAGTGGCAATGGAATAGCACTGTTGTAAGGTTCTTACATTATATATCAGGTGGCATAATATTACTTCTAGGTAGACTGTCAGGGCAATGTAAATCAAAACTATGATGACATACCATCTCACACCCATTAGGATGGCTGCTATCAAAAAAACAGGCAATGGCCAGGTGTCGTGGTTCACACCTGTTAGACCAGCATTTTGGGAGGCCAAGGCAAATGGATTGCTTGAGCCCAGGAGTTGCCAGAGACTACCCTAGCAACATAGTGAGACCCCATTTCTACTAAAAAATACAAAAAAAAAAAAAAAATAGCTGGACATGGTGGTGCTCACCTGTAGTCCCAGCTACCTAGGAGGCTGAGGCGGGATGACCACCTGAGCCTGGAAGGTTGAGGCTGCAGTGAGCTGTGATTGCACCACTGTACTCCAGACTGGGTGACAGAATGAGACCCTGTCTCAAAAAAAAAAAAAGGCAAAACAAAACGAAACAAAACAAAAACCTCACAAGATCAACATACAAAAATCAATTTTATTGCTGTATATTAGCAATAAACATGTGGAAAACAAAATTTTAAATACCATCATAATCACTGAAAATGTTATACTTAGGGACAAAACTAACAAAAAAATGTTCAGGACTGATATGTTGAAAACTACAAAATGCTGATGAGAGAAATCAAAGAAAAGCTACATAAGTAGACCTACCATGTCCATGAATTGGGAGACTCAATATAGTAAAGATGCCAGTTGAGCTACAGTTTTAACACAATTCCTATCAAAAATCAAGACAAGATTTTGTTTGTAAACACAGACAAGGTTGTTCTAAAATTTACATAGGAAGGCAAAAAGGAACTAGAATATCTAAAACCAAAAAAAAAAAAAACACACACACACAAAACAAAAAAGAATAATTAAAAAAAGAATATCTAAAGCCAGTTGGAAAATAATAAAGTGGAGGAATCACCTACCTTGAGATCCATCTACCACTGGGATCCATTTAAATTGAAAAATAATTTAGTGATTGAAGGATAATTGGATATCCATAGGCAAAAAAATGAACCATGGCATAAACCTCACATTTTATACAAAATTTACCTAAAAAGGATCATAATTCAAATGCAAAGCATAAAACTATAGATTATTATTATTATTATTGAGACGAAGTTTCGCTCTTGTTGCCTAGGCTGGAGTGCAACGGCGCAATCTTGGCTCACCTCAACCTCTGCCTCTCTGGTTCAAGCGATTCTCCTGCCTCAATCTCCTGAGTAGCAGGGATTACAAGCATGCGCCGCCACACCTGGCTAATTTTCTATTTTTAGTAGAGACAGGGTTTCACCATGTTGATCAGGCTGGTCTCAAACTCCTGACCTCAGGTGATCTGCCTGCCTTGGCCTCCCAAAGTGCTGGGATTACAGGTGTGAGCCACTGCACCCGGCCTAAAACTATAAATTATTAAGACAGAGAATATCTTCTGGACATAGGGCTCAGCAAGTTCTTAGACATGACACCAAAACCAAAACATGTAAAAGAAAAAAATCAATACATTGGAATTCATCAAGATTAAAATCTTTTGTTTTGCCAAAGGCCTGATTTTAAGAGTATAAAAAGCCAAGTTACAGAATAGGAGAAAATATTTGCAAACTATACATCTAACAAAGGACTCATATCTAGAATATATAAAGAATTCGCAAATGCATCCAATTAGAAAATAGGCAAAAGACATAAACAGACATTTCAAACAAAGAGGATATACAGATGGAAAATAAGCACTTGTAAAGATGTTTAGTATTAATAGCCATTAGGAGAACGCAAGTTCATATCATGGCAAGACATTATCACACATTTAAAATAATAGAACAAGGCCAGGCACAGTGGCTCATGCCTGTAATCCCAGCACTTTGGGAGGTCAAGGCAGGGGGATCACCTGAGGTCGGGAGTTCAAGACCAGCCTGGCCAACATGGCGAAACCCCATCTCTACTAAAAATACAAAGATCAGCTGGGCATAGTGGGGTAGCTGTAGTCCCAGCTACTCGGGAAGCTGAGACAGGAGAATAGCTTGAACAGAGGAGGTAGAGGTTGCAGTGAGTCAAGATCACACTACCGCACTCCAGCCAGGGTGACAGAGCCAGACCCTGTCTCAATAATAAAATAAAATAAAATAATAGAATAATAAAATAAAATAATAGAACAGCTAAAGTAAAAATAGTAAGAACAGCAAATGCTGGCAAGTATATAGAGAAACTGGATCTCTTATACATTATTGGCGGGAATATTAAATAGCACAACTACTCTGGAAAACATTTTGGCAGTTTCTTTACACACTTAATATAGGCCAGTCATGGTGGCTCACACCTGTAATCCCAGTACTTTGGGAGGCCAAGGCGAGCAGATCACCTAAGGTTGGGAGTTCAAGACCAGACTAGCCAACATGGTGAAACCCCGTCTCTACTAAAACTACAAAAATTAGGTGGAGGCCGGGCACGGTGGCTCAAGCCTGTAATCCCAGCACTTTGGGAGGCCGAGACGGGCGGATCACGAGGTCAGGAGATCGAGACCATCTTGGCTAACACG
>NW_016805647.1:4051474-4058862 GCF_001698545.2 Rhinopithecus bieti
AAAAAAAAAAAAAAAAAAAAAAAAAAAATTAGGTGGATGTAGTGGCACAGGCCTGTAATCCCAGCTACTTGGGAGGCTGAGGCAGGAGAATCGCTTGAACCCAGGAGGCAGAGGTTGCAGTGAGTCAAGATTGCACCACTGCACTCCAGCCTGGGTGACAGAGTGAGACTCCATCTCAAAAAAAAAAAAAAAAAAAACTTAATATAGGCTGGGCATGGTGGTTCATGCCTATAATCCTAGCACTTTGGGAGGCCAAGGCTGGAGGATCACTAGAGCCCAGGAATTCAAGACTAGTCTGGAGGATCACTTGAGCCCAGGAGTTCAAGACCAGCCTGGGCAATATGGTGAGACCCTATCTCTACAGAAAAAACTTTTAAAAAGTAGTTGGCCATGATGGTGCATGCCTGTGGTCTCAGCTATTCAGGAAGCTGAGGTGAGAGGATTGTTTGAGCCTGGGAGGTCAAGGTTGCAGTGAGCTGTATTTGCACCACTGCACTCCAATCTGGGTGACAGAGCAAGACCCTGTCTAAAAAAAAAAACAAAAGAAAAGAAACAAACTTAATATATACTTATCATGTGATCCAACAATTGCACTTCCAGGCATTTATTCCAGAGAAATGAAAATGTAGGTCCACACAAAAATATGTACATGAATGTTCATAGCTACTTGATTCTTAACAGCCCCAAATTCGAAACAACCCACATATCCTTCAGTGGGTGAATGGTTAAACAGACTGTGGTACATCCATGCCACGGAATACTACTCAGCAGTAAAAAGGTACAAACTATCGATACACTCAACAGGTAGGTGTTTCTCAAGGGAAGTATGGTGAGTGAAAAAAGCCAATCTCAAAAGGATGTGTACTGCACAGTTCCACCTCTGTAATATTATCATAGTGGACAAAATTATAGAGATAGAAACAAAGCACTGGTCACCAAGGTTTCAGGGGCAAGTGGGGGAGAAAGAGGTGCCACCAGAAAAAGGTAGCATGGGGGATCTTTGTGGAAATGGATTAGTTTTGTGTCTTGATTGTGGTGGTGGCTACACTAATGTCACATGTGATAAAATTGCTTAGAACTGTACATGCATGAGAGCACATACGAATGTATGTAACACTGGTGACATCTGAATACAGTCTGTGGATTATATTGTCAATTTCCTGGTTTTGTAATTGCTCTACAGTTACGAAAGATGCTATCACTGAGACAAATTGGATAAAAGGTCTGTAGCACCTTTCTGTACTATTTTGAAACTTCCTATGAATCTATAATTAGTTCAAAATAAAAACTTAAAAACATTTTTTAATACCTCACTATTCTGTGGATCAGGAATTTAGGCAAGTTTTGGCTGGGTGATTCTTTCTCTCCATTTGGTGTCAACTTGGGCTTTCGGAGGTATTTAGCTGGTGATGCTGCTCCATCTGGAAGGTTCAAAATGGCTTTAGTCAAATGGCTAGTGCCTTGGTGCGGACAGCTGGAAGGCTGGGCTCAGCTTGGCCTCTCTCCCTCTCCGTGTAGTCTCAGGGCCTCTCCATGTGCTTTCCCCGACACGGTTGTCAGACGTCTTACATGGTGGCTCTTGTTTGATTTTAATATTTCAGAGGTGAGACACTTCTGGAGGAAACCAAACCCAGGCCCAGCTTTCCTTAAAAATACTGCTGGGCTGTGCACAGTGGCTCACCCCTGTAATCCCAGCACTTTGGGAGGCTGAGGTGGGCGGATCACGAGGTCAGGAGATCGAGACCATCCTGGCTAACAAGATGAAACTCCGTCTCTATTAAAACTACAAAAAAAATTAGCCGAGCGTGGTGGTGGGCGCCTGTAGTCGCAGCTACTCAGGAGGCTGAGGCAGGAGAATGGCATGAAACAGGGAGACGGAGGTTGCAATGAGCCGAGATTGTGCCACTGCACTCCAGCCTGGGTGACAGAGTGAGACTCCGTCTCAAAAAAAAAAAATTACTGCTGAAGAAGAGTTAAGGAGATGGTCACTAGAAAGTAAGTAGTCAAGAAACAGACTGAGAATGCAGGCTGTTGAATGGGTGGTTAAAGAAGTTGTTGATGGCCGCACACGGTATCTCACGCCTGTAATCCCAGCTCTTTGGGAGGCCAAGGTGGACGAAATCACCTGAGACTAGGAGTTCGAGACCAGTCTGACCAACATGGAGAAACCCTGACTCTATTAAAAATACAAAAACTTAGTGAGGCATGGTGGGGCATGCCTGTAATTACAGCTACTCAGGAGGCTGAAGCAGAAGAATTGCTCGAACCCGGGAGATGGAGGTTGCGGTGAGCCGAGATCACGCCATCGCACTACAGCCTGGACAACAAGAGCAAAATTCTGTCTCAAAAAAAAAAAAAGAAGTGGTTGAGCCTGGGTGTGGTGATTCACACTTTTAATCCCAACACTTCAGGAGGCCATGGTGAGTGGATCACTTGAGTCCAAGAGTTTGAGGCCAGCCTGGGCAACACAGCAGAAACCCCCCCTCTACTAATAATACCAAAATTAGCTGGGCATGGTGGTGCATACCTGTAGTCCCAGTTACTTGGGAGGCTGAGGTGGGAGGATTGTTTGAGCCCAGGAGGTGGAGGTTGCAGTGAGCTGAGATCATGCCACTATGCTCTGTCTCAAAAAAAAAAAAGAAGTTGTTGAAGTGCACCAGGTGATGGCAGGATTCTGAGAGGAGGGGAAGATATGATCCAAGCACCCAAATCACTAGTGAGTGAGAAACAGTGACCCAGGGAAAAGAGGATGATGGCAACAAGGAGGAGGGATGATAGAATCAGTTGGTATAATGGCAGGCGCGGTGGCTCACTCCTGTAACCCCAGCACTTTGGGAGGCCAAGGCAAACAGATCTTGAGGTCAGGAGTTCGAGACCAGCCTGACCAACATGGTGAAACCCCGTCTCTACTAAAAATACAAAAATTGGCTGGGCATGGTGGCACATGCCTGTAATCCCAGCTACTCAGGAGGCTGAGGCAGGAGAATCGCTTGAACCTGGGAGGCAGAGGTTGCAGTGAGCTGAGATTATGCCACTGCACTCCAGCCTGGGCAACAGAGCGAGACTCTGTCTCAAAAAATAAAAATAAAAATAAAAAAAGAACCAGTTGGTATATGCCTAAGCAAGTAGGGCTTTCTATAATCAGGTGTCTGGAAAAATATCTGAAGACACAATATGGAGACTGGGTGCAGTCCGGCCCACACCTATGATCCAACCACTTTGGAAGGCCGAGGCAGGAGGATGGCTTGAGTCCAGGAATTTGAGGACAACCTGAGAAACAGGGAGACTGCCCCCAGCCCCACTACAAAAAATAAAAAATAGCCAGGTGTGGTGGTGTACACCTGTGGTCCCAGCTACTTGGGAGGCCTGAGCCCAGGTAGTTGAGGCTGTGGTGAGCCCTGATGGCACCACTGCACTGCAGCCAGGGTGACAGGGTGAAATCCTGTCTCAAAATAAATAACTATAGAATTTTTAACAAGAATCAATGTGGACACTGATTCCACCCCGTCCCTGAGGAATGTGGTGTGAGAGGATAATCAGCCTCTGGGTAAGAGGGCTGTAGGGGAGGACTGTTGTCAGGGATCACGTTGAGTTCTGTGGCTTGGAGGCAGAGGACACGCTCCTGGCGATTGAGAACAGTAAGAAGGCTGGCTGATTGTCGAACCCATGTCTCAGAAGACACCATGGGAAGGTTTGGATGGAAGACTGGCAGAGAACTTGGATCCTGGGTTAGGGGAGGGAAAACAGAACAGCAAGGAGAGAGATTCTGGAAGATGATCAAGGAAATGATGTAAGCCTGGTGTATTTGGCAAGGTGTAAGAGGATTTAGTCCATGAGCTCCAAACTGAGCTCTGAGAACCTGTCCCAGAGAGAGAAGGGCGCAGTTAGAGAAGGTCCTTAAGTAAGGCTTAGCCTAGTGTGTGCCGGGGGTTGATTCAGTGAAATCTGTTACTTGCTGATTCTGTGGCACACACCTGTAGTCCCAGCTACTCAGGGGCCTGAAGTAGGAGGATTGCTTAAGCCGAGGAGTTCCAGTCTGGCCTGAGCAACATAATGAGATCCTGTCTCTTTAAAACAAAATCAAAGGACTTCTGTAATTGGGGAGCACAGGGGATGAAACAGATTCGGTCTCTGTTGAAATATAAAGTATCTCTATGACTACAACTCAAAATTGTATTGAAAGAAAAGAAATCCTGAGTTAATTCTAATGAAAAGGAAATAGAAGGGACATTTATCTTCTTCCTATTTTTTGCTCTAGTCCGTAGGAGGGTATGTCCAGGCTCTGTAAATTGTTGCTTGGGAGAAGGGATGAGGCTAGGGAGGGCACCGTGTCTATGCTCACTCCTGGTCCAGGACCTGGCCTCTTAGGCCCTCATTTTCAGGCTTGTTCCTGCAGGAAAAAATTACTATGGTAGGTGGAGCAAAAACAGACATTTGAGTTGCTTTTTTGTGTGTGTCCTTGATATGATCTTAAACTCTTTGCATTAATAGATTTTCTCATTTCAAACCATTCTGTCCTTGCTCTGCTGCTGTTGGAGAACAGTGGCGTGATCTTGGCTCACTGCAACCTCTGCCTCCCAGGTTCAAGCAATTCTCCTGCCTCAGTCTCCTGAATAGCTGGGACTACTGATGTGTACCATTATGCCCAGCTAATTTTTGTATTTTTGGTAGAGACAGGATTTCACCATGTTGGCCAGGCTGGTCTTGAACTCCTGACCTCAGGTGATCCACCTGCCTCAGCCTCCCAAAGTGCTAGGATTACAGGTGTGAGCCACCGCGCCCAGCCCAATCTGTTAATATTTTATATGGGATTTTTGCATCTATGTTCATAAAATAGACTGGCCTTTAATATTCCTTTGTCTTACTGCCTATCACTGGTTTGGGTATCAAGTTTATATCAGCCCCATAAATGAGTTTGAGAAGGTCCTTTATTTTCTATGCTCTAAAAGTTTGTAGAATATTTGAATTAGAATTTTTTTTTTTTTTTTTTTTTTTGAGACAGAGTCTGGCTCTGTCACCCAGGCTGGAGTGCAGTGGCGTGGTCTCAGCTCATTGCAAGCTCCGCCTCCCGGATTCATGCCATTCTCCTGCCTCAGCCTCCCATGTAGCTGGGACTACAGGCACCCGTCACCACGCCCAGTTAATTTTTTGTATTTTTACTAGAGACATGGTTTTGCCATGTTGGGCAGGCTGGTCTCAAACTCCTGACCTCAGGTGATCCGCCCGCCTTGGCCTCCCAAAGTGCTGGGATTGCAGGCGTGAGGCACCGTGCCCGGCCAGATATTCTTTTAAATGTTTCATAGAGCTTGTCTTATTGATTTATAAGAGTTCTTTGTATATTTTCCATATTAATGCTTTGTCTTGTAATGTATATTGTAAATTATAAAATTTAGATCATATATACTATATAAATACATATTTATTTATATATGTAATTGTATATGTAATATATATGTAATTGTACATATACATTACAATACAGGTGTGAGTCACCACACACGGCCAACATGGAGTTTCCTTATACAGAAATGTAGATATATGACTCTCCACTTTTCTGACGTTTAATTTTATCTGTAATTTTTATTGTAAAAAACCTAAAAAAGTGTGATAAAGTGTAAAAAAGTGTGATAAAGTCTACTTTAAGCATTTTTTCTTATCTTTTTTAGGTTTTGTGTACTGCCCAAAAGTGTTTTTTCCATGACAAAAAAATTATTTTTAAAATTTCTTGGCCAGGCATTTTTTTTGAGACAGAGTCTGGCTCTGTCACCCAGGCTGGAGTGCAGTGGCGTGGTCTCAGCTCATTGCAAGCTCCGCCTCCCGGATTCATGCCATTCTCCTGCCTCAGCCTCCCATGTAGCTGGGACTACAGGCACCCGTCACCACGCCCAGTTAATTTTTTGTATTTTACTAGAGACATGGTTTTGCCATGTTGGGCAGGCTGGTCTCAAACTCCTGACCTCAGGTGATCCGCCCGCCTTGGCCTCCCAAAGTGCTGGGATTGCAGGCGTGAGGCACCGTGCCCGGCCAGATATTCTTTTAAATGTTTCATAGAGCTTGTCTTATTGATTTATAAGAGTTCTTTGTATATTTTCCATATTAATGCTTTGTCTTGTAATGTATATTGTAAATTATAAAATTTAGATCATATATACTATATAAATACATATTTATTTATATATGTAATTGTATATGTAATATATATGTAATTGTACATATACATTACAATACAGGTGTGAGTCACCACACACGGCCAACATGGAGTTTCCTTATACAGAAATGTAGATATATGACTCTCCACTTTTCTGACGTTTAATTTTATCTGTAATTTTATTGTAAAAAACCTAAAAAAGTGTGATAAAGTGTAAAAAAGTGTGATAAAGTCTACTTTAAGCATTTTTTCTTATCTTTTTTAGGTTTTGTGTACTGCCCAAAAGTGTTTTTTCCATGACAAAAAAATTATTTTTAAAATTTCTTGGCCAGGCACAGTGGCTCACATTTGTAATCCCAGCACTTTGGGAGGTGGAGGTAGGCGGACCACCTGAGGCTGGGAATTCGAGACCAGCCTGGCCAACATGGAGAAAACCCATCTCTACTAAAAAAACCACATATATATACAAAAATTAGCCAGGTGTGGTGGCACACGCCTGTAATCCCAGCTACTTTGGAGGCTGAGGCAGGAGAATTGCTTGAACCTGGGAGGCGGAGGTTGCAGTGAGCCAAGAACACGCCACTGCACTCTAGCCTGGGCAACAAGAGCAAAACTCCGTCTCAAAAAATAATAATAGTAAAAATAAAGTTTCTTTTAGGCATTTTATAATTTGCTATCTTTATATATAGGCCCTCAATTAATTTATTCAAGAATATAATTTTGGTATGCTGATACAGAAATCTGAGTTGAATTTTTTTCTGAATATATGGCCAATTACCTCAACATCTAGTCTACCCCTTCCTCACTGCTCTTGAATTTAACCTTTATCATAAACTAACTGTATATACTTTTCAAATATTTACTTCAAAATAGATTATTTTATTCAAAATAGATACTTTTCAAATCTATTTTCATAGATTTCAAATATTATATATCTACATCTATGTTGCCCAGTCTTGAAATCTTGAGCTCAATGGATCTTCCCATCTTGGCCTCCCAAAGTGGTGGGATTACAAGCCTGAGCCACCATGACTGACCATTTGTTTTACGTTTTACTTTTATTTTTTGTGTTTTTAGAGACAGCGTCTTGTTCTGTCACCCAGGCTAGGATGCCATGGCTCTATCATAGCTCACTGCAGCCTCAAAGTCCAGGGCTCAAGTGATCCTTCCACCTCAGCCTCTCAAGTAGCTGGGAGACACCACTGCACCCTGCTAATTTTTTTTTTTTTTTTTTTTTTTT
>NW_016805647.1:4058893-4089447 GCF_001698545.2 Rhinopithecus bieti
CCAAAATAGATTATTTTATTCAAAATAGATACTTTTCAAATCTATTTTCATAGATTTCAAATATTATATATCTACATCTATGTTGCCCAGTCTTGAAATCTTGAGCTCAATGGATCTTCCCATCTTGGCCTCCCAAAGTGGTGGGATTACAAGCCTGAGCCACCATGACTGACCATTTGTTTTACGTTTTACTTTTATTTTTTGTGTTTTAGAGACAGCGTCTTGTTCTGTCACCCAGGCTAGGATGCCATGGCTCTATCATAGCTCACTGCAGCCTCAAAGTCCAAGGGGCCACAAAATTCCCCCCCCCCCCCCCCCCCCCCCCAACGGAGAGAAGAACACCCCCCCGCCACCCATCTTTTTTTTTTTTTTTTTTTTTTTTTTGTAGAGAAAGGGGTCTCACTGTGTTGCCCTGGCTAGTCTTAAACTCCTAACCTCAAGTGATTCTCCTGCCTGAGCTTTCCAGAGTACTGAGATTACAGGTATGAGCCATCACACCCAGCCAACATGGAGTTTTATTATACAGAAATATAGATATATGACCCTCCACTTATTCAGGGTCTCCCTGTGTCTTAAGAGTCCTATGCACCAAGTACATACTGAGGAGGCTGAAGTGGGAGGATCTCTTGAGGCTGGGAGGTCAAGGCTGCAGTGAGCTGAGATTGTGCCACTGCACTCCAGCCTGTTTCCAAAAACAAACAAACACCTATATGCAATTGGCTGGAACCTCCAGTCCATGTCTTGTGGTCCAACGTCTTCCCTAAAATTTATCTTTTTTTTTTTTTTGAAACAGAGTTTTGCTCTTGTTGCCCAGGCTGGAGTGCAATGGCATGATCTTGGCTCACCACAACCTCTGCCTCCCAGGTTCAAGCTATTCTCCTGCCTCAGGCTTCCTGAGTGCTGGGATTACAGGCATGCACCACCATGCCCGGCTAATTTTGTATTTTTAGTAGAGATGGGGGTTTCTCCATGTTAGTCAGGCTGGTCTCGAACTCCCGACCTCAGATGATCCGCCCGCTTCGGCCTCCCAGAGTGCTGGGATTACAGGCGTGAGCCACCACGCCCGGCCTGAAATTTATCTTGATTGGCTCCAGCTTTAAGCTTCAGCTACAAACCAGCTGTAAACTGGTTTGGTTCAGTTTATAACCCCAAATGTGGCAGGATGTATTTTCCAAAGGTGGTTGCATCAATAATAAAAATTGTATCCCCAGGCTGGGTGCAGTGGCCCACACCTGTAATCCCAGCACTTTGGGAGTCCGAGGCAGAAGGATTGCTTGAGTCCAGGAGTTCAAGACAACCTGGGAAACATGACAAGACCCTGTGTCCACACAATATAAAAAATTAGCTGGGTGCATGGCTGGGCGCGGTAGCTCACGCCTGTAATCCCAGCACTTTGGGAGGCCGAGATGGGCGGATCACTTGAAGTCAGGAGTTCGAGACCAGCCTGGCCAACGTGGTGAAACCCTGTCTTTACTAAAAATACAAAAATTAGCCAGGCGTGGTGGCAGGCGCCTGGAATCCCAGCTACTCGGGAGGCTGAGGTAAGAGAATTGCTTGAACCCAGGAGATGGAGGTTGCAGTGAGCCGAGATCGCACCACTGCACTCCAGCCTGGGTGACAGAGCAAGACTCTGTCTCAAAAATAAAATAAAATAAAAAATTAGCTGGGTGCAGCAGTGCATGCCTGTAGTCCCAGCTACTCAGGAGGCTGAAGTGGGAGGATCAGGAGCCCAGGAAGTTGAGGCTACAGTGAGCAGAGATTCCACCATTGCACTTCAGCCTAGGTGACAGAGGAGACCTTGTCTCAAAAGAAAGAAATAAATACATAAATAAATTTTATCCCTCATTCTCTTAAAATGTGACATTGGGCGGGCACGGTGGCTCACACCTGTAATCCCAGCACTTTGGGAGGCCGAGGTGGGCGGATCACGAGGTCAGGAGTTAAAGACCAGACTGACCAACATGGTGAAAGCCCGTGTCTACTAAAAATACAAAAATTAGCCAGGTGTGGTGGCGCACGCCAGTAATCCCAGCTACTCAGGAGGTTGTGGCAGGAGAATCACTTGAATCCAGGAGGAGCAGGTTGCAGTGAGCTGAGATCGTGCCACTGCACTCCAGCCTGGGTAACAGGGAAATATTCCATCTCAAAAAAAAAAAAAAAAAAAAAGTGACATTAACACTCATCCTTGAAGAGGTGGGGTCTCTGTTCCCTCCCCTTGATCCTGGGCAGACCTTTGTAATTGCCTCAACAGTAACAATGTAGTGAAGGTGCCACTGCATGACTTCCAAGGACAGGTCCTGAGAGGCAATTCTCTTCAGTCTGGTGCTCTCCTACTGCCTCTGAGCTGCTATAGAGGATGTTCAGCTACCTTGAAGCCGCCATGTTGGAGAGACTTTATGGAAAGCCCACAAGGGATAAAGGAGAGAACTGTCCAAGCAACTCCAGCTGTTCCAGCCCCAGCGGTTGAAGGCATCCCAGTACAGACATCAGACGTGTGAGTTAAGAAGCCTTCCAGGTGACATCAGGCCCAGCCACCATCTGACTGTGACCTCATAACAGACCCCAAGCCAGACTGAACCAGCAGAGCCACTCCCGAATTCCTAATCCAAAGAAATTGTCATTTTAAGCTGCTGAATGTTAGGGTGATTTGTTATGGTGCAACAGGTAATTAATACACCAATGTAGCCGGGTGCGGTGGCTCAAGCCTGTAATCCCAGCAATTTGGGAGGCCGAGACGGGCGGATCACGAGGTCAGGAGATCGAGACCATCCTGGCTAACACTGTGAAACCCCGTCTCTACTAAAAAATACAAAAAACTAGCTGGGCGAGGTGGCGGGCTCCTGTAGTCCCAGCTACTCGGGAGGCTGAGGCAGGAGAATGGCGTGAACCCGGGAGGTGGAGTTTGCAGTGAGCTGAGATCCGGCCACTGCACTCCAGCCCCGGCGACAGAGTGAGACTCCGTCTCAAAAAAAAAAAAAAAAAAAAAAATATTAATATATAACCAAATGGGTGTTTCCCAGACTGTGAATCTCATCCCCTTTCCATAATTTCCACACACAAAAGAAAACTTACTCATACAAGGCCTTCTTTGTGGTTAGCCACAAAAGATGAAGAGATAAATGATGTGAAACTAACAACTTAAAATTCAATTTGGACATCCCATTTCCAAAAATCCTTTACAGATTTACCCCACCCACCCCCAAGCAATGCCTACCATCCCTCTCTTACATCCTCCTCCTCCTGCTCTCATCTTCCTACAAACTTCAAATTCTTCACTCTGTTAGGCAGAATAATTACATTCTCTCAAGCTCTTTCTCCCAAACTCAGCTCCAGGACAACCTTTCAAAGTCCAGAGCCCTTTGCTAACATGCCCGGTGGAGCTGGACTTTTCTAGCTCCAACTAGGTTCATCATTTCAGCAGATCTGCCTGTGGCCAGCTTCCCCACATTGGATGCCAACCTAGTAAAACAGTTATCCATAAATCACAATGAAAGCTAAACTGCATCAAGCACCTACTATGTGCTGGTTCGAGGTTAAACACTTCACATGAGTCATCGCATTCAATCTCCATAAAACCCCTTTAAGATAAGGACTATTTGCCGGGCACGGTGGCTCATGCCTGTAATCCCAGCACTTTGGGAGGCTGAGGCAGGCAGATCACCTGAGGTCAGGAGTTCAAGAGCAGCCTGGCCAACATGGCAAAACCCCATCTCTACTAAAAATATAAAACTTAGCCAGGCATTGTGGCTCATGCCTGTAATTCCAGCTACTCGAGAGGCTGAAGCAGGGGAATCGCTTGAACTTGGGAGGAGAGGTTGCAGTGAGCTGACATCGCACCACTGCACTCCAGAGCCTTTTAAGACTGTCTTTAAAAAATACATATATAATATCTATATATATAGATAGACTATTAGTATCCCCATATTACAGATGAGGAAACTGATATTAGGTGCCTGTAGTCATATGTATAATTGTGACGAAGTCAGATTCCAAAGCATTTTACCAATATTGCTTAAGTGAGTGGTAGGGAAGGGAAGGCTCTCTGGAGTCAGGCTATGCTGGACAGTGGGGTTTGGAAACTCTGGTGAATAAAGTGGTAGTTGTTTCTATGAACATGGAGTGAGAAGGCCCAATCCTAAACACATCAGTGCTTAAGGCAGCTGCAGAGAATAAAAGGGAATAGAAAAAGGGGAGCTGGATGGCAGGAGCTTGGATGAGGAAGACTTCAAGGTCAGGTGAAGATGCCAACAGCTTCCTGCCTGGAGGACTGAAGAAGGGTTGGGCTTCACTGGAGACCCCCAGGAGACGGATCTGCTTGTTGGGACAGAGGTAGGGAGGTGAAAGCCAGGTGAGGAAGTTGGGGGTTGGGGGAGGTGCACACAGCTCCACTAAAGAGCTGGAAGAGGCCGATGGAGTATTCATGAGACGGCTGATCCAGGAAGGGCTGTGGCATATTAATATGGAAAAGTCCTCTTTGTTTGTGCTTGGAGAGGAAGGAGCCAGGGGAGAGGGGAGCAAGGTGGGCGGGAGCTGGGGAGAGCCTGCAGCAGAGGCCGAGGCGCTCTCGGTCTGGGCCTCGGAGAGGACTTGGGGTAAGTGATGGGGCACAGGCTGTGCGTCGGGGGAAGGTGCTGGGGCCTGAAGGTCCTGAGGGGGACCTCAGACGGCCTTATGCCTCCTCACAAAGAAACCGGACCATCATCTCCGTCCGGCACCCCGGTCGCCCCTCGGATTACCAGGCTAAGGCGCCCGGGAAGCCTGGGCAGAGGACAGAGGGTGGACCAAGCGGGGCGGAGCTGGATACTGGGCGCCGGCCTCCCTCCCCGCAACCCCGCCGGTCCTCTCAGGTGACAGCTCACGCCGGCCCCCGCCCCGCCCCCCGCATATCCAGGAGCCCCGGCCCACCCCGCCCGCGAACAGCCAGCGCCAGGAGCCTCTGCCGTCGGTGCGTGCGCGGACCCGCACGCGTCCCCCTTGACCTCGCCGCCAGCCATGGCCGTCGCTGCGGCCGCCCCCCGCTGCCTCCTTGTTCTTCTCCAGGTGCTAGTGCTCGCTCTGGCGCAGATCGTAAGTCTCGCAGCCCCTCCGCTGCCAGGGTCCAGGGTGCAGGGTCTGGGGTCCGGGATGGAGGAGCTCTGCCTGTGGCCCGCGCCTACTGACAGCCCTAGCCGGAGGGGCCACCTGAGGACAGCGCTGCGGGCAGGTCCCCTGGGTGGGTGCATACATGGTGCCCATCGCGGCACCGTGAATGGAGGTGGCTGAGTCGGAGAGTCAGAGGGGACCCGTCCCGAGACGCGCTGCCCTGCCCGGGACAGGCAGCGTGGGGCAGGAGCTGGCGCCCGGTCCTGGCAGCCCGGGGAGCCCAGGTGGCAGGGCATACAATGGTGCTCATTCACCCGCTGCGCAGCCTCCGCCCCCGCCGCCTCCCAGGGGGCGCCGGCTCCAACCAGACACCGCTATCGCCCCTAGGCGGCCTCTCGGCCCTGCTCGCCAACCCACGTCTCCCTTCCGAGGGCCGCCGAGGGGCTGCGGGCGCGCGGGTAGGGCAGAGACTGGGCCCCGTGGGGTGCTGGATGTGGTTCCGAGCTCGCCTGCGGGGCGCCAGTCTGGCACTTCGCGGCCTGGGGAGGTCGTGGCCACCAGGACCCCTGCCTGGGTCCAAGCTGGCGTCTGAAAAGGGCCGCCTTTTAAAATCTCTGATCTGTTCAGAGATGGGCAGCAGGACGGAGATTCTCCAGCTGTGAGCTCCCCTCACCTTGATATGACTCGTGACCTCCCTGAAACCTCACACTCACCTGCATTGAATTGCAAGCAATCAGGGTCCAGAGAGAGGGTCTGCTTTCTGGGAGGTGCAGGCTCCTCTTGCTTCCCGGCAGCAGTCAGGACTTAGCGGAGGGAGGACCCGGCAGTTGTGCTGCGGCAGGGGCGCTCTGAGTGGGAAAAGAGTACCCGCTTCACCTCCCTACACCTCCTTTCCCTGCGCCTCCCCCACTTTCCCGTCGGGTTTTCCCGCACCATGGGGAGAGAAGGAGGCGCTATCTCTGCCTGTCGTTCACATAAGAACAATAACCCGAGTCACCGCTCACTGAGGGCCGGCAGCCTGCTAGGCACAACCTTGCATTCCATTTGTGATTTATTTGAGCTGCCCACGTCTCCATCTATTCCCCACTGCCACCGCGCAAGGGCAACCTGGCACAGTAGAAGGAGTCGGGCACCCAGGGCGGAGTCCTGGCGCCGCCGCCCACGCTCAGTGACCATGGACCCTTCATGTTCAGAGCCAGTTTCTGCAACTGCAAACGGCGGCCCGTAACAGCGCCCGCCTCCCGGTTCTGAGTATTATTTAAGATAATGCATGTAATGGCACACGGTGCCTGCCATGCAGAAGGTTCTCAATACGTGGGAGTTCACAGAGGAGGTGCGCCCCTAGGACCCCGCTCCCAGGGTCCCTTGCAGCCCCGGGGACGCCCAGCTTCCCGCACTGTCTGAGGACTGCCCCCGCCGTGTGTGTTTTCAGAGAGGTCCACCGGGAGAACGGGGCCCCCCGGGTCCCCCAGGACCGCCGGGAGTGCCTGGATCCGACGGCATCGACGTGAGTCTCTAACCAGGGACCAGGGCGGGCGGGAGGCGGCGGACAAATGAGAACTTTGTGAGCGCTGTGGTGGGGGTGGGGACTGGGGTGCCCAGAGATGTAGTGCCCCCGTCGCCAGTAGGCGGCGCCGGCCCGCACCACAAGGACGCCGTTTGTTCTGCAAAAACCTCAATCCAGGCCTGACTTGCGGAGCGGGTTGTAGCCGCCGACAGACAAGGAGCTACTGTTCAGTCCGCCGGCCGCAGCTCACAGCGAGGCCTCATCCCACTCCTCTCCTTTCCCCTCCTTGTTGGGTAGGAGGCGCCTCAACCCCTCACCCTGCCTCTGGCACATCTGGACGCTTCTTCAGGGTCATTGGGAGCCTTGGCCAGACCGCCCACCAGCTTGGGCCAGACTCCTGTCTCTTCCCTTCGGTTTTCTCTCCCTGATTTAGAATCAGCTGGGCTTGTTCCCTGCAGGGTGAGGGTTAAATACTTCATTCTGAAGGCTCCCGCAGGAGGGCCGCTTGATGTTTACCAGTCTGGATAGACTTCTATTCAACCTGGTGCCCCCACCCCCCAAACACAGGATGCTGGGCCCCCGGCCAGGCCCTGGCTGCTGAGGGCTCTGAAATGCCTGGAGGCCTCTCTGGGGGTAAATCGGATTCCACCGGCCCTGCCTGCCCACCACCAAGGGTCCTTTGTCACTGGAAGGAGGTCCTTCCCTCCTTGGGAACACTGAATTTCCCCCTTACAGTCCCCCTTGGTCCTTGCCACTGGCTCAGTTTCCTGTTCTCCTGCCCTACAGTCTGGAATAGAGCTGCTGCCCAACTTGCTCATCCCCCTTCACGTTTCTCCAGAAGCCCCAACCTTCCTCCCACACGTGCCCAAATCCAAGAGGCATCAGCTTGGAGCCCCCAGCCCTGGTAGTGGGTCTCACAGCTGGCACCTCATGACATCAGCATGTCTGTACCTTCTTGCATGTTGCTGTCACCCTCTCCAGCCCAGCCAGGTTTATTCTCATGCTCCTATAATTTGTTTTTGGATTTTATTTTGAGGAAAAGGGGCTCTTTTCTCAAAAATTGCAAGGCTTAGGGGACGTAGACAGAAGAGAGGAGAGTGAGGAGAGCCTTTAGGAGCGGCCTGCCAGGGCCGTGTGTGCCCACGTGGGGTAGCGTGAGCCGTAGTGTGCTGTCTCACCTACTTGTATCTTGCAGGGTGACAAGGGGCCCCCTGGCAAAGCTGGCCCTCCGGTGAGTGCTTTATCCTCTTTGGCCTTGACCCTTCCTGCTCTTGCTCTCCTCTGGCTCATGTTTGTTCCATCTCTGTTTTCAAGGGACCCAAGGGTGAGCCTGGCAAAGCTGGGCCAGATGGTCCAGACGGGAAGCCTGGGATTGATGTGAGTACCTGCGTGTCGGGTGGGGTAGGGAAGGGCTCCACCAATTGACCTCCAGGGCCTGGCTCTGGCATCTTCACTGATCTGTTCAGAGATGGGCAGCAGGATGGAGACTCTCTAGCTGTGAGCCCCCCTTCACCTTGGTATGACTTGTGACCTTCCTGGAACCTCACATCCCCCCGCCAGGGGCATTGATTTGCAGGCAACCGGGGTCCAGAGAGAGGGTCTGCTCCCCTGCAGCAGTCAGGACTTAGTCTCACATTTCTGGCCACCAAGGATCAGGTTGAATACGTCCTTGTGTGCCCTGTCCTTCCCTCCGCTCTTCCCCCGACCCTGCCCACAGTCTCAGGCATGACTCAGGAGAGAAACATCATTTAGCTGATACCACAGAGCTCCCAGGGGCCCCCAAGGTCACAGGCTCCTGAACACAGCCAGCCCCAGGGGCATGAGGACGACATCTGGTGGGAGTTACACTGGGTCAGTCACTGAAAGATGAGAGAAAGGAGAAACCCCCATGACTTGCCTCTGCCCTGCTGGTTCATGAGGTGTGACCAGGGCTGGGACAGTCACCAGGGCCTCTTCAAATTCACCCACACCCTGCAACGATTACAAGGCATATTGCCTTCTATATTGCATTGGTTCTCACATCCACTCAGAGAGGCACCCACATGAGAAACTAAGGCTCAGAAAAAGCTTCCAGTGGCCTGGTGTGGCGGCTCATGTCTGTAATCCCAGCACTTTGGGAGGCTAAGGTGGGCAGATTACTTGAGGTCAGGAGTTCAAGACCAGCCTGGCCAAGATGGCAAAACTCTGTCTCTACTAAAAATACAAAAATTACCCAAGCGTGGTGGCGCGTGCCTGTGGTCCCAGCTTCTTGGGAGGCTGAGGCACAAGAATCACTTGAACCCAGGAGGCGGGGGTTGCAGTGAACTGACCTTGCACCACTGCACTCCAGCCTGGGCAACAGAGTGAGACTGTGTTGGAAGGAAGGAAAGGGGAGGGGAGGGGAGGGGAAGGGAAGGGAAGGAAGAAAAGAAAGAAGAGAAAGTAAAGAAAGAAAAGAAAAGAAAAGGAAAAAGTTGCCAGGGCAGGACATCAAGCAAATGACCAATCTTGACCCATGGCTAGGTCTTTGGACTCCTGAACCCAGAGGCATGAAGCCTGGGCCTGGCATGCAGCCAAATCTTTGGGCTTTGGTTTCTCATCTTTCAAAAGAAGGGAATTGTTCTACCTGCCTCCTAGGGTTACTATGGGAACTGGGGAAAAGGAAAGACAGGTGTCGAGGTTCCCAGGCCTTCGTGAGGTATGGTGAAAGGGAGCATCGGCCCACCCAGGAGGGCCCCTTGAACCTGCCCTGCTCTGTGGGTCAGGGGGCAGGTTGGCCCTCACTGATCCTACATTTTCATTCTTCCGCAGGGTTTAACTGGAGCCAAGGGGGAGCCTGGCCCCATGGGGATCCCTGGAGTCAAGGTAAGGTGCCTGCTGGGGCCTTAGCAGGGGCAATCTAGGGCCAGCATTTGGGAGTGGCTGTAGATAGGAAGTAGGGCCAGGGAAACCCCAGTCTCTGAGCCTTTCTCGTTGCTCCTGCAGGGCCAACCCGGGCTTCCTGGTCCTCCTGGCCTTCCAGTGAGTACAACCTGCAAGGGCTTCGAGGGACTCTCCGGGGAGAGGGGATCTGCAGAGAGAGCCATGAAGCCAATTTTCTTTCCTTCTGTTACAGGGCCCTGGTTTTGCTGGACCTCCTGTAAGTCCTCAGGGATAGGGCAGGGTCCCCAGAGCTCCCAAGGAAGGAGGGGACAACAGAAAGGCTTCAAGGGAATGGCCGCCATGGGGAGGGGCCAGCGTGCTGTGATAGTGTCGGGAATAGGTGGACCTGCCAGAGACCCAGGGCCAGCCCACTCTGGGCCTGTCCACTGGCTCTGCAATTCTCTGGTCCTTAAAGCCCAAGGCTGTCAGTCTCTCGGGGGTTGGCAAAAAAAAAAAAAGTAAAAGTGGAGAAACGGGCTTTGGTTGCCTGTCTCTACCTTCATGCCCAGGGTATCTGACTCTCTGAGGCATCCTGACCATCCACTCTCTGCTCCCCAGGGACCGCCTGGACCTGTTGGCCTCCCTGGTGAGATTGGAATCCCGGGCCCCAAGGTAAGCCCCAGCCACCTTGTTCACTGCCTCCTGCCTTCTATCTCCAAGCTGGCAAGCTGGGTGGTCTTTCTGGAAGTTCCTGGGCCTGCTCCTGGCCACTGGGAAACTCCTCCAGGTCTGGGGCAGAAGCCCGTCCTATGAGCCCACCCGGCCCTAGGTCTTTTAGGGACGCCAAGGGCTGGCCCCATGCCCTGTCAATCAGACCTTGATCTCCCAAGATGGTGGATCTCACAAGGTGACCAGGAAGACAGGGTGGCCAGGGCAGCGGCAGGACCTGGAGAAGGGCACTAGCGTAAGCTGGGAAGGGCTGGTCAGAGGTATGATTTGGGCTTCTTTTGCTTCCAGGGGGACCCTGGACCAGATGGACCATCGGGGCCCCCAGGACCTCCAGGGAAACCTGTAAGTGTCCCCAGAACCCCCGATATGGCAAAGTGCAGGGGAAGGAGAAGGATCTTTGAGGAAGCCTGCAGCAGGAAAGGGTCAGGCAAAGCTCCATCTTCACGTCTCCTCTCAGGGTCGCCCGGGAACCATCCAGGGTCTGGAAGGCAGTGCGGATTTCCTGGTGAGAGGCGAGGTCTGGGGCGGGGCTAATGCAGGGGGCGGGGCTAATTCAGGGAGGCCGGGCCGCAAAGATGGCGGGGTCGGGAGAGATGGGGAGGGGCTGTAGGGCAGGGGTTCCACCAGGTGAGGCGGAGGAGAGCACAGGAGTTGGAGAGATGGGGGCGCACCGCCCAGCTGATCACAGGGCCTTGTGGATTTTTCTTTTTCCAGTGTCCAACCAACTGTCCAGCGGGGATGAAAGGTCCCCCAGGGCTGCAGGGAGTGAAGGTGAGAGCTCCTGGCCTGAATCTTGGGAGGGTGGTCCAGGTGACAGGAGGGGACCTCGTATTGAGCTCTCTCCTTCCCTTCAGGGACATGCAGGCAAACGCGGGGTTCTGGGTGATCCTGGCCGCCAGGGGAAGCCGGTGAGTGCGAGGGGTGAGGGCTGTGGGTCGAGGATACGTGGAGACGGTCCTACAGGGCTCTGTCCCCTTCTTCATCCCTTCCCCTTCCCCTTCCCCTGTGGGTTCTGGGGACAGAGCCTTGAGCCGCGGGCTGGAGGCCTGTGCTCCAGGTCGGCGTGTCTCTGGTCACGTCTCCTTGCTTGGCCTTTCTCTATCTGTGACGTGGGACTGTATGGTTTGTAGGAGTCCTTCCTGTCTGCTTGTGCAGGGGAAAGGAGATGGTATCTTTGCTTGTCTGTATATGTGTCTTTCCATCTGCCTGCCCGTCTGACAGCTCATCCCTGCCCTTTAGGGTCCCAAGGGAGACGTGGGTGCCTCTGGAGAGCAAGGCATCCCTGGACCACCGGTAAGGAACACCTTGCCTCAGCGGCCCTCTTCTCCCTCACCCCAGAAGCCCTTAATGGAGTCGTTCCCCTGCTCAGGCCTCTAGCTTGTAAAAGAGACACCTGTGTCTAGCTGGGAGCATCTCTGGATGGGGAGAGGGAGGCTGAAACTGTCAGGAATGAGGGACGGGAACCAAAGCTGTCAGCAAGAAGCCCAGGCTGAGGCCCAGGTCTGCCACTGTCCCTTTGAGTAACCAAGTGAGTCCCTCCTCATCTCTGAACCTCAGTGTCCCATCCACAAGACAGAGACTCTACTGCCTACCTCAGAAGGGCACTGTAAGGCTGAAGGTGGGCGTCAGACAAGGTATCATGACGTGGGCCTTGCAATTGCCATTGCTGTCATTTTCCTGTCTCAACAGGGTCCCCAGGGCATCAGGGGCTACCCGGGCATGGCAGGGCCCAAGGGTGAGACGGTAAGTGAATCTCGGGATGTCATACAAGAGCTTCCAGGAGCCGCCTTCTGGCCCCGGAGTTCAGCCAGGACTGACCTGCAACCCTTTCCTGTCCGCAGGGCCCTCATGGATATAAAGGCATGGTGGGCACCATCGGTGCCACTGGGCCACCGGTAAGCCTGCTTTTGCTTCCCCACCCCTGAGGCTGGAGCTCCTACAGCTACAGCCACAGAGTGGGCATGGCTCCCCCTGAGCCTGTGTGACCTGGATTCCTGCTTGTCTTTCTTGCCAGGGTGAGGAAGGTCCTAGGGGACCGCCAGGCCGAGCTGGGGAGAAGGGCGACGTGGTGAGTCCTCAGGCACCCATTGTTCAGTCAGGACCCCTGGGGAGTACTGGGCAGGACAAAGCTCTCCCTAAGGCTGTGTGTGTGTGTGTGTGTGTGGTGTGTGTGTGAATGTGAATGTGTACTGTGTGTGAATGTGCAGTGTGTGTGTGCAGTGTGTGTGAGTGTAGACTGTGTATGAGGGTGTGTGTAGAGTATGTGTGAGGCTGTGTGTGTAGTGTATGAGTATGTGTGTGAGGATATCTCTGAGTGTGTGTATATGTGTGAGTGTGAGTGTATGTATGTGTGTATGAGTGAGTGTGTGTGTGCACAAGTGGGTGACCTGCTGGAGAGGACCGTCTGTGCCAAGAGCCCAGTCAGCCCAAATTCAGATGTTAGGAGAAGCCCTGGGATCCAGTCCCATGGTCACTGGGGCCAGACAATGAGATTCCAGCAAATCAGCCATGGGGCTAATGGGATTTGGTCTGGATCCCAGTTCTCTTAACTCTTTTTTTTTTTTTTCTAATTAATAGACCTGTTGGGGAAGCAGTTTTAAGTTTACAGAAAATGGAGCAGAAAACACAGTTAACTGTTATTATTATTTAGTTTTTTTAATTATTATTTTTTCTTTTAAAATTTAAAAGTTCTTACACTTTTCTTTTCTATTGGTCAGCAGAGATCATCTAGTTGTTTTGTTGTGTTTTGTTTTTGAGACAGAGTTTTGTTTTCTTGTTGCCCAGGCTGGAGTGCAATGGTGCAATCTCAGCTCACTGCAACCTCCGCCTCCCCGGTTCAAGAGATTCTCCTGCCTCAACCTCCCAAGTGGCTGGGGTTACAGGCATGCGCCACCACGCTCAGCTAATTTTGTATTTTTAGTAGAGATAGCGTTTCACCATGTTGGTCAGGCTAGTCTCGAACTCCTGACCTCAGGTGATCCACCTGCCTCGGCCTCCCAAAGTGCTGGGATCACAGGCGTGAGTCAACACGCCCGGCCATATCTAGTTTTTTTAATGTGATTTTTTACAGAAAACCAGTGAGAGTGATATAAAGAATCCCCATGTACCTATCACAGGTTCCAATTCAGTTACTAACATTTTGTCATTCTTGTATCCTCTATTTCCCAGCCCCTCCTTCCTTTGCTTCTGTTATTGCTTTGCTCTGATCTTTTCAAGTAGATCCTTAACATCCTATCATCTCACCCCTAGATACTTTTGTACATATCTCTAAACAGTAAGCACTCATTCTCATATAATCACGTTATCACAACTGACAAATAAACAAGTACTTCCTAACATCATCTAATGACCAGTCTCTGTTCAGTTTTTCCCAATTATCTCAAAATTGTCTTTTCCTGGTTCTTGTTCAAATCGAGACTCACACAGCATCCATACACTGCATTTAGTTGTTGTGTTCCTTTGGCTGAGTGGAGTGTGGGGCCTTGGTCAGAGTCTCAGTGGATGCTGGCTCCCACCCCTGCTCCTGCTCAGCTCAGCCTGGCCTCCTGGCACTGACTTCTCCCTCCTGCTGGTGCCAGGGCAGGAAGGGTACTCCCAATGCTCCCTCCTCCGGCCCCTGCATGGTGTGGCCTGTGCCAGAGGAACTCTGGGACCCAGAGGCCACTGTTCTCAGTGGTTCCCCTCTCTGCACAGCCAGACACGGACCCGATATCCTGAAGGTGACCTGGTCTCTCTCCACTTTGCAGGGCAGCCCAGGTATTCGTGGACCCCAGGGGATCACAGGCCCGAAGGGAGCAACGGTAGGTGCCAGAGGCCTAGGCCCACCAGGACAGAGACCAGGGCCCTGTTGCTTTGTCCAAACCCCCAGAAGAGAAGCCTGGGATGCTAGTCTGAACTCTGCAACTGGTGGGCTGGCTCTGTAATCTCAGGAAATGCCTCCCTTTCTGTGCCTCAGTTTCTTCACCTGTAAACAGGGGTGATGACATAAGGGAGGTCATGGGGAGCTTGCAGCAGTCGGGGACACCACCCTCCACACTAGAGAAGGGCTGTGTTCCATGATCCTCATCCCCTTCCCTCTTCAGCTCCCCTCCCCCAGTTGGCTGGTGGGGCTTCCTGGGATGACCAGAGCCACTCCCTCCCTGCACACTGCAGCTGTCACAGAGGAACAGGGGTGGGTGGCCGGACCCCAGACATCTCCGCATTGTCACTCTGCCTTGAACTTTCCTCCTGAGTAGGGCCCCCCAGGCATCAACGGCAAGGACGGGACCCCAGGCACGCCTGGCATGAAGGTAGGAGTGGGGCTGCAGTTGGGATTGGTGCAGGGGCAGGGCCTTGAGTCCGACCATGCAGGTTCTAGACAGCTAGAGCCTGGGGTCCTCGGTTCTGTCATGGACATGCCCTTTCTTGCCTCTGGATCTCAGTTTCCCTATCTGCATCTGGGTAGAAGCCATGGCCCTCTGGTTGGAGCTTTAATTTGTATCTCTGGTCCTCTGTCTATCCCAGGGCAGTGCAGGACAGGCGGGACGGCCAGGAAGCCCAGGCCACCAGGGCCTAGCGGTAAGTATCAGGTGGAGCCATGGGGGCTGGCCAGGTGTTAGTGGCTGATGAGGTTAGAATCCACACACGCCCAGGGTTCTTGCTCAGTCACCACCTCTTGCCTCATTACCAACTCTGTGGCCCCTGGCCTGGCGAGGGCCTCATCACTTGGACAATTACTCTAGCCCTCTCTGGCTATTCCAGTCCTCCATGCTGGCTAAATAGAATCTAACCATTTCCCCACTATAGCACCTTTCATGACTCCCCACCGCCTCCAGGAAAAAGTCATTCAGTCCAGTCCTTCAATAAGTAGTTATTGAGGTTGGGTGCAGTGGTTCATACCTGTAATCCCAGCACTTCAGGAGGCTGAGGCCAGGAGTTCAAGACTAGCCTGGCCAATGTGGTGAAACCCCGTCTCTACTAAAAATACAAAAATTAGCCGGGCATGGTGGCTCATGCCTGTAATCCCAGCTATTCAGGAGGCTGAGGCAGGAAAATTGGTTGAACCCAGGAGGCAGAGGTTACACTGAACCAGGATTACACTGTTGTACTCCAGCCTGGGCAACAGAGCAAGACTCCATCTCAAAAAAAAAAAAAAAAATTATTATTGAATATCTGAGGTATACTAAGTGGCAGGTAAACAATTATAAACAGGACAGATGCAACCTTTGTCCTCGTGGCTCATCTTAGCATTCAATGACCACCATAATCTGACCCCAACCTGCCTCCTGCCATATCAGGAATGGCCCCTCTCCTTTCCCTTCTCAACAGGCCTTGGCTTTTCTGCCTCCACACCTTTAGGCCTTTGCTGGTCCCTCTGCTTGAAATGCCCTTTCTGGTCTCTTTGTGCCTTCTCATCATTCAGGGCCATCTCCATTCCATACCTTCTGGAGTCCAGTCCATGGGAGCCTGCCCTCCCTCCCTGTGGGAGTACTGAGTGGCCAAACCTGTTTCTGTGCACACGTGCAAACTTGTGTTCCTGGGCTCAGGCACCTGAGAGCACATAGTCATCTCTTCCCCATAGACCCATAGACCCCAGGTCCTGGAAGGCAGGCCATTCACTGTGCCCCACTCGTCTCCCACCACTGTGGGAAAGTACAGTTAAGTTCATGATGCCATGGCTGGGCCTTCTGTTGTTCAGCCCCCACAGGTGGGGGAAATCTGGATTGGGGATGGGAGGCAAAGCAGCAGGTGCATGGGGCTCCCCCATGCCAGGGCAGAAACTGACTTCAACTTCTTTCTGCAGGGTGTGCCGGGCCAGCCTGGGACAAAAGGAGGCCCTGGAGACCAGGTGAGGAGATCCCAAGCTGGGGACAGAATTGAGCAAGGAAGTCTGGGGCCAGGAAGACAGCAAGGCCCAGGCCTCAGCCAAGTCTCAGAGGCTCAGCCTGAACATAAGCCCCTTGGGCCTAACCACCTCCCTCCTGCCACCTCCCACCCATCATGCACTCCTCAGCCCGCCTCAGTGCAGATAGGATGGCATGGCTTTAAATCCAGAGGAGAAACAAACAGGAAAATCAGGAGCCAAGAGGACTGAACCAAGAATACCCTTTGTCCCTCCCCAACTCATTTGGTTCCAGGCTCTGTTCAGGCTTCACTGGGTTTCCCTGAGGCCAAGGGCCTGACTGGGCCACCCAGACTGACCTGAGAACTGTGTTTTCCTGCAGGGTGAGCCGGGCCCGCAGGGCCTTCCTGGATTCTCTGGTCCCCCTGGGAAAGAGGTAAGTGCCCCCTCCACTGACAAAGGGTTCCTGCTTTAGGGTGAGGCCGTGGGGTGGAGGCCTAACCTAGCGAGACTTAGTCTGGTTCTGCCCTGACCCAATGACCCAGGGAAGCTCTTTCTCCTCTCTGGGCCCATTTCCCTTTGTACCTTGTAGGGAGGGTGGGGACTGGCTCTGTTCTGGAGTGTGACCTTCCCAGATGATCAAGTTGACAGACTGGGAATCCAGCAGGCAGAGTTCTTCATTCATTTATTCATTGCATAAACATTCACTAAATACTTGCAACTATGAGTCTCCTCTTCACCTGGAGGGTATAGTTTAATGGAAGAAATAGACATGAAATAAATGATCACATAAGTAATTTAAATTGTGTTGGATCCTTTGAAGGAAAACTACAGGGACCCAAAGGCATGGAACAGGGGCTCTGGGAAGCCTTCCCTGATGAAGCAAATTAGCTGAGACCCAAGGGTAGGGAGGGGCTGGCCAGGTGTGGAACGGTGGGTTCCACCAGGTCAAATGCTTAGCCCCAAATTCTCCTTCCTCCAGGGAGAGCCAGGGCCTCGAGGAGAAATTGGTCCTCAGGGCATCATGGGACAGAAGGTAAGTGCCTGGCACAGTGGCCCCTCGCCAGGGGCCTCTGCAGCAGCTGGGACTGCTGGATACAGCACCTGCTCCGTGCAGCCCAGACTGTGAGAGGCCTCGCCAGGCACGGCCTGGGTTTCCTTTGCTGGTCTGCCAAGTGGAGCAAAGGACCCCCTGCCAGTGACAGCAGAAATGGAGGGCACCCTGACCATGCCGTGTCAGGCCCAGGTGCGAGAGGCTGCATCTGCTGAGAGCTGCTGAGGGTGTGACCTTCTCTTTCCATTTCAGGGTGACCAGGGCGAGAGGGGTCCAGTGGGGCAGCCGGGCCCTCAGGGAAGGCAGGTGAGTGCAGGCCAGCTGAGGTGGGCAGGGCATCATATCCTAGGCCCCCCATTCCATTTATTCCTTTGGTTTCTTTTCATCTCAGGGCCCTAAGGGGGAGCAGGGCTCCCCTGGAATTCCAGGGCCCCAAGGCTTACCGGGCATCAAAGGAGACAAGGTACCAGATGGGGCTGGGAAACACCTGGGAAAGGGGCCCTAAAACAGGGGGAGTGGGGTCGGCAGGACGCAGATCCTTTCGGAGCCTCCAAACCTGCAGGTCGCAGGGTTCTGGTCTGGTCGGCGAGGCAGAGTTGGAAAGAGGGGTGTGGCAGAAAGTTAGGTGGGGGACCCCGTGGAGGGGGTAACTCGCCAAACCCCTCACTCCACGCTTTCTCCAGGGCTCCCCAGGGAAGACCGGGCCTCGCGGCGGAGTGGTGAGTCCCAGCGTCCCTATTCCCAGCCACCCCCAACCCTGCTCCGCGTCCCTGCCACCGCCACCGCGCGTCTGACCCGTGGTTCTCTCTGCAGGGTGACCCGGGGGTGGCCGGCCTCCCTGGAGAGAAAGGCGAGAAGGTGAGCCCGCGACCTGGGGAAGGGCGGGGAGCGGCGGCTGGCCCCGGGGTCCCCACCGCTTCGTGACCTTGGCTCCTTGTGCCTGCAGGGCGAGTCCGGCGAGCCGGGGCCCAAGGGACAGGTGCGTCCTCCCCTCCCCGCGTTCCCCGACTTTCTTGGGCAGCCCTGGGACCTCCATTCTCCCGGCCCGTCCCTTCTCCCAGCCCCACCCCTTTCCTGGACCCCCACCCCCCACTCTCACCCACCCCGCTGGGCGCCTTCTCACCCGGCTCTGCTCTCACCCCATCCTCCCGTAGCAAGGAGTACGTGGAGAACCCGGCTACCCTGGCCCCAGTGGGGATGCGGGCGCCCCAGGGGTTCAGGGCTACCCTGGTCTCCCCGGCCCTCGAGGACTGGTGGGGAACCGAGGCGTTCCAGGACAGCCCGGGAGACAGGGCGTGGCGGTGAGTTGGGCCCTGGGGTAGGGGGTGATTCTTCTAGGTAGATCTGTTCTGGGGTGCAACTTACCCGCCAAAGGCTAGGGGTTCCCAGAGAGTCACCGACTTCCCCGAGACTGGTTCCAAGCCCAGAGCAGACAGGAAGGCTGTGAGAGCAGCCTGAGGGATTACCCCGCGACCTTCCCAGGTAAGCCCGTGGCCCCGCCCAGGTATAGTCTGTTCCTCAGCTTGGGAATTAATGACTCTGGACACCAGAGTCTCCTCCATGGCGGCCTCACGCTCAGCCAGGTGGGAGCAGGAGCGGTGCGCCCTTGCAGCCAGGGGCTTCTCCCTGAAAGGCCTCTGCTTTCAGGGCCGGGATGCCACTGACCAGCACATCGTGGATGTGGCGCTGAAGATGCTGCAAGGTGAGGGGCAGCAACCCCTCCTCACAGTCCGTTCGAGGGCATCGTCGGCCCCTCACACCTTCCCGGAGCCTCCATGTGTTCACTTGTCTGAAAATCTGGAGTCCTGGGGGCTCCTTCCAGCCCAGTCTCCGAAGGACTTCGGGACCTTGAATAAGTCACTCTGGGCCTTTGACTTCCGCAAAACAGAGCCCAAGGAAGGGGGAACTTAAACATGGTGCTTTGCTGTCTGCAAACCTAGGGGCCAGGGCCCACAGGATGCTCTGCCTCCCCTCGTGTTACTGCTGACACCCGCCTCATAGACCTCCCTCTCCCTCCCTCCCTCCCTCCCTCCCTCCCTCCAGAGCAACTGGCAGAGGTCGCCGTGAGTGCCAAGCGGGAAGCCCTGGGTGCGGTGGGCATGGTGGGTCCCCCAGGACCTCCTGGGCCCCCTGGGTACCCAGGCAAGCAGGGACCCCATGGACACCCTGGCCCTCGGGGTGTTCCTGGCATCGTGGGAGCCGTGGGTCAGATCGGGAACACAGGGCCCAAGGGTGAGTGCTCCTCTGCGGTGGGCGTGGGGGCCAGGCAGGGGGATTTGTCCTGGCCCGCCCTTTCCCCATTCCCTTCCCAGGATGACATACAGACCCTTCCCTGGTCCCTCAGCCACATAGTCCAGGAGACACTTCTGGACTTTATTTCCCAGTAGCAAATGGATGGAAATGAATGTACTATTTTTATCGCTCGGGGTTTCTGGGGTTTGTTTTTGAATGTGCTTTGTGATACCCCATAAGCATCTTTCCATGTCAATAGAGATGGGGCGGCAGACCAGCAGAGCAGTAAAGCAGGCAGGCTGGAGCCACACATGGGTGTGAATCCAGACTCCCCTTTCTCAGTGTGGCTCTCAGACAAGTTACCTACTAATTTCCCTGGGCCTTAGGTTTACCATCTGCAAAATGGGGACACTGAAAGTACCCACCTCATAGTGTGGCAGTGAGGACAGTAGTTCATATAGAGTTCGTCTTAGTTCACTGCTTGATCCACAGTAAATGCTAGATACTGTTATGCTTACTTTCCTCTAATAAACTTTATTGGTTACATAATCTTCCATCCTTTGTCTGCACCTTCCTTTATTTAACAAGCCCTGCATGATCATTTCCAACTTTCCTCTGTTATAAACTAGCACAAAACAGGAATAATTTCTGTGTGTGAAACATAGCAAAAAATAGAGGAAAAGCATTTTCAATTCTGAAAACGAAGATTCCCTTTTCGTCTACAGGAAAACGTGGAGAGAAGGGTGATCCAGGAGAAGTGGGACGGGGGCACCCCGGGATGCCTGGGCCCCCAGGGATCCCAGGTAAGCTGTTGGCCCTGCCCAGCGACAATGTGTTCCTCAGCTTGGGAATTAATGACACGTGGACACCAGGGTCTCCTCCATGACGGCCACATGCTCAGCCAGCTCAGTCCTTGATACCCAGCTTCTGCACCCCTTTGGAGCACCCGGGAGTCCCTGGGTGGTTCTAGCTCTGGAAGCTGAACCTCTCAGGACTTCCCAGGACCCACCACCATTACTTCACGAAGGTGACAGAAGGGACGTTTGCTCCCAAAGCTCACTGGGAGCTGGGAGTAGGGGACAATCACATAATCTCTGCCTCTGGGGCAGAGTCCCTTCTCCTGTGGTGTCTTTGGCCTCATTTTCTCCATCTGAAAAATTTCTCCACCTTCAAAATTCTGGGTCTGAGGCAAGAGGCGCCCCTAATGTCTTAACTTTCTCCTGTTCACAGGACTCCCTGGCCGGCCTGGCCAGGCAATCAACGGCAAGGATGGCGATCGAGGGTCCCCAGGGGCTCCAGGAGAGGCAGGTCGACCTGGGCTGCCAGGCCCCGTGGGGCTCCCAGGCTTCTGTGAACCTGCAGCCTGCCTTGGAGCTTCGGCCTATGCCTCTGCCCGCCTTGCAGAGCCCGGATCCATCAAGGGGCCTTGAGCATCAGGGCCTGGACAGAGCCTGGCAGGCATCCTGGGGGGAAGGACCAGGTCCCCTCCGGGTGGACATGTACCCATCCCCAACCCAGGAAACCATCTCCCCCAGGACCTTCTGTCTGGAACCCAGGAGTCCTGAGGAAAAGGAATATTAAAACATCGGGGAAGGGGAGGGAGAGCACTGATGGGTGAAAAAGTGAGGCCAACACACAGGGCAAGTGGTGTCGATGGAGTCGAAGCTCTGAAGGAATAGGGTGGCTTTCCTTCCAGGGAACATCACTCAGCTGTTACCAAAACAAACATCTTAATCTGCACCGTTCTCCACTGGCCATCTTGTCCTTGGGTCAGTGGGACGTGGGCACCCCGGGAGGCCTGGGCCCTGCCCAGCTACAGTTCCACCCCTCAGCTCGAGGATTAATGACTGAGGTCTCTGCCAGTTCCTGAGCCCATCTCACTCTCTGACCTACCAGGTGACTGCTGCTGGGTGACTACCCTGAGGCGGCTATACCCTTAAGCCAGCCCCACTACTTCCTTCCCTGCCTCCCAACTGAGTATTTAAACATCAACCCCCTTCTCTTTCTCGCACAACTCTCCACCCCTTTCTCCCCAGATCCGCCCAGGCCTTTCTGTAAATAAAAGTTCCCAAGTTGGGTACAAACCAGGATATGGGAGTTACTCTATCCTGGCGTTAACCAGGACAGTTGTTGGGCTTCTCTTCTTGTGGATAGGGCAGTTGTTACTGGGCCTCCAATACCCAGGCAGGAAGGACAGAGGCTCTGGAGGGGGAAGGCAGGATGGGGCGTTTTCTCTGGGCACCTGAATTCTGAGCATTAGGATGGCATGGCATTTTTGAGGAACATCTGTGAGAGGAACCTAAGAATGGAGGCAGGGTGCTGACCTACTGTGTAACTTTGGGTGAATCCCTTTTGAGCTGTTGTACAACTGTGGCAAGGACTCATCTGTATCTTTTTCATCCCAGTATAGCACACCCAGTGTCTTGCCAGGGTCTGCCACTTGGAAGGTCCTCTGTGAGTTTCAGCACCCATGGTGTGCTGGCCCTGGGGTAGGAGCTGGTAGTGAAAGATTGGAGGACCTTGTTCATGCCTTCAAAGGGTTTCCAGGTTCATGAGAAAAACACATATGGACTTGGATGAAAAAAGTCCAGGAGAGACTGGCTCAGATCTGATCTGTACCACCTGGGGGTTCTCAGCCCATAGCTCTGTAGGCCTTCAAGGAGGAAGAGGAGGGGAAGGGGCTGAGGCTCGGGGACTCCAGCCTGAAGTCCAAGCATATGCGGAAGCCTAGGCCCTCCCACCTTCCCATAAACTTGGCTCCAAGTGCCCTCTATGCTGATGCATCCTTGCCCTCCTCCTTCTTCTCCCCCCTACCCTCCACTAGCCCATCTTCCCTCCTCCCTCCTCCCCTCAACACACATTTACCACTAGTGACATCTCAGCGCCCCCTACCCCAATCCAGGGACACAGGAGGAACACAGTGGGGTTAAACTGAGGGCCACTGATGTGGCTTCACCCTCCGTGCTTGGGCAGTTCCCGAGTTACAGCATCTCAGTCCCCAGAGAAGGCCACGCTGCTACCGTAGCCGCCAAGTACCTACTGGAATGCGGGGCACAGAGGAGGAAGGGAGAGGATGCCAGCTGCAGGAGGCAGCTAAAGCCAAGCCTTGGGCAGGCTCTCAGGTATTACATACCTGGTGGGGAGGAGGGTTCTCCCTTCCCTGGGCTGGATCCCTTACTTGCTCCGAGTGCCTGGAACCTTAGGTTTAGAGAGCCACTCTACTCCTTGAAGTCTCTTCATGCACCTGCCCTGGGGCCCTTTCCTTATCCCTCTCTGGAACATTCCCAGAGATGGTCCACTGGAGGGTTTCAGCACCACAGAGAGGCTGATGATTCATAAATCTCATGCAGTTACACCTCATTCCTTCTGACAGCAATTTGAAGGGGCTAAAAGGGGGCTAATTCCTAAGGACCAGTGGTTGGTAGCCTATGTAAGACTCCCTGGTGGGTGAATTTCACTCAGACCTTTTGCTGTGATCTACGAATCTCCTATATGCCTTTCTAAACTCACCTCCATGCTTGGACTCTGGTACATTCCACTGCAGCGATACCAGCCTATGCCATTCCTCTAACACGTGCACCACACACAAGCCATGACCTCCGCTTGGAATGTTCTTCCCCAAAATATCACTGCCAGTGACCTTGCTTCAGGTCTTTATTCAGAACTGACCTCATGCTTACCCTGGTGTTCCATAACACCGTTCTGCTTTATTATTTCTCTTCCACACTTAGCACTGTCCAACATAAAGCGCTAGAATATAAGCTCCACGAGGGTGGAAACTTTTGTCTCTTACTCGCTGTTCTATTCTGCAGCACATCAAACGCTGCCTGGCACACAGCAGGTGCTCAATAAATACTTATTAAATGAATATGTTCAGGATGCTCAGAGGAAGACCCCACCAATCATCAAACCAGGAGAAAGGGATCGGGTCTCCAGATCTCTTGTGTGCGGCTGAAATGTGTTCTGAGATGGCCTAGTGTCCAAGTTTTATTCCCTCACCTACTGAGAACAGGGACCTGCCCTTTGACAGCTGAATCTTGGGAGGCAACAGTCTGATGCAAACAAACAAACAAACAAAAAAAAAAAAACAAAAAAAAAGGTAGGAACTCAGTTCCCCTGTTTACAATTAGGAAAAGAGGGATTTAGAAGCTTAACAGAAAGGGCATTGCACCAAGACAGCCCGGCTCCTTGGCAAAGGTTCAACACCAAACTGCACCTCTAGAATGCAGCCTGCGAGGAGAATCCCACACCTGCAGCTGCTGACTCCTCTTTCAAACTTGATCTCTGGCTATCCTCTCCTCACCCTAAAGGCCAGCTGGGTTAGAACCTTTTTTGTTGTTGTTGTTTTTGAGACAGAGGCTCACTCTGTCACCCAGGCTGGAGTGCAGTGGCACGATCTCGGCTCGTTGCAACCTCCACCTCCCGGGTTCAAGTGATTCTCCTGCCTCAGCCTCCCAAGTAGCTGGGACTACAGGTGCCCGCCACCAGGCCTGGCTAATTTTTTTGTATTTTTAGTAGACACGGGGTTTCACCATGTTAGCCAGGATGGTCTCGATCTCCTGACCTCGTGATCCACCCGCCTTGGCCTCCCAAAGTGCTGGGATTACAGGCATGAGCCACCGCACCCAGCCCAGAAACATTTTAATTTTGTGCTTATTTACATCATAGCAATTAGGGTGAATTATTATATCACCAAGTATCAATTGTTGAGCTGTTATATTATTAGATACTGTGCTAAGCGTCTGCAAACATTATCTCATTCTATCCCTACCACAGCCCTGTAAAGTAGGTATTACCCCATTTGTCATGTTAAAAAATAAAATCTCGGTCTCAATCCCACCTGTAGATACTATCCCAAATTTTTGCTCCCTTTTATGGGAAGGGTTGGTCTCACTTTGGCTTTTAGCTCACTGCACTGTTCTCAGATTCCTGCGCTGATTTCTCATCTCTCCAGTATCTGAAAGTCACTTGGTCCTACCACATCTTTTTCTCTGGCTCCTCTCCTATCTCATTCAGTTTCATGGCTTCAACTCTATCTATACATCCCCAATCCAGATCTCACTGCTTAACTTGATCCATTGATCCAACTGCCTACTCAACATCTCCCCTTCAATGTCTGATGGGTATCTCAAATTTAACATGTCCAGAACAATTCCTGATCTTCCCCTCCAGAATCCCCCTTCCTGCGATCTTTCCCATCTCGCCCAAGGTCAACTCCATCCTTTCAGTTACTTAAGCCAAGTACACTGGAGTCATCCTCCACTCCCACTTTATCTCTTAGACCCCACATCTGATCCATCGGCACATCCTGTTGGCTCAGTCTTAAAAATATATCCAGAATCCAGCCACTTACCACCTCCTGACTACCACTCCAGTCTAGCACCATTATTTCTTGCAAGAAGGACTGCAAGCATCTCCCAACTAGTCCCCTGGTTCAACCTTTGCTCCTCAACATAGAAGCCAGAGTGGTCCTATTAAAAATTCAGATCATGTCACTCCTTAGCCTAAAACTCTGCAATGGCTTCCTACCACACTCAAGGAAAAGCTTGAATTCTTACAATGGCCTACAAGGCCCTGCAAAATCTAGCATCTGGGATACTCTTCCCTCAGACACCTCCCTAGAACACCTCACTCTTCATTTCCTTCAGGTCTTGGTTCAAACATGACCTTCAGTGATGCCTTTTTGTGACCACCCTATTTAAAATTGCTGGCCAGGCATGGTGGCTTATGCCTGTAATCCCAGAACTTTGGGAGGCCAAGGCGGGTGGATCACTTGAGGTCAGGAGATCAAGACCAGCCTGGCCAACACGGTGAAACCCCATCTCTACTAAAAACACAAAAATTAGCCGGGTGTGGTGGTAGATGCCTGTAATCCCAGCTACTTGGGAGGCTGAGGCAGGAGAATTGCTTGAACCTGGGAGGCGGAGGTTGCAGTGAGCCGAGATTGTGTCACTGCACTCCAGCCTAGACGACAGAGTGAAACTCTATCACAAAAAAATAAAAAATAGTAAAATAAAATTACAGCTCCCACCCCACCCAAACACCTCAGCCTCCCCTTTTCTTCTAAAACATGTATCACCATATACATAAAATTTTAGTTGTCTGCCTCCCCCATACTAGAATGTAAACTCCAAGAGGTGGAGGATTTTTGTACCTTTTGTTTACTATGTATTCCCCAGCACCTAGAGCAGCGCTTGATAGAGTGGGGACAGATGGAGAAATACAGTCTCGGTCAAATTTCTTACCCAAAGTCTTACTAGTAAGTGGCACGTTGGATGAGAGAGCCCGAGGCTTAATCCTAATACTTTACCTGTTATTGACCGTCATCCAGAGAGCCAGAGGGAAGCTCTGACTCAGCCAAGGGCAGAGTAAGGCTAATCTGCTTCCTGATCACGGGTTTTTTTTTTTTTTTTTTTTCTTTTGAGACGGAGTCTCGCTCTGTCACCCAGGCTGGAGTGCAGTGGCTGGATCTCAGCTCACTGCAAGCTCCGCCTCCCGGGTTTACGCCATTCTCTCGCCTCAGCCTCCCGAGTAGCTGGGACTACAGGCGCCCGCCATCTCGCCCGGCTAATTTTTTTTGTATTTTTTTAGTAGAGCACGGGTTTTTAGAACACACAGAAGTATCTTCTTAGCTGTTTCTAGTCAAACTGTTTAGGAAATCCTCCTCCCTGGAAATCATCCTGGATAACAGGGAAGAGCCCAAGGTTTCCTTATCCATATTGTCTAAATGGGACTATCCTATTCCGTGATGGATTATATTTGCCTTCCCACCAAGCTGTACTCAGCCTGACACACATTGTTCAAGTTACATCACTGTGGTCTTAAAAGTTTCTGGATAAAAGTTTTGGATTACAAATTATCTGTAATTTTCTTTGTTTTGCCCTTAGGAGAGAACGTAAGGCCCTTAAGTGGTACGTTAGCTTTCTGCTAATGATGGCAGAATACTCAAAACCATCAAAGATATAGAAAGTCTGTAAGAACATGGCCAGGTGCGGTGACTCAAACCTGTAATCCCAGCATTTTGGGAGGCTGGGGAGGGCAGATCACAAGGTCAGGAGCTCGAGACCAGCCTGGCTAACATGGTGTAACCCCATCTCTACTAAAAATACAAAAATTTGCTGAGCACGGTGGCTCACCCCACAATCCCAGCACTTTGGGAGGACAAGGCAGGTGGATCACCTGAGGTCAGGAGTTCAAGACCAGCCTGGCCAACATGGAGAAATCCCGTCTCTACTAAAAATACAAAAATTAGCCAGGCGTGCTGGCCCATGCCTGTAATCTCAGTTACTCAGGAGGCTGAAGCAGGAGAATCACTTGAACCTGGGAGGCGGAGGTGGCAGTGAGCCGAGATCGCACCATTGCACTCAAGCCTGGGCAACAGAGAGAGTCTAAAAAAAAAAAAAAGAAAAAGAAAAGAAAAGAAAAAAATACAAAAATTAGCTGGTGTGGTGGCTCACATGCCTGTAATCCCAGCTACTCAGGAGGCTGAAAAGCAGGAGAATCTCTTGAACCTAGGTGGTGGAGGTTGCAGCAAGCCGAGATCACACCACTGCACTCCAGCCTGGGTAACATGGTGAAATCCCACCTCTACTAAAAATACAAAAAATTAGCCAGGCGTGGTGGCGCAAGCCTGTAATCCCAGCTACTCGGGAGGTTGAGGCAGGAGAATCGCTCGAACCCAGGAGGCGGAGGTTGTGGTGAGCTGAGATCGGGGCATTGCACTCCAGCCTGGGCAACAAGAGAGAAATTCCTTCTCAAAAAAAAAAAAAAAAAAAAAAAGACCAAGTAGAAGGTTTCCTAGGGAGCCTAGGGAGGGAATATTACATGTAGGATCAGCGGTAACAATAAGCATATAAAGCATAAGGGCAAGCTGGGACCCTCATTTGGTTCTAAAACCACTGAACTGATCCTGGGAATTCTCCTATCTCAAACAGAGGCAGAATTTACAAGCAGTTCTCAGACCTCAGCAAAGGACCAACTCAGATAAAGCCAGTATATACACACAACAGAGATTCTACCTTAGATTCAGAGCTTAACTCTGCTGGAGTTGTGCCATTTTACCCAAGGCTCTGACCTACTCAATTTTGCCCCTGCTGCACATCCACCAAGTCTTAGGGTGCAAAGTGCCATCTCTTCCTTTTTTGGTGGGCCTATCTACTCTTCCTTTGATTGGTCAATATCTCTGGAACCCACCAGTGACTGGTCAATATCTCAGGAACCTACCAGTATCCTTTTGGCCATCCCTATGCCTCTGCCATCCATAAAGTGTGGGTGACTAAGTCAGTCACATATTTAAAAGCTAATTACTGCCACCATATGTAAGGAAAACCAAAGAGGCAGCTGGAGCAGACCAGGCAGGCCCAACAATTTGAGGTTATAAAAATGGAGAAGGAATGGTTCCAAATGAAGCTTCCAAGGAAATATCTGCAAGAACTGGTGATACTCTGGAGCAGAGGAGGAGGAAGCCACTGAAGAGACTCTATGTAAAGCCTAATGGGCCGGGCACGGTGGCTCAAGCCTGTAATCCCAGCACTTTGGGAGGCCGAGATGGGCGGATCACGAGGTCAGGAGATCGAGACCATCCTGGCTACCACAGTGAAACCCCGTCTCTACTAAAATACAAAAAATTAGCCGGGCGAGGTGGCGGGCGCCTGTAGTCCCAGCTACTCTGGAGGCTGAGGCAGGAGAATGGCGCGAACCCGGGAGGCGGAGCTTGCAGTGAGCTGAGATCCGGCCACTGCACTCCAGCCTGGGCGACAGAGCGAGACTCCGTCTCAAAAAAAAAAAAAAACCAAATGATGAGTGGTGGTGCTGACACTCATCATTAGGTGGTGCTGACACCACTCATCATTAGGGCTATTTCTTCATTCCCCTCTTCATTGCCAGCACCCAGTTCCTCTTGGGTAATAAACATACGTTCAGGTAACAAACAATACACAAATTAAACAAATGATATACAAATATCAAACTAAAGACAAAGTACATACATTTGCATTGTCAATGTTTAATGTTTAACTTTTGCAGAACTGAAATTTGTATTCAAAGGCACAGAAGGAAGGAAAGGCAGTTATCAGAGCATGAAGTCACAGATAAAGGATGCTGAATAAAAGGCATAGGACTGCTCCTCTTTAGCCTCAGGAAAATAAATAATGCAGTACTAAACTAGATTTTTACTTTTATTATATTTCCATGTGAAGACATCACCCAAATGTCAGTGGAACAAAAGACTTTATGGTCAGATACCAAAGGCGCACAGTCGATCCCACTTTGGAATAACTGCCCAGAAGGTAAGCATTATCAGTGAGTGACAGCTGTAGGCACAAACTAAGTTCTCATTCAGAAAGTGGACAGAGATATGAAGCAGTGAAACATACAGCTTTAAAAACTGGAAATCTTTCATGACATTTGTTTTCAAAGTAAACATCTGCATTTCCAGAACTGTAATTTTCAAAAGTAGAATCAGGCCTGATTAAGCAGTACTTATGACTTACAGATAAAATTACAAAATAAAATGAAAACTCTTCTGCCCTTGAAAGAGATAGAAAACTATATTTTTTCCCGAAATGTCATAGAGATTCATTTCACCCTTATGTCACTTAAAAAATGTTATTTTTAATTTGTCTTTCATGTTCTGCCATTTTTAACATAGCAAAACGTGTTTAATATGGCCATCTCTGCTAAGTGAAAGGATGTATTATTTACTGCATGAATGAGAAAAAGCTACAATTTACCCCCAATGGGATCATATTTACCATGTGGGAAAAAAAGATAAAGACAGAGATTTTCCAAAAAACGAAAACAAACAAAACACAAAACTCAATGATTTAAAATATCCTATACATAATTTCTAACTTCAAAGCACTATGAGAAACTCTTGATCAGTGTGTAGTAAGAGAGGGAAGAGAGAAATTTAAAATTTGGTAGGAGAGCATTTTTCTAACTACTTTCATTTAAATAATATTGGCCTTACCAACTATTACCTTTCTTATTTAAAACACTGATTCACCAGATGAAATCATAACAGCATGAAAGTAAGACCAGATTTCAACTTAGGTATGAGTACAACGATTCAGGACCACGGATTCCGCCTCACAGAAAGGATTCCCGAGGTGGTGCTCCCTCTTTCAAACATATGCCCTCAAACACCTCACATGCAGTTTCCATGTAAGTATATAAATAAAACAAGTTCTGTATTTTTCCAAACAATTTCACAACTTGATGGTAAATTAGATGTCAAAGATAAAACTATGCCTTTAAGAACATTAAGCTTCAAAATTCATTCGGTGTTTTCTTTAAGAAATGAAGTATTAAAATCATTTTTGAAATGACATATTAAACGTATTTAAATCTGGGCTTTTCTGTACTTAATTTTCTTTTAAAAAAAAGTTTAAAACATCAAGAGCTGGAACATGCTGCCAGGACAGAAATAATCAGAATGTCTTCAGTCACAGACCCTGGGCATCTCAGTGTTGCTTCATACTTTTCAAAGCTTGAAGTCTCTCTAGCAGTGGAGGATGAGAATAATGCCACATTGAGAACAACCAGTCAGAAACAGGGAATCCCAAGTTATCTTTGTTAAGTTTGATTAAAGCAGAATATAAGTCTTTAGCCTTCCCAAGTTTCTTGGCAAATGCATCAGCTTGAAACTCAAATCTGCGGCTTAGGACTGTTAGGCAAAAGAAAGAACCTGAAAAGTAAATGAAAGGGTTTTAGCCACTGTCCACCTCTTTGTTGTTACTGAAGGTTCCATGAGCTGAGACTGTAGAGCAAGTTTGGCTTGGGATAAGCGGAATGGCAGGACAAAAGAAAGATCACTAATATTTAGGGGACCTAGGGTGAGGAAATTATAAATTAAGCCTTATTTTCCCCCAAGCAAACAGGCCTGAAACACATATACAAGTTAAACATCCCTAACCAAAAACTTGACATCTGAAATGTTCCAAAATCTGAAACTTTTGAGTGCTGACATGAGACTCAAAAGTCATGCTCAGGCCGGGTGAGGTGGCTCACACCTGTAATCCCAGCACTTTGGGAAGCTGAGGCAGGCAGATCACCTGAGGTCAGGAGTTCGAGACCAACCTGGCCAATATGGTGAAACCCCGTTTCTAGTAAAAATACAAAAATTAGCCAGGCTTGGTGATGGGCGCCTGGAATCCCAGCTATTCAGGAGGCTGAGGCAGGAGAATTGCTTGAACCCGGGAGGGGGAGGTTGCAGTAAGCCAAGATGACATCCCTGCACTCTAGCCTGGAAGACAGAGTGAGACTCCATCTTTAAAAAAAAAAAAAAA
>NW_016805647.1:4089815-4098481 GCF_001698545.2 Rhinopithecus bieti
AAAAAAAAAAAAAAAAAAAAAGAGTTTAAAGATAATACATCTCAGTCCTCTGCAAAATTTATCTTGTTTATGTGGACAATGTTATATGAATATGATCTATGCCCCTCCATTTTTCTTTCTTGGTGTCCCCACCATACATAATAGAAAAATATGATTCATTTAGCTCCTCTTAACTTAACTCTGCAATCTATCCCAAGAAAGAATTCTTCTGAATGGAGATACCTCAAGATCTTCGATATTATTTCTTAGCGTAATTTGGAAGCCTTACCAAACATGATGAAATGTTGCCACTGTCAGGTTTGTTATATAGTCTCACTAACCTATGTATTATCACTCACACGGAATACTCCGAATGAGCTAACACAGAGCAAGGTTCTTAAGTTTCATTTACCACAAAATACCCGATTTTGATTCTGTGGGTTTGGGTGGATCCCTCAGGCTATATGGAGGCAGGTGGTCATGGAGCAGAGGAACAGTCACTAAGCCTCCCTTACTGAGCCGTACACAGACTCAATTAGTGTTTGCTTTGTCCCCTCACACACGTAAGATTTTTACCCAAGCACTGGTGAATATGTGGCCTAGGACACAGCATTCCAATAGTTAATCTCCACCTACTGAGTCCTTTTAGGTGTTCACCACTGAAGTCTAATTTTCTACTTACATTTTCCTAAGAGTATGCAAGCGTTTATTTATTTGGGCTTGAATTTTTCTGCTACTTTGTCATACTGACCAGTAAATCGGGGGACTAAAAGACTTTGTTTCATCTATTTGTTAAAACTATACTGTTCTAGTTCCTTTTCCACTATCCTGAAAGCTCTAGATTTGAAGCAGGTAAGAGCGTATGTGTGATAATTTTAAAGATCATACATTACCTCATTGTAAGGTGAAAAAATAAACTGGAAGATGATCAATAGTCCAATTAGAGTGGGTTGGCTATCATAAAAACCAAATGCAGCAAAAAGCTCCTTTCGACCAATTAATACAGCAAATAAAAAAAAACACAGGAAAGAATTCATCTAGAAAGAAGGACATGAAATTTCTAAGTTATTACCAAGCTGATTTCACTATGGGATCAGTAGCATCCATAAAGTATAAGAAATCAAAGTGTGGTCGGGCGTGGTGGATCACAAGGTCAGGAGATCAAGACCACCCTGGCTAACACGGTGAAACACCGTCTCTACTAAAAATACAAACAAATTAGCTAGGCATGGTGGCGGGCGCCTGTAGTCCCAGCTACTCGGAAGGCTGAGGCTGGAGAATGGCTTGAACCCAGGAGGCGGAGCTTGCAGTGAGCTGAGATTGTGCCACTGCACTCCAGCCTGGGCAACAGAGCGAGACTCTGTCTCAAAGAAACGACAACAAAAAAGAAATCATAGTGTGATTTTAAGAAAGGTATCAGTGTGATCACAGAACAAATTATTTAAGTAGTTTTATTTATTTTTATTTTTTTGAGACGGAGTCTCACTCTGTTGCCCAGGCTGGATTACAGTGGCACAATCTCTGCTTATTGTAACCACTGCTTCCTGGGTTTGAGCAATTCTCCAGTCTCAGCCTCCCAAGTAGCTGGGATTACAGGCGCCTGCCACCATGCTCAGCTAATTTTTCTATATTTTTAGTAGAGACGAGATTTCACCATTTTGGCCAGGCTGGTCTGAACTCCTGACCTCAGGTGATCTGCCCACCTCAGCCTCCCAAAGTGCTGGGATTACAGGCATGAGCCATCCTGCCCCGCCAGTAGTTTTTAGTTTCACTTTTATTTCAAAAGTAAAACAAAATGTTCCCAAATGTATAAACTGTATCATTTTCTATAAGGGCAAGCTTCAGTTGAGCCTCCTATCATTGAGGGTTTGAAGTGATCAATAGCAATGGGATATTTTCTTTTCTTTCTTTCTTTTTTTTGGGACGGAGTCTTGCTCTGCCGCCCAGGCTGGAGTGCAATGGCCGGATCTCAGCTCACTGCAAGCCCCGCCTCCTGGGTTTACGCCATTCTCCTGCCTCAGCCTCCCAAGTAGCTGGGACTACAGGCGCCCGCCACGTCGCCCTGCTAGTTTTTTGTATTTTTTAGTAGAGACGGGGTTTCACCATGTTAGCCGGGATGGTCTCGATCTCCTGACCTCGTGATCCGCCCGTCTCGGCCTCCCAAAGTGCTGGGATTACAGGCTTGAGCCACCGCGCCCGGCCGCGGATATTTTCTCTCTTGTAAAGGGTGAAGTGCTAGAATGGATTCTGGCCTTGTTTTATAAGACTGTAATCAGATACAACATCTCCCACCTGACTTTGAAGTGGAGGCTCCAAAGCAACAGGCTTCCCTTGAATCCTCTCTAGGCCCACTGGAGCTGTACCAAATAGTTAGAAAGCTCAGGGGAGAAAGTAGATCCATCTTGAACAATAAATGAGCGGGGAAAAAAATAAAAAATCTATACCAAAATACAACCTCTTAGAGTCAGGTTGGAGAACACACAACATTCTTTTTCTGTAGCAAATTAGGATCTTGGAGGCCACATGGACCTTATTTAAGTGTGTTGCTCCAAACCATTTACAAGACAACCCAAGAAGCTGCCAGCTTAGAATGGGGCTCGGAGCGTAAGAAGGCTCACCAGCCGCCCCAGGACAAAGGACGAGCAGCTTCACCCTCATCCTCATCACTCAGTGGATCCAATATGACAAGCTCCAACAGAAAACTCAGTGAAGTCTCCTACACTTACCATCTATGCATCTACTTTTGTCAAGTAACCATTGTCCTTTTGAAAAATAACTTTTGGTTTGCTACTGGGCCCTGCTACAGACTGAATTCCTGGTCATGGGATACCATGATCCTGCAACCTGAACTATTCCTCCTGAACTGGATGCTGTTAATCTGCCTAGCCAGGAAACTGGTATGCCCAGAAACACTTCATCATCAAGCATAAGTGACAGATATAAGAGTGGAAATGAAGCAAGTTATGAAAGCACCAGTAAGTTAAATAAGCAGGTGGCTCATACTCTAGTACACCAACTCCTGCCACCAACAACCCTCAACCAACCCTTACTCATAAGCCGTTTCCTATAATCAATTAGTTGAACAGGAAAAAAATCAGAGCCTATTTTACAAATAACTTAACACAATATGCTGGTACCACATGAAAGTGGACTGCTGTGGCATTACAGAGCCACTCAGGGATGGTCTTGGAAGGCCGCAGTGAAGGGAAATACTCTCGGTGAGGGGAACTTTAAGGTGTATATCTCACTGTCCACTCAGCCTGGGAGGAGAGAGAGCCTGAGGCAAGGATATATATCCTAATTCATTGGCAGTGGGAAAAAAATGGTTCGGCTGGATAATTAGGGCCTTGGAAAAAAGTAGAGGATGCCTAACAAGGAGATTTGGCAAAGAGGTATGTGACAAAACTTCCAAAATTACTGCAGAGTTTGATTATAGGTGGCCTAATGTTAATAATGTTCACCCAAAGAGTCCCACAGTCAAGGAGGCTCTTGGTCAACTGGGGAAGACACCTGCTCCGTGAAGGTCAGCTAGCCTTTCTCTGTAGCCACTCCATGACTTAGTCAAGGGACTTATGAATAGAGTGGCCACAGTGACAAAGATGGAGTTAACGTATTAGTCAACACAGACACCCTCCTCACTGGCACCTGACATATGTCCAGTCTGTCCGGAGAAGCAATCAATCCCAGTCTTGATAAGGTACCACATCTCAGGGACCAGCCAACCACCTTGTGGTAGGCTGATTCCATTGGAACCCTTCCCTCATGGAAGGGGCAGTGATTTTCCTTATTAGACTGAAAATTCAATTGAATTTGGACCTGGACTTATTTAGTCTTACTCAGCGCCATGTATCCACACAACATAGCTTCAAGCCAAGGAATGCATTTCTTTTTTTTTTTTTTTTTTGATGACGGAGTCTTGCTCTGTTGACCAGGCTGGAGTGCAGTGGCCAGATCTCAGCTCACTGCAAGCTCCGCCTCCCGGGTTCCGCGCATTCCTCCTGTCTCAGCTCCCGAGTAGCTGGGACTAACAGCCGCCCCGCCACCGGTCGCCTAGTTTTTTGTATTTTTTAGTAGAGACGGGGTTGTTCACCGTGGTTAACCAGGATGGTCTCGTCTCCTGACCCATGATCGCTCTGTCTCGGCCTCCCAAAGTGCTGGGATTAAAGGCTTGAGCCACCGCAACCTGGCCCAAGGAATGCATTTCTATACCTAAAGATCATGAAAGTTGCCACCAGGAGTCACAACGTCTTCCCTTGGGTAATTCATCACCCAGAACCAGCTGGCTTTTTTATTTTAATTTTTTTTAGAGACAGGGTCTCCTTGTCACCAGGCTGGAAGTGCAGTGGTGTGATCATGGCTCACTACAGCTTTGATTCCTGGATCAGCCATCCTCCATCCCAGCCTCCCAAGCAGCTGGGACTACAGGTGCAGTACCAACCAGCCCAGCTAATTTTTTAAACCTTTTGGAGAGAAAGGGGTTTGTTGCCATAGCTGGTCTGAACTCCTGCCCTCAAGTGTCTCCTCATCAACCCTTCCAAAGGTATTGGATTACAGGCATACCACCTATGCCTGGCTCAGCCAGCCTTTTTAAAGGCTGAAAACCCACTGGAAGATTAGTTAAGGCCACATATGCTCAGAACTAGTCAACATGATATAGTGCTTTTTCACCCAAAGTCTAAACATCTGTTGGTTTAGAGGTTCTAGAACCCAGAGGAGGAACATGATTGGAGTTGCTTTCTTTTTGTATTTTCTGCAATTTCCCAATGAATATATAACTTTTTTTTTTGAGACGAGTCTCGCTCTGTACCCAGGCTGGAGTGGACTGGGATGATCTAGCCTCACTGCAACCTCTGCTCCTTGGGTTGAAGCAATTCTGCCTCAGCCTCCGAGTAGCTGGTATTACAGGCGTGCCACCAGGCCTGCTAATTTTGTACTTTTAGTAGAGCTGGCTTACGATGTTAAGCCAGGCTGGCCTCGACCTCTCACCTCAAAGTGATCACCATCCCACCATCTCGGCCCTCCCAAAGTGCTAGGGATTACAGGCGTGAGCCAGCAGCGCCTGGCAATAATAACTTTTAAATGAAAAAAATGTTTTAGAACTGGGCGTGGTGGCTCATGCCTGTAATCCCAGCACTTTGGGAGGCCTGAGGCGGGCAGATCGCTGAGGTCGGAGTTTCGAGACAAGCCTGGCTTCATGTGGGAGAAACCGCGTTTTACTAAAAATACAAAAAAAAAATTAAGTCCGGTGTGGTGGTGGTGCCTGTAATCCCAGCTACTCAGGAGGCTGAGCAGGGGAATTGCTTGAACCCGGAAGGCAGAGGCTGCGTCAAGCTGAGATCGGCCATTGCACTCCAGCTTGAACAACAAGAGTGAACTCCATCTCAAAAAAAAAAAAAGCGCCGGGCCAGTGGGCTCAAGCCTGTAATCCCAGCACTTTGGAGGCCGAGACAGGCGGATCACAAGGTCAGGAGAATTGAGACATCCCGGGCTAACACAAGGTAAACCCCGTCTCTACTAAAAATACAAAAAACTAGCCGGGTGAGGTGCCGGGCGCCTGTAGTTCCCAGCCACTCGGGAGGCTGAGGCAGGAGAATGGCATGACCTGGGAGGCGGAGCTTGCAGTGAGCTGAGATCCGGCCACTGCAACTCCAGCCTGGGCGACCAGAGTGGAGACTCCGTCTCAAAAAAAAAAAGCATTTTAGGGTGGGCACAGTGGTTCACGCCTATAATCCCAGCACTTTGGGAGGCCGAGGCGGGTGCATCACCTGAGGTCAGGAGTACGAGACCAGCCTGGTCAACATGGTGAAACCCCGTGTCTACTAAAAATACCAGGGATGGTGGTGGGTGCCTGTAGTCCCAGCTACTCAAGAGGCTGAGATAGGAGAATCACTTGAACCTGAGAGGCAGAGGTTGCAGTGAGCCGAGATCACATCACCGCACTCCAGCCTGGGTGACAGAGCGAGACTCCGTCTCAAAAAAAATTTTAATTTAATTTTAAAAAAGCATTTTAATGTCCAACTTATCTAGGCTTGATCCTTTTGATCTTTCAAGTTCTTACTCTGGAGGTGATGGTGGTGGTAACAATAATTTATATAGTGCTCACCACATTCCAGGTGCTAGTCTAAAATCTTTACATGTATTAACTCACTTAATTCTTAACCAGTCCTATGAGGTATTATCATTCAATGAGGAGACAGAAGCAGAGGTTAAGGAACTTGCCTGAGGTCACACCGGTAGTTAAGTCAGGGAGCTGTGATGGGAAACCAGGTAGCCTGGCTGTGGTGTCTGTCTTGACCTCTCTTATGTGACCTCTCATGCCTGCCATAGTTCTAATTTGACTACCATGCCATAAAAAAAGAATTGTCACTCCACACTTACCTGGCTAATAATGATATTTTTGACTGTATGTCCCAACTTCCAGTGCCCCAGTTCATGGCCTAGTACAGCAAGTACCTCTTCATTTTTACATCCTTGTTTCTTATTCTGAAAAAAAAAAATGAAAATAAATTATTGAGAACCTTTAAAAGTTTTATCTTTCAACCCAGTAATAGCCCTTCATAGATTTTAACTTAAAGAAATAATGTTTTGTTCAAAACTGTTGTCTCAACAAAACATTCCCTGAACCACTGCTCCACATGAGACAGTGCGCTAAGCATTGAAGACAGAATGACGAACAAGATGGACATTCCCAGACTACATAAAGCTTACAGTCTAGACTCAGATTAGGGAGAAAAAAAAAAAAAAAAAAACTGGAAGAAATAGAAATCTTTATCAATGGGACAATAGTTAAATAAATCATGATAAAGTTATATGACAGTCACACTGTATTATAAAACCATTAGAAATTTTGTTTTCAAAGATTAGGGCCAATTGCAGTGGCTCATGCCTGCAGTACCAACACTTTGGGAGACCGAGGCAGGCAGATAACTTGAGGCCAGGAGTTCTAGACTGGCCTGGCCAACATAGCGAAATCCCATCTCTACTAAAAATACAAAATGTTGCTGGGCGTGGTGGCTCATGCCTGCAATCCCAGCACTTGGAGAGGTCAGGGTGGGTGGATCACGAGGTCAGGAGTTCGAGACCAGACTGACCAACATGGTGACACCTTGTCTCTAATAAAACACAAAAAATTAGCCGGGTATGGTGGCAGGCACCTATAATCGCAGCTGCTCTGGAGGCTGAGGCTGGAGAATTGCTTGAACCTGGGAGGCGGAGGTTGCAGTGAGCCGAGATCGCGCCACTGCACTCCAGCCTAGGCGACAGAGCAAGACTCCATCTCAAATAATAATAATAATAATAATAATAATAATAACAGCCACGTGTGGTGGTGCATGCCTGTAATCCCAGCTACTCAGGAGGCTGAGGCGTGAGATCTGCTTGAAACTGGGAGGCATAGTCTGTAGTGGGCCAAGATCACGCCACTGTACTCCAACCTGGGCGAAAAAGTGAGGCTCCATCTCAAAAAAAAGAAAAAAATAAAATAAAAAAAGGATTATGTTCTGACATTGGAAAATGATTAGGTGAAGAAAGACACAAACTAAAAATATATGGTATGATTCTAATTATGAAACAATGTGAATGTGTATATAAAAATATACAAGTATAAAAAGTAGACAAAGTATATACAAATGTTAACAGTAGTTGTTTCTTTTTTTTTTGAGACGGAGTTTCACTCTTGTTGCCCAAGCTGGAGTGCAATGGCACGATCTCAGTTCACTGCAACCTCTGCCTCCTGGGTTCAAGTGATTCTTGTGCTTCAGCCTCCTGAGTAGCTGGGACTACAGGCATGCACCACCACGCCTGCCTAATTTTTGTATTTTTAGAGACGGGGTTTCACCATGTGAGCCAGTCTGGTCTCCAACTCCTGACCGCAGGGGATCCACCCGCCTCAGCCTCCCAAAGTGCTGGGATTACAGGCATGAGCCACTGTGCCCGGCCTAGTCCCATTCTCTTACTAAGGAGCAAATAACCAAGGATTTACCAGACATATGAGGTAAGTTGTTAACATGGAAGATCTGATCCAGAAAAAAAGCAACATGAAATAAACAAATTATATAAAGAAAAAGTTTAGAAAATTAAGATACTGTACCTAAGAAAAAATAACAAAGTGCTGTAACATGGAAAATTCAGATAAAAAAATTCTTAGAAATCCAAGTTGAAGGCCAGGCATGGTGACTCACGCCTGCAATCCCAGCACTCTGGGAGGCTGAGGCAGGTGTATCACAAGATCAGGAGTTCGAGACCAGCCTGGCAAACATGGTGAAACCCCGTTTCTACTAAAGATACAAAAAAAAAAAAAAAAAAAAAAATTAGCTGGGCGTGGTGGTGCACACCTGTAATCCCAGCTACTCAGGAGGCTGAGGCAGGAGAATTGCTTGAACCCGGGAGGCAGAGGTTGCAGTTAGCTGAGATTGTGCCATTGCACTCCAGCTTGGGTGAGAGGGCAAGACTCCATCTCAAAAAAAAAAAAACAAAAAATGTAAGTTCAATAAAAGAATTAGAAGATGATGAGGGAATTCTAGAAAGTAGAAAGATATATATTTAAAATGGAAAAGAGGGTTAAAAAGATAGGAGAGTTCAGTATAAGAAATCCAGCACTCAAGTAAGAGGAGCCCTGAGAAGATAGAATTTTAAAAATGGAGGCCGGGCGCGGTGGCTCAAGCCTGTAATCCCAGCACTTTGGGAGG
>NW_016805647.1:4100309-4125695 GCF_001698545.2 Rhinopithecus bieti
GTGAGCCGAGATAGCGCCATTGCACTCCAGCCTGGGGACAAGAGTGAAACTCTGTCTCAAAAAAAAAAAAAAAAAAAAAAAAATTCCAGAACACAATAGAACACTATCTTTATCTTATTTATTTATTTATTTATTTATTTTTGAGGCAGGGTCTCGTTCTGTTGCCCAAGCTGGACTGCAGTGGTACGATCATAGCTCACTGCAGCCTTGATCTCCTGGGCTCAAAAGATCCTCCCACCTCAGCCTCCTGAATAGCTGGGACTATAGGCACACACCACTACACGTAGCTAATTTGCTAATTTTTATTTTTAGTAGAGACAAGTTCTCGCTATGTTGCCCAGGCTAGTCTTGAACTCCTGAGCTCAAGTGACCCTCCAGACTTGGGCTCCTCAAAGTACTGAGATTACAGGTGTAAGCGCCTGGCAGAATGATTATCTTTAAAGTATAAAAGAGCTGTCATTTCTGCATTGATATCCAAGAATAAGAGCAAAATAAAAACAAAACCAGAATTTTCCAAAGAAATTCCTAAAGCACGGCTGGGCGCAGTGGCTCACACCTGTAATGCCAGCAATTTGGGAGGCCGAGGCAGGTGGATCATAAGGTCAAGAGATCGAGACCATCTTGGCCAACATGATGAAACCCCGTTTCTACTAAGTACAAAAATTAGCTGGGCATGGTGGCGTGCGCCTGTAGTTGTGCCTGTAGTCCCAGTTACTTGGGAGGCTGAGGCAGGAGAATCGCTTGAACCCAGGAAGCAGAGGTTGCAGTGAGTTGAGATCACGCCACTGCACTCCAGCCTCGTGACAGAGTGAGATTCCATCTCATAAAAAAAAGAAAAAGACAATCCTAAAGTATATACTTCTGAAAGAAGGAAAATGATTTCTAAAAGATGTGAGGTGAATAAGGAATGTTAAGCAGAAAAACAGATAAGCATATAGATGAATCTAAATGATAACTGTATAAGACCAAAAAAAAAAAAAAATGACAATTTGGGGGATAAACAATGAACAGGAGCCAGGCACGGTGGCTCAAGCCTGTAATCCCAGCACTTTGGGAGGCCAAGACAGGCGGATCATGAGGTCAGGAGATCGAGATCATCCTGGCTAACACGGTGAAACCCCATCTCTACTAAAAAATACAAAAAACTAGCCAGGCGAGGTGGCGGGCACCTGTAGTCCCAGCTACTTAGGAGGCTGAGGCAGGAGAATGGCTTAAACCCCGGAGGCGAAGCTTGCAGTGGGCTGAGATCTGGCTACTGCACTCCAGCCTGGGCGACAGAGCGAGACTCCGTTTCAAAAAAACAAAAAACAAAACAAAACAAAAAAAACAATGAACAGGATGAAACTAAAATAAAAGATGAAAGGCATAATGGTTTCAAAGTATTTAAGGACCCTGGATTGTTCAGGAAATAGTGAAGATACCATGTATTTTAAGATCTTCAGATATGTGGGCATGCTTAAGTTTTAGCGGCAATCATTAAAAGAATAGTAATACAAGAACATCCAAAGATGAATAACGACCTAAGCAGAATTTTTTAAAAACCTTCAATCAGTTCTTAGAAAAAAGTGGGAGGGTATATGTGTTGTGTTGAGGTGAGGAGAAGATAAGGGTGGAGAACAGAAAGCACAGAAAAGAGACACAAAGGGCATAAAATAATATGGTAGAAATAATTCCAAATATATCAGTAATCACAACATACATAAACTAAACCTGTCAATAAAAAGATAGTAACTGTCAGTATAGCTTTAAAAACAACCATAATAAAATCTATTGACATGCTGTATACAAGAGACACATTGAAAATATAAGGCCAAGGTTAAAAGTAAAAGGATGAATTAGATAGTGGTTTAGTGATGGTTATACAACTTTTTGAATATACTATAAGCCACTGAATTACACGCTTTAAAATGGTTAAGATGGTGAATCTTATGTGAATTTTATCTAAATTTTTTTTTTGAGACGGAGTCTCACTCTGTCGCCCAGGCTGGAGTGCAGTGGCGCGGTCTCGGCTCACTGCAAGCTCCGCCTCCCAGGTTCACGCCGTTCTCCTGCCTCAGCCTCCTGAGTAGCTGGGACTACAGGTGCCTGCCACCATGCCTGACTAATTTGTTGTATTTTTAGTACAGATGGGTTTCACTGTGTTAGCCAGGATGGTCTCAATCTCCTGATCTCGTGATCCACCCGCCTCAGCCTCCCAAAGTGCTGGGATTACAGGCATAAGCCACTGTGCCCGGCCATCACTAAATTTTTTTTTTTAAGTAAAAAGATGACCTCTGAGGCCGGATGCAGTGGCTCATGCCTGTAATCCCAGCACTTTGGGAGGCCGAGGTGGGCGGATCACAAGGGCAGGAGTTCAAGACCAGCCTGGCCAACATAGTGAAACTCCATCTCTACCAAAAACAGAAAAAATTAGCTGGTCTTGGTGGTGGGTACCCGTAATCCCAGCTACTTGGGAGGCTGAGGCAGGAGAATCACTTGAACCCGGGAGGCGGAGGTTGCAGTGAGTCAAGGTCACGCCATTGCATTCCAGCCCAGGCGACAGTGTGACTCTGTTTCAAAAATAATAATAATAATAAAATAAAAAATAAAAAAGATAACCTCTAACAAACACTAACCGAAGGAAAGCTGGGACACCTGTATTAATATAAGACAAAATCAACCTTTTTTTTTTTTTTGAGACGGAATTTAGTTCTTGTTGCCTGGACTGGAGTGCAATTGCACAATCTCAGCTCACTGCAACCTCTGCCTCCCGGGTTCAAGCGATTCTCCTACCTCAGCCTCCTGAGTAGCTGGGATTACAGGAATGGGCTACCACTCCCAGCTAACTGTATATTTTTAGTAGAGATGGGACTTCTCCATATTGGTCAGGTTGGTCTAGAACTCCCGACCTCAGGTGATCCGCCCGCCTCGTCCTCCCAAAGCGCTGGGATTACAGGCGTGAGCCACCGTGCCCAGCCAACTTAAAGGCAACGTAAAGGCAAAAAGGATTATTTAGGAAGGCCACAACACAAACATAAAAATTTCACTTTACCAGGAGGATACATTAATTTTTATTTGGCATGTAACTATACATTGGCCTCAGAACATATTATTTCAAAACTGCAAGATTTGCAAAGAAGGCTGGGCGCAGTAGCTCACGCCTGTAATCCCAGCACTTTGGGAGGCCGAGACCGGCGGATCACGAGGTCAGGAGATCAAGACCACCCTGGCTAACACGGTGAAACCCCGTCTCTACTAAAAACACAAAAAAACTAGCCAGGCGTGGTGGCGGGCGCCTGTAGTCCCAGCTACTCGGGAGGCTGAGGCAGGAGAATGGCGTAAACCCGGGGGGCGGAGCTTGCAGTGAGCTGAGATGGCGCCACCGCACTCCAGCCTGGGCGACTGAGCAAGACTCCGTCTAAAAAAAAAAAAAAAAAACTTGACAAATTTACTATAATAAAGGATAGTAACAGACCACTATCAATAATGGAAACACCAAACAAATAAAATATTAATAAAGATATAAATATTTGAATAAAATAATAAACAAGTTTGATCCATTGGACACATACAGTGCCCTGCAACAGTTAGAGAACATATATCCCAGAAAGTTCAGGCTAAAGATTTTGAAATAAGCTTCAGCTACTGAAAAGAGCAAATTACGTAAAAAAAAAAAAAAAAAAAAAAAAAAAAAAAGAAAAGAAAATGGCTCATGGAGTTGTGGGTACCTACACGTCTTAGTACGTCTGTGCCACTGTAACAAAGCTCTTGAGCCTGGGTAGTTTATAAATAATGGAAAGTTATTTCTCACAGTTCTGGAGGACGGAAGTCCAAGTTCAAGGCACTGGTGGGTTTGGCATCTGGTGAGAGCTGCTCACTGCATGCACGATGGCACCTGTGCTGTATCCTCTGAAGGGAACAAATGCTGTGTCCTCACATGGCGGAGGGATGGAAGGTGGGACTCAGCCTCTCAAGCCCTTCNAAAAGGATGAACTTGAAATAGATTTTGTTTCACACAGCTGAGAAAATGCAGCCTCCTAAGAACACAGACAAGATTTACTGGAATCTAGATATTCTACCACTTTCCCCCTCTTTCACCAGTTCCTCATTTTTTTAAGGAAAAGGACCACATATAGAGAAGCTAGGTCCCTTGTATGAGAAAGAGGGATAAATTATAATGATTTGCAATACACGATTGACATTTATTACCTCTTTCCTATTTAAATTTTAGAGTTTGGGTAAGAGTACATTTAGTAGAGAAAAGAATCACATAACTAACCTCGTTCCCTAAAGAGCTAAGAGACACACACTTACCTGTACCTTCAGGGAATGGTCATGAAGGAGTAACAAACTAAAGCACCAATTTATAGACTACTCTAAAGGGAAAATTAAGAGTTACAACTGAAGGATTACATACAAAAATACTCACTGCAGAAACATTTTTAACAGCAAAAAACTGGAAACAATCCATATATTCAACAAAAGGAAAATGGTAAAAAAAAAAAAATTATAGTTTAGAAGACTAGAAATATATCTAGTAAGATTTGTTGGATCATTATTTTTGTTATTGATGTTTTCTAACTTTTTTATTTTTACTATTATTATTTATTTATTTTTTGAGACAGACTTTCACTTTTGTTGCCCAGACTGGAGTGCAATGGCACGATCCTGGCTCACTGCAACCTCCGCCTCCTGGGTTCAAGAGATTCTCCTGCCTCAGCCTCCCAAGTAGCTAGGATTACAGAAATGTGTTACCACACCCAGCTAATTTTGTAATTTTAGTAGAGATGGGGTTTCACCATGTTGGTCAGGCTGATCTCAAACTCCTGACCTCAGGTGATCCACCAGCCTCGGCCTCCCAAAGTGCTGGGATTACAGGGGTAAGCCACTGTGCCAGGCCGACTGTTCTACTTTAGTAATAAGCAAAAATATAGCTAATGTTTTTGTTTAATAATAACAGTAATGACAGCTTCCATTTATTAACTGCCTATGTATAGATACTGTATGTATCAGATATTTTACAAACAGTTCATTAATCTTCACTACTATAAGGCAGGTATTGATAGCCTTATTTTACATAAAGTAACATGGTCCTTAGGCTTCTGTTTTCACCAGTCACCTGCTTTCCAATATGAATTATGCATTGTTTTGTAAAACAACCAATTCTCTATTGTTCAGGATATGCTCTCGTCTCTTGGTTTGATGTCTGGATTTAGGAAGCTGTTTAGAACAGCATCAGGGTCACACTCAAAGATACACTGATGTGGAATGATTACAGCTTAAACAGTGTGGATCACTTTCCACAGAAAGGAGACTTGCTTACTCATGAAAGACTCTTAGCCCTCGATTTTCTTTTCTTCCCACTCCAATTTCACATAAGAGAACAAAAATAGGTACTGCCCATCTATCAGTTTTCTTAGCATTTTCCTTTTTACAAAATTCATACACTACCTCATTTGATCCTCACAACACCAAGTTGGGCAGATGAGAAGAAAGGTCTTCATTTTAGAGATGAAGAAAAGGAGGTAAGAAATTAAAATGTCTTGCTACTAATTAGTGGGTAAAATCCACCTCTCTGGAGCCTGCATCCTTTCCATCGTATTTATCAACTGGGAAGACTTTCATATAACCCTAGTACTTACTGGGGAAATACTTGCTGTCTTCTATAAAAGGGCAGCTTATATATATTTAAAATTATTTTCTTAAATTTCTTTTGAACATTTTGTATTTTTTAATTTTCTGTAGAGATAGGGGTCTTTCTATGTTGCCCAAACTCCTGGCCTCAAGCAATCCTCTCACACTGGCCTCCCAAAATGCTGGGATTACAGGCGTGAGGCACTGTGCCTGGCCTTAAATTGCTTTTGAGACAGGTTGTTTCAATTCTTCTATTTGTCTTCTGAAGGGTAAAATTCCAGCCAGGTTTCCCAGTTATCTTTTAAAATGTAATAGCCATTATGGACACACTCATCAAAATGTTAATAGTTATCTCTAAGGGGTGGGATTTCAGGTAACTTTAGTTTTTTTCTTTAAATTTCTGTTAAAAATGAAATGCTTCATGTTCTCTGTACCATCCAGGCTAACACCATCTTTGCATCCCTTACTGCATTGTACATAGTAGGCATTCAGTAGCAAGTGCTGAATAAATCTGCTTCCTAAACTTCCACCACATCTGTGTACCTTCCATGTAATTATTTACTTATTTCTTTAAACAAATCCACTTTTTAAAACTAGCCTTATCCTAAGTGACAATACATTTGTATGAAATCATGAGTTTGATACACTAGTTTCATTTTTTCCCCTAATATATATTAATAGATATAAAACTAATCAAATTTAAAATGTTGATATACCTAAAATGATATCACCAGTGGTACATGTGCCGAAAAGCAATAAAGTTAATAACTGTTGAGTCTTTTTTTTTTGAGACGAAGTTTCACTCTTGTTGCCTAGGCTGGAGTGCAATGGCACAATCTCAGCTCACTGCAACCTCTGCCTCCCAGGTTCAAGTGATTCTCCTGCCTCAGCTTCCCAAGTAGCTGGGATTACAGGCGCCCACCACCACGCCTGGCTAATTTTGTATTTTTAATAGAGACGGGGTTTCACCATGTTGGCCAGGCTGGTCTCAAACTCCTGACCTCAGGTGATCCACCTGCCTCAGTCTCTCAAAGTGCTAGGATTACAGGCGTGAGCCACCGCGCCTGGCTTGTTGAGTCAATCTTTGACCTTCTCCTTCATGTCCCATAATATCAATCTCTAAGTACAGTCATGCATCATTTGATGATGGGGATATGTTTTGATAAGTGTGTTGTTAGGTGATTTTGTTGTGCAAACATCATAGTGTACACTTACACAAACACCTGTCTATCATGTTACCACACTGAATACTGTAGGTAACTGTAACACAATAGTGAGTAAGTGTGTATCTAAGCATATGTAACCTTAGGACAAGTATGGTTACAAACATGGTATTATAATATTATGGTAGCATATTCGGTCCATTATTGACTGAAATGTCATTATATGGAGCATGACTGTACTTTCAATCCATCCTTTATTATGACTCTTGCACTTACTTGGACCTCTCATTCTGGCACAGGCCCTCATTACCTCACGCTTATCTTGGTCATCTTAATGCAGTAGACTCCTAGAAGTCTCCTTGCCTCCAATCTTTGCTCTATTCTATATTCTGCCATCAGATTTGAATATTCCTAAAATAAGCTTTGGTCTCTACCCAAATTAAACTTTCCAGGCCACTGGAAACAATCACTTGATAGCTTCAGGAAAAAGTATTCAAAAAACTGGTCCTGGCCTACCTTCCTATCCCCATCTACAAGAATCCATTTAATCATTAGTTTCAGAACAGACATTGTGAACTTTGTCTCTATTCATTCCTAGCCTTCAACCTGAAAAACCCCAGCCCCAAGTCAAACTTCTACCTACTTCAAATAGCCTCACTTCTAAGAAACTTGCTGACCATTAGAATCTGCATTAATATCTCCATTTCTGAAAGCCACACTTTATCAGCTGCTACTCATGACATTTACCATGCCCTGCCTTAAACTCTAGGCTATTTGTCTCCTCTCCTCTACTGTAGGTTCTTTAGGGTAAAACTATGTCTGTTGTATCTTGTCATGTAATATGTATTTTAGACAGTAAAATATTTGTAGTTAATCAATGAAGCAAAGCAGGCTCTTTTTGTTTTGAAGACATGGTCTCGCTCTGTTGCCCAGATTGAAGTGCAGTGGGGCAAACACAGCTCACTGCAGCCTTAACCTCCTGAACTCCAGTGATCCTCCCATCTCAGCCTCCTGAGTGGCTGGAACTACAAGTGGGCATCACCATGCCCAGCTATTTTTTTATTTTTTGAGAAGATGAAGTCTCACCATGTTGCTCAGGCTGGTCTCAAACTCCTGGCCTCCAGCAATCCTCTAACCCCAGCCTCCCAAAGTGCTGGGATTACAGGTGTGAGCCACCACACCCAGCTGCGGGCCTCTAAAGCAGCCAGCAAAATAAGTCAAATCCCATTCAACATACTTCAAAGGACCACTCAATTGTTTTTGTAGCCAAAGAAAACTATTCTCATAGACATTAAATGTCTGTTATCTCTGTACTTTGCTTGTAATCAGTGCACCATTAGCTAATGTCTAGGTTTAGACATTACTTAACATTACCAGGTTTACACAATGCTTAAGATGCCTCTTAAGCAGGTTAACTTTCTTTTTTTTGAGACAGGGTCTCACTCTGTCACCCAGGCTGGAGTACAGTGGCACAATCTCAGCTCACTGCAGCCTCTGCCTCCTGGGTTCAAGTGATTCTCCCGCCTCAGCCTCTGGAGTAGCTGGGACTACAGGCACGCCATGCCCGGCTAATTTTTGTATTTTTAGTGGAGACAGGGTTTCACCATGTTGGCTAGGCTGGTCTCTAACTCCTGACATCAAGTGGTCCACCTGTTTTGGCCTTCCAAAGTGCTGGGATTACAGGTATGAGCCACGGCGCCTGACCATAAGCAGATTAACTTTCTAAACTTGCATGATTCTCTAGTGCTATCACTGGGTTATTCTTTCTGGACTTCAGTTTTCCTATCTATAAGATGACCTTAAGATGTCTTCTAATCCCTTCACAGAATTTTATTTCATCTACATATTTATAATAGGCTAGGTACTTTACTAGAACCTGTTTTTAGGGTCAAAACAGATGCTCAGATGCTAATCATTTTCTGGTACTCTCTACATTTTGATAGACAGTACAAGGTTATTTCACACATATTATTTCATTTAATCTTCAAAACCCTAAAATGTAGGCATCTTTAGCCTTGTATTTCTCAACCAGGGGAGACTTGACCCCACCCGAACCTTTAGGGGACATCTGGCAATATTCTGAGACATTGTCACAATTTTGGAGGTTGTGGGGAGAAATGGCCCCTAGTGGCGAGAGACCAGGGATGCTGCTAAACATCCTACGATGCGCAAGATACCTCCCACAACAAAAACATTATCTGTCCCCCAAAAATAGTGTGGAGCTTGAGAAACCCTACTGGCCTCATCTTTCAGTTAAGAAATCAAAGATTTAGAAAGCTTGGCCGGGTGCGGTGGCACACGCCTATAATCCCAGCACTTTGGGAGGCCGAGGCAGGCGGGTAACTTGAAGCCAGGAGTTCGACAAGCCTGGGAAACATAATGAGACCTCATCTCAAAATAAATAAATACATAGATAAATGAAAGCTTAACTTACTTGCACAGTTACACAGATGGTGAGTGAACAGGGATCTAAAATCATCTCTGTATGACACCAAAGGCAATGGCACATTCCATCACACATACAAATACTGATGACCGTTTCTGACAGTTTGTATTCTTTCTATCATTGTCCCCTCTCCCCCATTTAGTCTTGATATTTTAAATTCTGCTAATCAATATCAGTCAGTCTTATCCAGCAAAAGGATTCAGAAGCAGCTTTCTCAGACTCTCAGGTCAGATTTGAGAAATGTCTTTTCTTGTGCTCCCACTATATTTAGAGTCTAAAGCTTAACAGTAGCAATTAACGTATTGTACTGTGATTGCATGACTATCTCCCCTTTGGACTGTAAGCTTAAGAAGAAGGTATTCCTTTTGATTTTTGTGTACCTAGTGCCAAGCAAAGTATCTCAGCACAGAGTATACATTTCATAAATGTGTGTTAAACAAATAAAACAGACTAAATTACACAATGTATCCAAGGATACAAAGCTACTAAATGACAGAACCAGGATTCAAATCCAAGTCTCTCCATTGCCAAAGCCTATAATTACTGTCTTAATAAAGCTAAAACTTAGATGTTTATCTTCTCTTTATCTTGCTTGTTGGAATTCTTTGATCATAAACACATCAGAAATTTTATATATACACACACACACAAGTTACTGTTTTAAAGACAGCTTATAATCATATGAATTTTCTTACAACAGCTTCCAATTTTAATATCTACATTCTATAAAAGCTTGCAAGGTAGTTAGCATGTAATAATAGTGGTAAACTCTCCTAAATACCAGAACTATAAAGGAGCCATGGTTTTTTATTTGATAGTCTCCCTGAATTCAACACTCACTGCATAGAAATTGATGTTATTTTGAGTTGTCACAGGAACTGTGTATAAAAACTAAGGTAGAGTCTCTTAGGAAAAAATAACTCACTTTAACTTTAGCTTTTATTTCTTCACTGTTCCCTTCTTCCTCATTGCGGGGTTCCATGCCAGAATCCTCCTGGATGTCTTTGTTTAGTACAGAGTACTCTTCTAGTAGAGTGTCAAACAAAACTATTCGCTTGTTCTTGAAGAAGCCATAAAAATAAGCATTGCTGTGGGAAGAGCGTTTAGATCCTAAGGAAAAGACAGTTCAAAGCATGGAATATAATTAAAAAGTTTGGGGTCCTTTGGAGAGACTCCTACAAATTGAATTACTGGAAAGGACATTAACATTTTCAAATCGTTTAATAGAAGAAAAACCATATCAATATAATTCACCACCAGAAGTGGAGAGTGTCTGTTTTTTTTGCCAATAAATGTGCTCATCACAGCTTTATAGCAGTAAGTAAATAAGTAAAGCCTAAACATCCAACAGTTATGGAATGATTCAATTATAGTAAAACTATGAAATGGAATTTTAAGCAGCCAGAAAAAAATTATACTTCCAAAGAATTTTAACAAGAAAAAGCTCACCAATATATTGTGAAGGATACAAAACTTCATGTATATAAGGTTCCATTATTGTCAAGAAAAAGTGTACATGTATTAGATTGGTGCAAACGTAATTGCGATTTTTGCATTGTTGAAATTTGCTGTTTGATATTGGAATACATTCTTAAATAAATATGGTTATGTTATACATCATTTTAATGCATATTTCTCGTTTTGTTTTTTGCTAATGATTTATTACTTGCTGTTTATTTTATATTTATTTTAGATAAGGGAAATGATATCAGACAAAAAGCAAATTCAGCCGGGTACAGTGGCTCATACCTGTAATCTCAGCACTTTGGGAGGCTGAGGCAGGCGGATCACTTATAGTCAGGAGTTCGTGACCAGCCTGGCCAACATGGTGAAACCCTGCCTCTACCAAAAATACAAAAAATTAGCCGAGCATGGTAGCGCATGTCGGTAATCCCAGCTACACGTGGGGCTGAGGTATGAAAATTGCTTGAACCCAGGAGACGGAGATTGCAGTGAGCAGAGATGTCGCCACTGCACGCCAGCCTGGGCAGCAGCAGGAGACTCTCTCACCCAAAAAAAAAAAAAAAAAAAAAGCAAATTCAAGCAATTTTCTTATTTGAGTTCAAAATGGGTCATAAGGCAGCAGAGACAACTCGCAACATCAACAACGCATTTGGCCCAGGAACTGCTAACGAACATACAGTGCAGTGGTGGTTCAAGAAGTCTGCAAAGGAGACGAGAGCCTTGAAGATGAGGAGCGTAGTGGTAGGCCATCGGAAGATGACAACGACCAATGGAGAGCAATCATCGAAGCTGATCCCCTTACAACTACACAAGAAGTTGCCGAAGAACTCAATGTCGACCATTCTACGGTCGTTTGGCATTTGAAGCAAACTGGAAAGGTGAAAAAGCCTGATAAGTGGTGCCTCATCAGCTGAGCAAAAATAAAAATTAAAAAAATCATTGTTTTGAAGTGTTGTCTTCTCTTATTTTATACAACAAACCATTTCTCTATCAGACGGTGATGTGAGACGAAACATGGATTTTACACAACAACAGGCGATGACCAGCTCAGTGGGTGGACCCAGAAGAAGTTCCAAAGCACTTCCCAAATCCAAACTTGCACGAAAAAATGGTCATGGTCACTGTTTGGTGGTCTGCTGCCAGTCTGCTCCACTATAGCTTTCTGAATCCTGGCAAAACCATTACATCTGAGAAGTATGCACAGCAAATCGATGAGATGCACAGAAAACTGCAATGCCTGCAACCAGCATTGGTCAACAGAAAAGGCCCAATTCTTCTCCAAGACAACACCCAACTGCACATCGCAAAACCAATGCTTCAAAAGTTGAACAAATTGGGCTATGAAGTTTTGCCTGATCTGCCATATTCATCTGACCTCTTGCCAACTGACTACCACTTCTTCAAGCATCTTGACAACTTTTTAAAGAGAAAATGTTTCCACAACTAGCTGGATGCAGAAAATGCTTTCCAAGAGTTTGCCAAATCCCGAAGCACAGAGTTTTACCCTACAGGAATAAACAAACTTATTTCTTGTTGGCACAAATGCGTTGATTGAAATGGTTCCTCTTTTGATTAATAAAGATGTTTGAGCCTAGTTATAAAATTCATGGTCTAAAACCGCAATTACTTTTGCACCAACCTAATAAATATTAATAGAAAAGCATAAGCCCATGCCTATTAGGAAACATACCAAAATACTGAAATGTTTATCACTAAATTCTAGAATTATGGATTTTTGTTTCCTTTTTTTCCCCAAGACTTTTAAAATAAGCATACCTACTTTTATAATTAAAGCAATTTTTATAAAGACTGGAAGACATACCTTTTTTTCTTTTGAGACAGGGTCTCTCTCTGTCACCCAGACTGCAATGCAATGGCATAATCATGGCTCACTGCAGCCTTGACCTCCTGAGCTCAATCAACCCTCCTGCCTCAGCCTCCTGAGTAGCTAGGACTACAGATACATACCACTATGTCCGGCTACTTTTTTGTAGAGACAGGGTCTTGCTGCATTGCCCAGGCTGGTCTCTAACTCCTGGGCTCAAGCAATTCTCCTGCCTCGGCATCCCAAAGTGCTAGGATTACAGGTGTGAATCACCACAGCCGGCCCATACCTACATTTTTAACAGTACCTGAACTACGGCTGATTTTTATTTTCTTCTTTATATACTTTGACTTTCAAATGTTCTACAATGTGCAGTGAGTTGAGTATAGTGATTAAAAGCATAGACTCTGAGTTCAAATCTTGGCTCTGCCATGTATTAGTTGTGTAAATTTAGAAAACTTTCTTCATTTCTTTAAGCTTTAGTTTCCTATTTATGAAGCGAGGCTAATATATACCTCATTAGGTTAGATTACGGATTACATGAGAGATTCTAAGTGAAGCAATTAGTATGCTGTCTTATCTCTATACTACTACAATTATTTATATACTTTTTTCAAAAAAGAAATGATAAATGTTGATTTCTCTTGAGAATGTGAAGTCTCTTACAAAAAACATGAATTTTCTATCTACTCATATATCTAATGAAAAGTACTTGGCAGTATGTTTAGTAGTAAAACTTTGACAAATAGAAGCTATTATTTATTTATTGCATTATTACATTTCTTTTTGGCTTGGTTGCCAGGAAGAGCCAAACATGTTTGTTTATTTTGTCTGTGTTACCCTTTGAAGTCCCATTCTTCTATCTCATCTCTGTCTTTTCTGATCCTAAATTTTTTTTTTTTTTTCCCTGAGACGGAGTCTCACTCTGTCACCCAGGCTGGTAGTGGCGTGATCTCTACTCACTGCAGCCTCTGCCTCCCAGGTTCCAGCGATTATCTTGCCTCAGCCTCCTGGGTAGCTGGGATTCCATGCACACGCCACCACACCCAGCTAATTGTTGTATTTTTAGTAGAGACGGGGTTTCATCACATTGGCCAGGCTGGTCTCGAACTCCTGACCTCAGGTGATCTGCCCACCTCGGACTCCCAAAGTGCTAGGATTACAGGCGTGAGCTACCATGCTTGGCCCTAATCCTAAATTTTTTAATTAATTTAAAAATATTTCTTAGGCCGGGCGTGGTGGCTGAAGCCTGTAATCCCAGACCTTTGGGAGGCCGAGACAGGCGGATCACGAGGTCAGGAGATTGAGATCATCCTGGCTAACACGGTGAAACCCCGTCTCTACTAAAAATACAAAAAACTAGCCGGGCGAGGTGGCAGGCACCTGTAGTCCCAGCTACTAGGGAGGCTGAGGCAGGAGAATAGTGTAAACCTGGGGGGCGGAGCTTGCAGTGAGCTGAGATCCGGCCACTGTACTCCAGCCTGGGCGGGAGAGCGAGACTCCGTCTCAAAAAAAAAAAAAAAAAAAAAAAAAAAAATTCTTAAATGCGATCTGAAGTTATTTATGAAAGTAAGCAGATTGTATGCACACAAACAAAAGTAAATTAATGTCTTACTATCTCCCACCGGTCCAAGTATCTCAAAGTGTGGTCCAAGGAATACACCAAAATCACCTAGGGGTACTTGTTAGAAGTAGACACTGGAAACACCTACTAAGTCAGAATCTCTGGGATGATGCCCCGGAATTGTGGGGAAAACAAAGAGGGATCAGACTGCTACTGTGTCTATATAGAAAGAAGTAGACGTAAGACACTCTACTTTGTTCTGTATTTGAGATGCTGTTAATCTGTGACCCTACCCCCAACCTTGTCCTTGCGAGAGACATGTGCTGTGGTAACTCAAGGTTTAACGGATTTTGAGCCGTGCAGGGTGTGCTTTGTTAAACAAGTGCCTGAAGGCAGTATGCTTGTGAAGAGTCATCACCATTCTCTTAATCTCAAGTACCCAGGGACATGTACACTGCCAAAGGTCGCAGGGACCTCTGCCTAGGAAAGCTAGGTATTGTCCAAGGTTTCTCCCCATGTGATAGTCTGAAATATGGCCTTGTGGGAAGGGAAAGACCTAATCGTCCCCCAGCCTGACACCGTGAAGGGTCTGTGCTGAGGAGGATTAGTATAAGAGGAAAGAAGGCCTCTTGGCAGTTGAGATAGAGAAAAGCATCTGTCTCCTGCCCGTTCCTGGGCAATGGAACATCTCGGTGTAAAATCCGATTGTATATTCTGTTTGCTGAGAAAGGAGAAAACCGCCTTAGGGCTGAAGGTGGGACGTGCCAGCGGCAATGCTGCTCTTTATGCACTAAAANTGCATCTGTCTCCTGCCCGTTCCTGGGCAATGGAACATCTCGGTGTAAAATCCGATTGTATATTCTGTTTGCTGAGAAAGGAGAAAACCGCCTTAGGGCTGAAGGTGGGACGTGCCAGCGGCAATGCTGCTCTTTATGCACTAAAAAGGTTTATGGGGATGTTTACATATGCATATCAAGGCACAGCACTTTTCCTTAAACTTATTCATGTTACAGAGATCTTTATTCACGTGTCTTACTGCTGACCTTCTCCTTACGTTGATCCTATTATCCTGCCACTTCCCTTTTTCTAAGATGGTAAAGATAATGATCAATAAATACTGAGGGTACTCAGAGACCAGTGCCAGCGTGGGTCCTCTGTATGCTGAGCGGCGGTCCCCTGGGCCCACTTTTCTTTCTCTATACTTTGTCTCTGTGTCTCATTTCTTTTCTCAAGTCTCTCATTCCACCTAACGAGAAACGCCCACAGGTGTGGAGGGGCAGGCCATCCCTTCAAGGAATCTGTCTTTTAACAAATTCTCGAGGGACTTTTATACTTACTAAAGTTTAAGAATCCCTGTACTGGCCGGGCGCGGTGGCTCACACCTGTAATCCCAGCACTTTGGGAGGCCGACGTGGATGGATCACGAGGTCAGGAGATGGAGACCATCCTGGCTGACACAGTGAAACCCCATCTCTACTAAAAATACAAAAAATTAGCCAGGCATGGTGGTGGGCGCCTGTAGTCCCAGCTTCTTGGGAGGCTGAGGCAGGAGAATGGCCTGAACTCGGGAGGCAGAGCTTGCAGTGAGCCGAGATCGCGCCACTGCACTCCAGCCTGGGCGACAGAGCAAGACTCCGTCTCACAAATAAAAAGAATCCCTGTACTGTAACATAAGTTTTTTATATCGCTGTGCCTGGCATGTAGTACACAGTCACATACTGCATAATAACATTTCGGTCCACAGACTACATATAGGACAGTGGTCCCACAAAATTATAATGAAGCTGAAAAATTCCTATCACCTAGTGACCTCACAGCCACCGTAATGTTGTAGCAGAGCACACTATCTTTTCTATGTTTAGATCCACAAATGCTAATCATCATGCTAAAATTGCCTACAGTATTCAGTACAGTAACATGCTAGATAGGTTTGTAGTCTAGAAGCAAGAGGCTATAGCATACAACCTAGGTGTGCAGTAGGTAATACCATCTAGGTTTGCATGAGTATACTCTATGGTGTTTGCATGACAATGAAAAGCCTAATGATGCATTTCTCAGAACATATTGCCATCATTAAGCAATGCATGACTGTGTATTCAATGATGCTTATTTACTGAATGGATTAATGATATCGCTTGAGGTATGAAGTAATGTATTTGAGAACTCCAAAAATCAAAACATTCTACAAAAATGTAAGGCATTGCCATTTTTTCTTTAAAATGCTTCCTCTTAATCAACCTCTTAGCAGCATTTAACATAGTTGACCACTTTCTCCTTAAAACACAATCTTCTCCTGCCTTTTGAGACACCAGTTTCTCCTGGTTTTCTTCCTACCTCAAGGGCCTCTCCTCCTTATCCTCCTTCCTGGCGGTTTCTCTGCTGACTCTGACCCTGGTCCCCTTCTCGTAAGTGCCCTCATTGACGCATTAAACACCATCTATGTGCCAGACACTTCCAAATCTGTATTTTTAGTGTTGACCTCTCCCTAAAACTCCAGACTCATACATACAGCTACCTATTTGACATCTCCACAGTGATGCCTATAGACGTATTTGTTGTTTGTATTCTTGTGTGTAGTCTTTTTTCCTGTCCAAAATTAGAATCTCCTTTCAGAGTTTAGGGAGTGTCATACCACGTGAGAGGCTGCTTCTCATTTGAGAAATCTGAAAGACCAGATATTTGTTTCTCTAGCACTCCGAGCAGCTAGCCCCATGCCCTGGCTTAGTCAACCAGCCAGACGCACCCCTTAGGGACTCTGAATAGTTAGCTAATTACACAGAAAAGCAAAGCAGTGAGGAATTAATTCTGCAGGTGCTAGTGGCTGAATCTGGTGTTCTGAAGTAGCCACAGCAGTGTCCTCACCAGACAGTCTCCGCAATATGATCATACGTTCCTAGCCTTCCTATGTAACAGCCCATTTTCTGAACTTCATAAATTTAATTTTCCTGCAGACTTTGTGAGATATCAAATATTGTTTATGGTTTTCTTTTTTGGTTTTTTTTTTTGAGACAGGGTCTCACTCTTTTGCCCAGGCTGGAGTGCAGTGGCACGATCTCGGCTCACTGCAACCTGCATCTCCCAGATTCAAGCGATCCTCCTGCCTCAGCCTCCCCAGTAGCTGGAACTACAGGTGTGCACCACCATGCCCAGCTAATTTTTGTATTTTTAGTAGAGATGGGGTTTCACCATGTTGGCCAGGCTGGTCTCGAACTCTTGACCTCAGGTATTCCACCTGCCTCAGTTTCTCAAAGTTTTGGAATTACAGGTGTGAGCCACCACACCTGGCCAAATACTGTTCTTTTTTTTTTTGAGACAGAGTCTTGCTCTGTCGCCCAGGCTGGAGTGCAGTGGCACGATCTTGACTCGCAACCTCCGCCTCCCAGGTTCAAGCAATTCTCCTGCCTCAGCCTCCCAAGTAGCTGGGACTACATGCGCCCGCCACCACGCCCAGCTAACTTTTTTTTTTTAGTAGAGACAGGGTTTCGCCATGTTGGCGAGGCTTGTCTCGAACTTCTGACCTCAAGTGATCCGCCCGTCTCAGCCTCCCCAAGTGCTGGGATTACAAGCATCAGCCACCGTGCCTGGCCCAAATATTGCTTCAATAAGCAGTTTTTCTGCTTAAATCAGCCACAGTTGGTTTCTATTGCTTACAGAACTCTAATACAATGTTTAATAGGTTTCTCAATATGTAATACAACCATTAGAAGTCTTAATTCCCCAGAAACCTACTAGTCTCCCAGTTTTTTCCATCTCAGTAAACTACCATATATCCAACTGCTCAGGTCAAAAGTCCTAGGCCATTATCTTTGATGTCATTCTTTCCTTTATTCTCCCAATGCAATCAATTAGAAAATTCAATCAACTCTATCCCTAAAACTTGTCCCAAATGTATCCACTTCTCTCCATTAGTTACTATTATCCTAGTCTAAGCTACGATTATGTCCTACCTAGACTCTTGCCTCTCTCTACATATATTCTCCATACAGTAGCCCAGGATATTTTAAAAATACAAAGCAGACCATGTCACTTTCCTGTCTAAGCCTCCAATGGCTCTTCCCACTGAACTTAAAATCCAAACTCCTTACCCTGACTTGCAAAGGCCTATGTGGTCTGATTCTTGCCTATGTCTCAGATTTCATCTCCTAACACTCTCCTGCTATGGTGCAGCCACACTGGACTTCTTTATGGTCCCTGAACATCTTCCCATTGACGTCAAGTGGGTAGCTTCTCCGTAGGTCTCAGCTTAATCTGATGACCCAATCGACAGTATCAACTTATCAGACCAAACTAGTTTAATTCTCTGCACAGCACTTGCTATCTGATAATATTTTGAGAGCAAGATTCCTGGCTTTTCACTACAATCTCCCTACCAATTTACAAATATGTAATATGTGTTGTTATTGTCGGCAACAACATTCATTCATTCGAAATATTTTTGAGAATTGTTACTATTGTTAACAATAAAAACATATATTATACATGGGTAAATTGCTGTTTAGCAAAGCTAAGTTGTCCAAAGTCACACAAGTAGTTTGTCTCAAACTCCTGACCTCCCACCTCAGCCTCCCCAGCAGATGGGATTACAGGCTGGAACCACTAAACCCAGCACTGGTAATCTGTGATAGAACTATGATTTGAACCCAAGCCTTTTGACCCTGAAGCCTGACTTCTGAAATGCTGCCCCCAACCTACTCAAATCTTGACTTCCCGTTAACACCCAGCTCAGGTCATAACCCTCCATAAAGCCTTCCCTGACTATTTTATCCAAAATGAAAATAGCTCTCACACTCTGGATGTTGTAGGGGTGGAAAAAAGATAAAAAGAAAATAGCACCGATATATTTCACATATTCTATTGACTACCTCCACTGTCAATAGCATTAGCTATTATTTCACATTATCTGATTATAACTTAAGGGATCAGCAGCTTAGGTTGCTCCTTTAGTAAAAGCTGCTTAGAGACTATTCTGTTGTACTGATTAGTGATTAAATTTTTAGTTTAATATTACCTAAAAAACAAAACAAAACAAAACAAAACAAAACAAAAAACAGTAGTTATTTCAGAGGCTAAAGAAGTAAGTATGAACTGGCTTACTCTTCTACCATTTCTCCACAGACTTTAAAGCTACTCCAATTGTGGCTTTAGTTGGGCTATATATCCTCAGGAGCCACTAAATGTCTGAAATTTCTAAGTTTTTCCAGTTGCTGTTGATTCATTCTTTTCAGTTGTGACCATCTCTATTTTCCTCTAACCCTGTGATTGCTTCTCAGTTTCTAGTTCTTCATCTAACACAGCTGCTTCTCACTGGTAATATTTTATTTTAGAGCAGGGATCAGCAAACTGCAACTCACAGGCCAAATCCAGTCTGCCATTTATTTTCATAAAGTTTTACTGGAACACAGCCACGCTCATTTGTTTAGTATTGTCTATGACTGCTTTTGCGCTATAATAGTAGCATTGAATAGTTGCAACAGAGAACAAGTGGCCCACAAAGCCTAAAATATTTACTATCTAGCCCTTTACAAAAAAACATTTGTGAAACCATAGCTTAGAGGAAACACAACTGAAACCCAGAAGGGTGAAGTTACTTGTCCAAGATCCCATAACTGGCAAGTGGCAGGGGCAGAACTATTACATTCATTATATGGACCTTATAAATTCTGAAAGTCATAGAACCTTACAACAGTTTCTCTCTACATCTCCGTAGGCTTCTTTGAGACTTTGGTAGTCAGAGAAAGTAATAGACCGGGTGTTAATGGAAAGTCAAGATTTGAGTATCAGTCAAGAGACCACTTAAATCTCAAAAGCAATCATCAAAAAAGCAGAGTATAACGAGTCTGCAGTACTCGACGGTACTGCAGTCTTTGGTAATCAATCTTCAGGTGAGTCCTCCAGAACACTGGATATTTTGTTGGAGGAGACAAGGTCAATAACACTGGCTTTGTTTAAGAGCCTCCAAACTAATACTAAACAGAATCTGACTAGTCAAGAGTCCAACTTAATTACCTGAAAGAACCAGGCAGATAACAGAAGTGAATAAATCAGTCTAACATATAACATAATATAACAGAGAGTGAAAAAACCTTGGCCAAAAACTCAAAACAATACTGTAAAACCAAACAAACATAGCTGCAGACAAGAGCAGGATTTGGCATCAAGCCACCAGTTTCTACCCCTGGCCTATGTTATCGATTTCTGTAAATCTTAAAAAGCCAAAAGGTAAACTCCTAGCCTTTAAATAACAAAGTTTAAAACAAAAACTGATTTATTCTTTTATTAAAATTTTAAGACTAAAGTATCAAAACAAACCACTTGAATAAAACCTTCTTATCCCCAGGTAGCCTTACCTTCCACAACATACACCTTCGTCAAAGGAAAGTCAATACTCTTCGCCATCACTTCAATTTCTTCTTTAAGTTTTCCCTCAGGCAGAGGTGTGAATTTGTCAAATAAAGGGGCAATATAATCAGCATAGATTGTGACAAGAACCTGAAAAGCAAATGTCAGAAAAACATATAAACATGTTCTTAAAGAAAAACCATTCTTTATTATACAGATTAAATTATATTAAAACAATTATGTTGATCTCAAACTTGAGAACAAGGAACTTACTTGCTCTGGTATTCCCAGGCCCAAATAGTACCAGATAGTAAGAGCATAATATCTGTCTGATGAATTAAATTGAAATGAGTAGTCTGATAACAGAGTAAACCCATGAATTTTATTTTAGAGGATAATGCTACTAACAGTGATTAAAATCTCTGGGTGGTAATAAGTATAGTCCTTTCAAAACTATCTTGGGGATTTCTGATGCTTCATGAGCCAATCATAACACGCAGTTCTGCCTTTTAGCGTAATCACAATAGACCTGAAGTCTTTCCTAGGAAAGAATTCGTAGAACTTGATTGTATGCTGTTACTTGGTTGGCTAATCAGCTAAAATTAATTACCTGTAGTTCATAATTGTACAATGTGGTTGAAAAAGCACTTCCTTAAGCATTTTTAGAGCATTTTCTCTGCTCTTTTTCCTCTTACTTTAATTTGCCATACAATAGATACCCATAAATCCAATCCAACTACCGCCCATTTTCTGATCTTGATCCCATCAGTGGAAAATGAAACAATGAGCATTACATAATTCAGACTAAAATAAACCTCAGCTGGGGCGTGGTGTAACACACCTGTAGTCCCAGCTACTCGGGAGGCTGAGGCAGGAGGATTGCTTGAGCCCAGGAGTTCAAGGCTGTAGTGCACTATGATCATGCCTGTGAAATAGCCACTGTACTCCACCCTGGGAAACATAGGGAGGCCCTGTCTCTAAAAAAAATAAAATAAAATAAACCTCACCATCAGTGGAGTTGAAGAGCTGATAGATGATAATTTCTGGGTGTACTGAACAGACCATTTTGGTCTTTTTCATTTGGGTTTTTAAAAAGTTATTATTTGTAGAGACATAGTCTCACTGTGTTACCTAGGCTGGTCTTAAACTCTTGGGCTTAAGTAATCCTCGCACCTTGGCTTCCCAAAGTGCTGGGATTACAGGCATAAGACACTGTGCCTGGCCCTGAACAGACCATTCTGACTGTGTTGTAGTGTTTGTGTTGTGAAGCACTTGAGAGTATGGAAAGAGAAGAGGAATAGGAGATGTGAGGGAGGGAAAATCAGGGGGAAAAGAGTGAGAGGGAAAAGGAAAGGAGAAGAAGAGAGGCAGGAATAGGTGGCAGTTGGGGAGACAAGGGAAGACAAAGGAGAAGGAAAGGAAGAAGAATGCGTTAAAGATAGAAGGGGAAGGGGAAGTAGATGGGGCAAAGAAGGCAGAGAGTGTCTAACGGGGAAGGGAAAGGCAGGTGAAGGGAAGCAGAAGAAAGCCAGTTAAATATATGCTTTCTTTCTCTTGTCCCTCTTAAATCTCATTTCTCTTCAAAATAACATGATTTTAGGCAGTGGAGGTCAGTCAGGAGTCACTAAATTATCATACTTAGTCATTCTGGTGGGAACTCACAAATGCGCAACCCAAAACTGCCTGACAACTGAATCATTAAAAGTGACTAACAACTAGTTTCTATGACCTGTAAGAGTTAGCATAAGGAGAAGGAAATTTATGGTCAGTCAACACTCCTGTTTCTATAATCAAAAGCAGAAACCAAAGGGGAAATGTATATAAGCACCTATTTATATTTCAGCTGCTGCTTTTTTTTTTTTTTTTTTTTTTTTTGAGGCGAGTCTCGCTCTGTCGCTCCGGACTGCGAGGCAGTGCCAGATCTCGCGCTCACTCAAGCTCCGCCTCCCGGGTTACGCCATTCTCCTGCCTCAGCCTCGCTGAGCCTAGCTGGGACTACAGGCTTCTTAAGAACTGTTTACATGCAAATGAAGATTACAGTAATCTCACCAAGAACTTTTGTAAAGAAAATGAAAAAAGATTTACTCACCAGAGATACAACTAATGTAAACAGCCAGCATAAATAAAAAAATAGTCACCCCAATTTTAATAATGTAAAGTAGAAGTGAAGACACAGGCAACAAAATACACTGAGTCACAATCAATTTCTTGATTGCCATCTTTCAGAAGAACCCCAAAGTCTGCAAAAAGAAAACATTACCACAGAAACTGAGAAACTGTTCGCTTTTTGAATAATCTGATAAATAACTACAAGGATACATTATTAAAGCCAATTTTTTAAATTAACATGCAGTGAAACTAATAATTATATGAATTAGGCGCTTAAGACAATGAGTAAATGTCCTGCATCTTACAGGTGAAAATTCATTTAAACCATTATTAACTGAGCGACGAGTGCAGCTGCGCTCTCGACTGTTTTCCACCACTGTTGGGAGCCTAGATGGGAGATTCCTTGAGTCCAGTATTCCAGACCAGCCTGGGCAATAGCTGAGACCCTGTCACTAAAAAATTTAAATAAAAAAAAAAAAAATTAACCCAGTGTAGTATAATTCATATAGTTCCAGATACTAGGAGGCTGATGCTGGGAGGATGCTTGAGTCTGGAAGGTCGTGGCTACAGTGAGCCATATCCTGCCACTGCATTCCAGCCTAGGCCGACAGAAGGAGACCCTGTCATAAACAATACAAATGATTATCAGTAGCTGAAAAACAATAGACGTAGTGCTAAAAGAGTTTATAACATGAATTTCTTTCTTTTTTTTTTTTAAGAACATTGTCTGGCTCTGCCTTCCCCAGCGTTGGATCAGCTGGCCACAATGATGCGCTCACCGTTAGCCTCGAACCTCCTACGCTCAAGCAATCCTTTCTGCTTAGACCTCCCAAGTAGCTGTGGACTACAGCTGCATGCCACCAACAACTGGCTAACTTTTAGAATTTTATTTGTAGAGATGAAGTCTCACTATACTGCCCAAGCTGGTCTTGAACTCCTGAGCTCAAGTGCCTCTCGCCTTAGCCTCCCCAAAGTGTTGGTTACAGGTGTGAGCCACTGTACCCAGTAGAGGCTTTCTTTTTTTTTTTTTTTTTGAGATGGAGTCTTGCCTCTGTCACCAGGCTGGTGAGTACGGCGAGATCTCGGGCCCCTTAACTGCCAAGCTCCTGCTCCTGGTTCACGCCATCTCCTGCGACTGCCTCAGCCTCCTGAGTAGCTGGGACTACAGGCGCCACCACCATGCTCAGCTAAATTTTTGTATTTTCAGTAGAGACGGGGTTTCACGGCTGTTAGCCCAGATGCCTCAATCTCCTGACCTTGTGATCCGCCCACCTCAGCCTCCCAAAGTGCTAGGATTACAGGCATGAGCCACTGCACCCGGCCTAAATTTTTTTTCTTTTTATTTTTTTTAATCAACGTTGACCAGGTTGGCCTTGAATGTGTAGGCCAACCTCGCCTCCCCGAGTGCCAGGGCAACTGGCCTGAGCCACCGTGGCTCCCAAGACTTTCAGCTATGATCTTTACCATATCTGCAGTTCCGTTTTTTCTCAATTCATACTCTGAAATAGTAAATTATATTTAAATTATAAACAGTACAGGATAAAAGCACAGAAGTTTTTCACATTAAAAGAGAACATTTGTTATTCTTTATTATACCTGTTGATTGAAACCATGTTTTTCTTCTATCACAAAAGTATTATAAAGACTCCATGGCAAACCAGTCAATGCACTGAAAAGTGTAGCCAACAGCAGAAACACCAGGGACTGAGTGATCTAAGCAAAAGAAAAAACAAAATCCAGTTTTATGAACTACTAGCAAACAAATCAACAAGTATTTGCTGAGCACTTACTACATCCCAAGCAGTATGCTTGATTCTATGGATAATACAAGCTCTGAAACATCATCCCTGCCTTCATAAAAGTTTACTTTTGAGAGACGTAAACAAGAAACAAAACAATTCCTTTTTTACTACACAGGCACTATATGAAAGGTACCTTAAATCATATAGACAAATCCCTAAGATAAAGAGCCTGGATTCTTGGCTTACCACATGGAAGAAAGTCACCTGATAACTAAAAATACTCACACTGGACTATTATGTGATTGAGAAATAAACCATTGCAAATAAGCCTGTGATATTCTGGGATTTGTTATCATAACTAATGTTATGCCAATACAGCATGGGTAACCAAGGACTACGCAGACAGAGAGGCAAATCTAACATTGGCAGAAGCCAAAAAATTAACTTTGGTAGAAAGCCTGCCAAGCCAAAAGAAATACCATGACAAATATATGCTAATAATCACATACCTCATATTCTGGTCCAAAGCCAGCATAACCACAGAACCGTCCAGAAAGTCTCCAGAGATAAGGTATTCCTCCAAAGAGAAGAATAAGCTATAAAACAAAGCATACTTTGTTCGCAGTTGAACAGTACTAGAAACTATCATATGAGAAAGCATGGTATAAAGAAAGAAAGGATAAAATAATCATCTATTAAAAAAAAAAAAGAGGTCAGTACTGTGGCTCATGCCTGTAATCCCAGCACTTTGGGAGACTGAGGCAGGAGGATGGCTTGAGGCCAGCAATTCAAGACCAGCCTGGGCACCAAGGTGAGTGGAGACCCCATCTCTACAAAAAATTTAAAAATTAGCTGGGCCTGATGGTACCTGTAGACTCAGCTACTTGGGGGGCTGAGGTGAGAGGATTGCCTGAGCCTAGGAAGTCAAGGCTGCAGTGAGCTGTGATCGTGACACTGCACTCCAGCAAGGCAATAAAGTGAGACCCTGTCTCAAATAAAATAAAATAAAATAAAATAAAATAAAATAAAATAACAAAATAAAATTAATTTAAAAAAAAATAGACCTGCCGGGTGCAGTGGCTCACGCCTGTAATCCCAGCACTTTGGGAGGCCGAGGCGGG
>NW_016805647.1:4126072-4141160 GCF_001698545.2 Rhinopithecus bieti
AAAAAAAAAAAAAAAAAAAGACCTATTTAACATTTAGCATAAATTATGCATTTAGATGAGTACAAACCACTGAGATACTAAATTTAGGCAGTTAAAATAACATTTTTGTCTGTACACTCTATATGGATGAATTGTATGGTATGTGAATTGTATGGTACATTAATTACCTCAATAAAGCTGTTCTAAAACAAAACAAAACAAAAAAACACTTATGTCAAAAGACCACAACAAAATCACAAACTAAACTTAGAAAGGTTAAACAGCCGGGTGTGGTAGTAATCCAGCATTTCGGGAGGCCAAGGCAGGCAGATTGCTTGTGCTCAGGAATTTGAGACCCAGCCTGAACAACATGGTGAAACTTGTCTCTACAAAAAATACAAAAATGAGCCGATTATGGTGGCACGATTCTGTGGTCCTAGCTACTTGGGAGAGCTGAGGTAGGAGGACTGCTTGAGCCTGGGAGGTCGAGGCTGCAGTGAGCCATGATCATGCCTGCACTCCAGCCTGGGTGACAGAATGAGACCCTGAATCAAAAACAAACAACAGCAACAACAACAACAACGAAGTTCGAAATCCAAAAGCTAATGAGTGATAGAAATGGAATCTGAACCATGTTAATATGGCTCCATAATTGCCTTTTCTGTGAAAGAAAACAGTCCTCTTCCATCAGGACAAAGCACAGAAGTAGAGAGTCATGTCCACTTACTAAACTGGGGAACAGAATGGGATTATCTGTGTCTTTGCTGGGTCAGGAAGAGGCGAGGTAGGGGCCAGGCTTTCACAGAAGTCTCTTCCTCAGCACCACCCTTTGTCTTGGTCTTGGGCAGATAAAGTGAACACAGACATTCACTAAATAACCAGGACATTAGGAGCTAGGAAGCAGCTCAAAACTGGAAAAGAATGCATGTTTAAGAAATTCTAGGCCGGGCACAGTGGCTCAAGCCTGTAATCCCAGCACTTTGGGAGGCTGAGACCGGCAAATCACGAGGTCAGGAGATCGAGACCATCCTGGCTAACACGGTGAAACCCTGTCTCTACTAAAAAAAAAAAGAAATACAAAAAACTAGCCGGGTGAGGTGGCGGGCGCCTGTAGTCCCAGCTACTCGGGAGGCTGAGGCAGGAGAATGGCGTGAACCCGGGAGGCGGAGCTTGCAGTGAGCTGAGATCCGGCCACTGCACTCCAGCCTGGGCCACAGAGCGAGACTCCGTCTCAAAAAAAAAAAAAGAAATTCTACTGCCCAAAACACATACAACTTTGTGCAACTCATTTGTCAAGAGGAATCAATTTATTTATTCTCTCTACAGGACAGGACCTTAGGAGCACAATGATCAATCACATTCCTTGACTGGAAGCACAATATTCCCATTGGTTCAGACATAGTTCCTCATGGTTTCAGGGTTTTTGGTACTATCGTATTTCATGGGTATCCTTCCAATCTAATTCCCATTTTCATATATGTATCTACAAATAATATAGTGATTTATGTATGCTTTTAAAGAACGTATATAAATGACATCATATTGTATGTATCAGTCTACGATTTGCTTTTTATACTCTAAATTTTCTTATATCCATCCATGGTGGACTTCAACTTTATTTGGTATTATCAGGATATTTCCTAAAGTGTTTATAACAAATTACACTCCCATCAGCAGTACTCGAGTATTTCTGTTTCCCCACAATCTCACCCACACTTTAAACTATTCATCTTTTAGACTGTTACCAGTACATTGGATTGCTTTAATATCATGGGTCTCAAACATGGTCTCAACAGCATCTGGGAATTTCATAGAAATGCAAAGTCTTAGGCCCTACCCCAGATGTACCAAATCAGAAGCTGGAAGTGGGACCCAGCAGTTTCTAGGTAAACCTGATGTATATTAAAGTTTGAAAATCATTGCTTTAATAAATTGTTTTTTTTTTTAAGAGACAGAGTCTCACTCTGTCACTCAGGCCGGGGAGCAGTGCTATGACCACAGCTTACTGTATTTTTTAACTCCTTGGTTCAAAGGCTTTTCCCATGTCCACCTCCCAGGTAGCCAGGACTATAGGTATGCGCCACCATACTTGGCTAATTTTAATTTTTTGTACAGATGGGGTATCTCTATGTTGCCCAGGCTGGCCTCAAGCAGTCCTCTCACTGTGGCCTCCCAAAGTGCTGGGACTACAGGCGTAAGCTACTGCACTCAGCCCCAATAAATTGCTTTTCAAAAGGCTCCCCTAACACTACCTCCAGGTATTTCCACTTTACTACAACTAACTCAATCTTAGACATAAATCTTGTTTTCCCAAAAGACACCACTGTCTGACATATGCTCTAGTTGTTTAAGTAATTGACCTGGGATGGTATTTCTTTCAGCCAATTCCCAATACTAATAAATAATGTATAATTGGCCAGGCACGGTGGCTCACGCCTGTAATCCCAGCACTTTGGGAGGCCGAGGCGGGTGGATCACGAGGTCAGGAGATCGAGACTATCCTGACTAACACAGTGAAACCCCATCTCTACTAAAAATACAAAAAATTAGCCGGGCTGTGATGGCGGGCGCCTGTAGTCCCAGCTACTCGGGAGCCTGAGGCAGAAGAATGGTGTGAACCCAGGAGGCGGGGCTTGCAGTGAGCCGAGATCACGCCACTGCACTCCAGCCTGGGCAACAGAGCGAGACTGTCTCAAAAAAATAAATAGATAAATAAATAAAAATAATAATGTATAATTAAGGACTTATAACGCTTTTAGTAAAGGCTAGAGCAACTATTATTAAAAGTCCAGTATTTAAATGAGCATTAAGGATAGTTTTAATGTGAATTTTGAATGATCTATAAATGTATTTGAAAATTGATACTGCAAACCTTGTTTAGTTTCTTCTGGGGACTGAAAAACAAAGCATGGTGAACTCTACAATGTCTCTATGTTGATAATTTCACTAAGTATGCTCCCAGGGTTGTTCTATGGCAAAATTAATGATCCCAGAAAAAATAATTCTAGTGCTTTCACATATATATTTCACTACATTTTTTTTTTTTTTTTTTTGAGACAGGATCTTACTCTGTCACTAGGTGGTGGTACAGTGGTGTGATCACAGCTCACTGCAGCCTCGACCTCCTGGGCTCCAGCAACCCTCCCACCTCAGCCTCCAGGGACATGGAACTGCAGGTGCACATCACCACACTCAGCTGATTTTTAAAAAAATTTTTTTGCAGAGATGGGGTATCACTATGTTTCCCAGGCTGGTCTCCAACTCCTGGGCTCAAGTGATCCTCCCACCTGAGCCTCTCAAAGTGCTATGATTACAGGATTGAGTCATCTTGCCTGGCTTCACTACTACAGTCTTGAAAAGCAGGCAGGGAAAAGGGTATAATCATCTCTATTTAATAGATGAGGCAACTTAAACTCTTTAACTGAAAGGTTACTTTAACTGAGAGGTTAAAGTAACTTGTCCAAAGAAACGCAATGACTAAGTAATTCCTATGCATTGAGCTTCATTTACATTACCTCACTCGCTTAGTCCTTGACACAAACCATACAAGGTATGGCTTAACATCCACACACTTCTCATTTTATTTTCATTTATTTTTGAGATGGAGTCTCACTCTGTCACCCACGCTGGAGTACAATGGTGCAATCTCAGCTCACTGCAACCTCCACCTCCTGGGTTCAAGCAATTCTCGTGTCTCAGCCTACTGAGTAGCTGGGATTACAGGCACATGCCAAAAAGCCAGGCTAATTTTTGTATTTTTAGTAGAGACAGGGTTTCGCCATGTTGGTCAGGCTGGTCTCAAACTCCTGACCTCAGGTGATCCGCCCCACCTCGGCCTCTCAAAGTGCTGGGAATACAGGTGTGAGCCACCGTACCCAGCCCACTTCTCATTTTAAGGATGAGAAAACTTAGGCTCAAGAAGGTGAAACTGCTCACATAGAAACATGCAAAAATTACAGAAGCAACAATTTAAACTTTTCAACTCTGCCCTATTCTGCTCCCCAACCACTCCATTTCTTCAGTGGGCCCTTTATTGATATCTGTGAAATATCAGAGAAAGTGTCTCAGAGAGGCTGGACATTTTCTGTCTGGATGCAATGTCATATTTATGTGAACAGTGGCAACCATAACTGGCCACACAAGGACTCTATTTAGGTTCCATCAGGTAGAAAGTACTATGGCAAAAAAAAAAAAAAAAGTCGAAACTAATCTTCTCACTTGATCTCTGTGATCAAAACATACAAACCTATTAATTTTAATCAAATAGAAATTAATGAACTTGTTTCCAAACAAAACAAGGTTTCAAAGTTACCCAAAATACTCTTCCTGCCAAGCGTAAATGCAGCCACAAAATCCCCAGAGATAAATTTAGCACATTCATGTTGCAGTCTTCAGAGTTTCAAGAATGGTTTTTTCAATGTCATTATAAAGACTCAGAAGAACAGAGTTTGAAACCCAGTTATCCTACTTATTAGCAGGTCCCCTGGCCATTAAACATGCAAGCCCTTTAATTTATCCAAGCCTTTGCTTCCTCAGCCATAAAAAGGGAATAATAATGCCTATCCTTTCTACTTCACTGTTGTAAACATCAAACAATAAATATAAAAACTATGTATAAAGTGAAAATCATGACGACTATTACTGTTCCCAACCTTAGCCCATCAGTACTGCTTCTAGTTTGAGCCACAGTACATTACAAAGCTCTCACTTTATATACGTATTCTCCCTATTTCTGTTATCTCCTAAAACAAACAGTCACCAACCATAATTACCAAGCTACTGTCTATCTTTCCTGGCACTATTTACCAGGGACAACCAAGGAGATTGAAAATGCTTTTCCTATCATTTTACTATGGCCCTGTAGGGGGTAAAGTCAAAGGACTTCCAAGAAGCAAACATCAGAAAGACAATAGTGGCTATCTCATCTAATTGCCTTGTCATCATTAAACAGAGAATTCAGACCTTTCGGAGATGAAGAAAAATATGGGAGCTATTAATCAGTATAGAACAAGAACTCTGAGTATTACTTCTTCAGGCAGTGTTGTAAGCTGTTCAACAATTCCTCTGGAGGCCGGGCGCGGTGGCTCAAGCCTGTAATCCCAGCACTTTGGGAGGCCGAGACGGGCGGATCACGAGGTCAGGAGATCGAGACCATCCTGGCTAACACGGTGAAACCCCGTCTCTACTAAAACTACAAAAAACTAGCCGGGCGAGGTGGCGGGCGCCTGTATTCCCAGCTACTCGGGAGGCTGAGGCAGGAGAATGGCGGAAATCCGGGAGGCGGAGCTTGCAGTGAGTTGAGATCCGGCCACAGCACTCCAGCCTGGGCGGCTGTCTCAAAAAAAAAAAAAAAAAAAAAGGGAAAAAAAGAAAAAAAAAATTCCTCTGGAACTGGTGAAACAGAAGGGGAAATGTCAGTTGACAAAACAGCAAAACTCAGCTGTCAGACATCGATTGCAGAAAGGAGAGGCAAATACACTTACCAAGCAATGGAGGGAAAACATGCAAAATATTAAATCAAGTTTGGAAGCAGCTAGCTTTTGGGGAGAATAATACATTTAAGATCTTGGATATGCTTAATGTATTTTTTAAAGTTACTATAATTCTTTTTTGAGCTCCCATTAGTCTTTTTTGGACCAAGGCCATTAAATAAATACATAAGTAAACTCTCTTTCATCTATTAAAAAAAAAAAGAATAGTGTCTAAATTAACCACTTCTACTTCCATCTGTCTCTGAAGGATGATTTCCTACTTGTGACCTGTCCCTAACAGAAGAAATGCTCAGATAAATTAACTAAAGCCAAGTCATTATTGAAAAGATTACTTAACAGCAATAGCTGTGTATCCCCAAAGCCAATGAGATTTTGTTTTCCAAATCATTTATTAATTTTTCTAAATACCAAAATTTAACTCTTCTAGAAGCATTGCCATTTTCCATCACCTTGAAGAAATAAGCGCAGTTTCTAATAATTTGGATCTAACCACACTAGTCTTATTATTCCATACTTGTTAAGAAAAATTTTGTGATGAGCTAGACAATTCTGTCATTTAACACAGCTACATAAAGCCAGTTTCTTTAACTCATGAAACAATGATGGTATCTGATCATAATTCTTTTAAATTTAGGAATCTTTCTCTTCGTGGTACTAGTGGATCTAAACGTTCTAGAGAAATGATGATGATGATGATCAGGATGATAAAAATAATAAAAGTGGCAGGGCACAGTGGCTCATGACTGTAATCCCAGCACTTTGGGAGGATGAGGCAGGCAGATCACAAGGTCAGGAGATTGAGATCATCCTGGCTAACACGGTGAAACTCCATCTCTACTAAAAATACAAAAAAATTAGCCGGGCGTGGTGGCACATGCCTGTAGTCCCAGCTACTCAGGAGGCTAAGGAAGGAGAATCGCTTGAACCCAGAAAGCAGAGGTTGCAGTGAGCCAAGATCGTGCCACTGCACTCCAGTCTGTGTGACAGAGCAAGACAAAAACAAAAACAAAACAAAACAAAACACAAAAGCAACAACAAAAAGAAACCCCACATTATTTCATTCAGTAAATAGGAACTATATGCTGATTACATGCCAGGCACTAGGTATAAAATGATGAACAAGACCTTAAAGTACTATTTCTTTAAGGAACTACCAGTCTGCCAATTAAACAGTCAAATCAGGCCAGGCACAGTGGCTCATGCCTGTAATCCCAGCACTTTGAGAGGGTGTGGTGGCATGCAACTGTAGTCCCAGCTACTCGAGAGGCTGAGATGGGAGGATCATTTGCGCCTGGGAAGCAGAGGTTGCAGTGAGCCAAGATCACGCTACTGTACTTCAGCCTGGGTGACAGAGCGAGACTGTACCGGAAGAAAAAAAAAAAAATCCAGGCAAATTCAACATAATGCGATAAGTACTCTGACAGGAATAATGATAGGATGCTACCCTACCCACATTCATCAGGCAGGGAGTTTCAAATGGTTTCTTAGAAGACATGACATCTCAGCTGGATCCTAATGGAAGAGGATCTTTTTTCTACCTGGCTTCAGGGTAATAGTTCCCATATTCTGTAGTTTTAAACTGACTAAGCAGTTATGTTTCTGTCTTTTTTGCTCCACAGCCATTACTACCAATAACAAAGGTTAAGAAAGCCTGCTGGGACTTGTAAGTGTAGCACCCTCTTTTGTGTTACAAAAATATGAAAATGAAAACAACCATTATGAAGTATTAAACAATTTGACAGACTGTCTCTCCAAGAAGTAAATTACTCACAGTGCCTTCAATCTCTGAATAGAGTCCTGACCAGAAGCTGAAAGTGCTTTTATCCAGTTGATACAGTCGAGATTTCTCAAATGTTTCAGAATCCATGATCTGTCCTAATTCTGGTGGTACATGAGTTGTTGTTTTATATATTCTTCTCTGAAATATTTTAAAGAAAACACTTTAGTGAAACAGTCGATTATTATAATAGTCATTTATGATCAAACATTGAATGGTTTATGGCTTGCCACTTATTTCTGTTGAATTTGCTTTATACCTACACAAATATTGCACTTGATCAAGTACATTAACCACTGAAACGACTGATGCGGGAAAATAAAAGCAGAACAAGAGAACCTGAGGTTAGCTGACTGGTAAAACTATAATCAGGGTTGTCACCACACTTCAGTTTGTATATGTAAACCAAAGTTGTAACATCACAACTTTGTAACATGTACTACTCATTCTAGGTATTACATACCTCCTATAATACGGAAAACAAATTCATGGAAAGGAGAAGCACACATGCTAATCGTGAGTATGAACAGATACTGAGGCTGCTCATTAAATTTGGTCCTAAATGCCAGAAACTTGAGGAGCACCAGATGGAAACATATCAGGTCTGTGAGAAAAGACTAACTTTCAGTCAGGCACTCTGGCTCACGCCTATAATCCCAGCACTTTGGAAGGCACGGGCAGGATTCCTCGAGCCCAGGATTTCGAGACTGGCCTGAGCAATGTGGTGAAATCCCGTCTCGACAAAAAATACAAAAATTAGCAGAGTGTGGTGGTGTGCATCTGTGGCCCTAGCTACTTGGGAGGCTGAGGTGGGAGGATTACCTGAGCCTGGGAGGCAGAGGTTGCAGTAAGCCCATATTGTGCCACAGCACTACACCCTGGGTGACAGAGACTCTATCTCTTTAGGAGAAAGATCAACTTTCTCATTATACTAAATTCTAAAAGGTAAGGGTAATTTCAGCCCAGGAAATGTAATACAGAGAATGGATACCAAACAAAATAATGAGCCACTACAACACGCTTTCCCTATGTATTGTTGTGTGCCAATTAAAGCTGAGGGCAGGTAGAGCACGGTGGCTCACGCCTGTAATCCCAGCCCTTTGGGAGGTTGAGGCAGCAGGATGACTTGAGTCCAGGAACTCCACACCAGCCCGGGCAACATCTCTACAAAACAATCAAAAAATTAGCCGGGCACAGTGAGCCGCCCCTGTGGTCCTAGCTACTCAGAAGGCTGAGGTGGAGGTGGAGGGGTCGTTTGAGCCCAGGAGTTCAGGGCTGCCGTGAGCTATGATGACGCTATTGCTCTTCAGCCTGGGTGGCAGAGTGAGCCCCTGTCTCTGAATAAAATAAATAAATATTCTATCCTGGCCAAGATGGTGAAACCCTATCTCTACTAAAAATACAAAAATTAGCTGGGCATGGTGGCACGTGCCTGTAATCCCAGCTACTCGAGATGCTGAGACAGGAGAATCACTGGAACCAGGGAGCCGGAGGTTGCAGTGAGCCGACATCGTGCCACTGTACTCCAGCCTGGCGACAGAGCTAGACTCCGTCTAAAATGAAATAAATAAAGATTAAAAATAAACAAATAAAAGTTCAGATCTCTAATTCATGGTTATCTCAGGTAAACTGTTAACTTTCACTTTCTATTTTACCATTTTAATACTTTAAACTAAAATGATGATTTTATGAAAAATGAGAAATATATATATATATTTATTTAATTTAATTTTTTTTGAGACCCAGTTTCACTCTTGTCACCCAGGCTGGCGTAAAGTGGTGCAATCTCAGCTCAAGCGATTCTCCTGCCTCAGCCTCCCAAGTAGCTGGGACTACAGGTGCACGCCACCACACCCGGCTAATTTTTCTATTTTTAGTAGAGAGGGGTTTTCGCCACGTTGGTCAGGCTGGTCTCGAGCTCCTGACCTCAGGTGATCCGCCTGCCTCGCGGCCTCCCAGCACTTTGTAATCCCAAAGTGCTGGGATTACAGGCATGAGACACCGCGCCCAGCCCGATAAGGTTTTTTTTTTTTTTTTTTTTTTTTTTTTTCCAGCAGAAATAATATATGCACTTTAAGGGCGCAAGTTCTTGGAAGGACTGCAAAATCCTATGGTTAGGCACGATTACATAAATGTCATGAGGAATTTGGGTGTCTAAATCCTTTTGAAGGCTTATTCCAAAGATAAAGGAGGCCAAATCTGGGCCCAAGGATCCCAAGGAAGCTCAGGGAGGGCACGAGAGCCCAAGCCTTCCTCCAGGCCCTAACGGGATTAGGTTCCATGATAACGTTACAGAAAACTTCCTTGACGCACCAAGATCCCCCTCAAAGCCACAGCCCGCCATCGGGCCAAGTTACAAGACTCAGCAGGGACCACAGAGACAAGACTGGCACAGGGACTGGAGCAATCAAGAGTCTCAGGGTCGAAGTCAAGGCTAGTCCAGGGCTGGCCGGGTGTGGGGGTCAGGTTGGACCCTGTCTAGGCTCACCTGCCGCTGTGCTAGGAAGGTCTCCCAAAGATACACTGTCCAGGAGAAGAGCAGCACGGCCCCGAAGATACGCTTCTCGGCCGGCATCTCCCACAAAGCGTCCAGCGATGCCCACATCCCCATGGCCACCCGGTTCCGCCGGCTCCTTCAGCGTGCACCGGTGCCACACCGACACTCGTCCCCTCAGAGCGTCCCCTCGGTGTCACAGCGATATCCGTTCTTTCCGAGGGCCCCTATTCCGATATCCGCCCCCATCCCTCCCTCTGCGCGCTGCTGGCAGCGTCACAGACACACTCTTCCCTTTGCAGACTCTACCCAGTCCCTCTTAGTTTCTATAGAAAAACCCCCAGCCCCACCTTCCTCACTTCCGGCCCAAAGAGGGCGGGGACCCAGACGCCAAGTTCCCGGCCCTACTGAGCTGTGTTGCATCAACATTCTTCCCCAACCTGTTAACGCTGGGTTCCGGTCTAGGGTTCTGGCTTTCCTCCTGGGCCCGTGAACGCGGCGAAGTTCTCGGCTTTCTAATCTCCAGAGCCGCAGTTCCATCCCCTGGGTCAGCGGCTTACCTTGACTGGGCTGCAGTATCTGCCCTCCTTCCCCCAACAAGGCGACAGGTAGTCGGGGCTGGGACCGGACTGAGTGGGCCGCGGCTCCCGCCTGAGGTGGCTTGGAAGGACGCGACAGCAGCCGATTTCCCAGTCTCTAAAAATCGTGCCTCTGAATTACAGCTAACTCAAAAGCGAGACCAGGCATTAGAAATGGAGTCTTTTGGCCAGTATTGGGTGTTCGGAATTCAAGCGTATGAAAGAGTGGACGGTAGCGTTGACAATTTTCATTTGAAAATCTCGTCTCAACCACCCCAAGTGTAGTCAGAGGCGGGCGTTTTCCCTGCAAGAGTGCCCTGGAACAAAGCAAGGATAGCGTGGGTTAGACGTACCTGAAATGAAAGCGTCTTACTTTAGGGTACAAATTTGCATTAGTAAGGCGCAATGCCATTTCTCTCTTGGAATTCAGAAGTGAAATATGGTGACTGGGACACCTGTACGTTTCTTTGACTTAAAAAGTGAAGTCATTTATTCTGACCGAAAGTTAATCTGATGATTAATTGGTTAAACATACTATCGTTGCTAATTAGCATAATTATTATTTACAATAAAGTGAGCTAAATAGCTACAACTAAAATATATTTAAATTACCGTGATATTGTGATGCTAAAGATGTATTAAAAGTAATATCTTGAATTTCTCAACCCTGCCTAAATGCCTCTGAGAGTAATTAGTATAATTAAAAGTCACTAGAGAAAGTGGATGACTCTAATAACAGGATAACAAATTCTTTTCAAGTCAGATGGTTTCCAGTTCTTTGCTTTCAACAAAATTAATGGTGGCCCTATTGAATTGTCAGCTGATGAAGGAACACTATTTGGTTTTTGGCATGCAACTCAGAAAGAAACCAAACGATTGATTGACATTCTTACAACAAAACTACTAGCATTCTCACCTATTTGTTTATGTAAAACCATTTCTCAGCACTTGTATCTGTGAAAACAACAGAATTGAAACTGAACCCTGTTAATCCACCAGTAGGAAGTATTCATCCAGATAAATGAATTAATTGGTGGGTCAGCCCCATCTGTCTAAGAGATGTGTTCCCAATAGAATTTCACCTTTTATAACTATGTATTATCGATATTTGTAATCATGTCATTTTGATCCATTACATACTAAAGATTATTGTGATGATTACTCACTTCAGAAGAATTCCAGCGTAGAGCCATAAAGTTACAGGAAATTTTTTTAAAATTTACTACATGTCGTATTTTTATTGCCAAGAAGTGATCAATAAAAGGTTGTTCAGGTCGGGCGCGGTGGCTCACGCCTGTAATCCCAGCACTTTGAGAGGCTGAGACGGGCGGATCACGAGGTCAGGAGATCGAGAACATCCTGGCTAACATGGTGAAACCCCGTATCTACTAAAAAATACAAAAAAGAAACTAGCCGGGCGAGGTGGCGGGCGCCTGTAGTCCCAGCTACTCGGGAGGCTGAGGCAGGAGAATGGCATGAACCCGGGAGGCGGAGCTTGCAGTGAGCTGAGATCCGGCCACTGCACTCCAGCCTGGGCCACAGAGCAAGACTCCGTCTCAAAAAAAAAAAAAAAAAAAAAGTTGTTCAGACGTCAAAGTATTACATTTGAATAACATTTTTTGTTAGAGTACAATCTAAATATGTTAGAGATAATAAAAGAACAATGTTGAAGAGCTCAGTGTATGTTTTAATGGATAATGGTGGTTATTCAGTTATGTAGATTCTCTTGGATACATTATAAAGAGTGATTTAAGTTTTTAAAATTCTTTATCTTGAAAAGTTGCAATGATTTAACAGTTTTATCTTAAAATGTCAGTATTTATAATTTGCAAGAATTTACATCCATTGCAACTATTTGAATTTATGATGAAACCTGTTAGATACCAACTTAAAAATATGAGGGGTAAACACTTTTTCAAAATTTTCTCTCCCTCAGGCCATCATTGCTATGCCCTCTTCACTCTTGTCTTCAGCTGTCTTTGAGTCCAAAGCCTCACAGGAGCTTCTACCACCCAAGTTTTGTGGCTAAGGGCACAGGTTTAGAGTCAAGCTGCTTGATTGCCAGCCATGGCTGCACCATGTATTAGCAAATTATTTAATCTGTCTGTGCATCAGATCCTCCTCAGTAACATGAGAATAACATAGCATGTACTTACTTTCTTGTATTGTTAGGATCAAATGAGAAAATTCATGTAAAGCTCCTAGCAATGTAGATGGCTCTGAGTGCCCAATAAAGGTTAGCTACTGCTTGGGAGAGGGGCATCATAGCATTAATTGGTCACCATGTGTCTGAAGAGATAGGAGAGTAGGAGGCCCAGGTTTCAAAAAGCCAAGACTGACTGGAATTCATTCATTCAATCAATACTGAATGTCTGAGAAATGCCAGACGCATTTCCGGGTGCCAGGGATATAGCAGTGAACCAAAGCCCCTCTCCTGGAGCTTACATTCTTAGCTGGGGTGGATGCAGTGTTTGATAAATAATAAGCAAATATTTAATAGTAAAAGTGGAAGTGGTGATAAGTGCTATGAAGAAAAGCAGTAAAAGGCAATACAGCATGTTGGTGTGAGGGGTGCTGCTTTACATAAGTTGGTCAAGGAAGCCTTCTCAGATTAACTGGCATTTGAGACCCCCCCAAAAAAGTAAGAGAAGAAGCCATGTGGATATCTGAGGAAACTGCCAGTCAGAGTGAAGGGCAAGTGCAAAGGCCCTGAGATTGGCCAGTGCTTATCGTATCTGAGGAATGGCAAGAGGCTGTGGAAAGAGTAAGGAAGACGGGGAGTACAGATCCATGCCATCATGCAGTCTTTTAGTTAAAAGACTTTTACTTAGAATGAAAGAAGAAGCCATTGCAGGATTTTGAGCAGAGCATTGCAGAATTTTCAGCAGACAATCCTCACTACAACGTGGAGAATAAATTTAATGGGGAATGGAAGGAGGGAGTGCAGTTAGGAGGCCATTTCAAGAATCCAGATGATTTAGCAGTTGCCAAGGATATCAGAAAAAAAGAAAAAAAACCAGGTGAGAGATGGTAGTGCAGACTAATGTGGTGGCAGTGGAGAACTAGTGAATTATGGAAAGTGAATAATCACTTGTTTCTTTTTTCAGAAAGACAGTGCTAATAGAAGGGCTGACCCATGTGGAGTCTAAAAATGGGAACCTCAAAACAGGCTGTTGGCAGGCTTTTGCTAAAGGAGAAAGACTGGCAGGGTGTGTTGACTCACACCTGTAATCTCAGTTCTTTGGGAGGCCAAGGTGGGATAATTGCTTGAGTGCAGGAGTTTGAGACCAGCCAAGGCAACACAGTGAGACTTCATCTCTATAAAAATAAATAAAGGGGCCAGGCGCGGTGGCTCACACCTGTAATCCCAGCACTTTGGGAAGCCGAGGCGGGAGGATCATGAGGTAACACAGTGAAACCCCATCTCTACTAAAAATACAAAAAATTAGCCAGGCGTGGTGGCGGGCACCTGTAGTCCCAGCTACTCAGGAGGCTGAGGCAGGAGAATGGCGTGAACCCGGGAGGCGGAGCTTGCAGTGAACCGAGATTGCGCCACTGCACTCCAGCCTGGGCGACAGAGCAAGACTCCGTCTCATAAATAAATAAATAAATAAAGGAAAATGACTGAATTTGAAGGATAAAGATGATGATCCCTAGAGTGATAGACATTGCTGTAGGGTAGTCCATCTACCCTAAGCTATATGATACAGTTGCTCTCTCAAGTTTTTCCCCTATCTTGCCTTGATTCTCTGCTTATCAAGCATTCAAGGTCCCTTAACTAAAGCCCTGGCCATAAGTGCTCAGGCCCCAAGAAAAGAATGATCCCCCTTGGCTGGGCATAGTGGCTCACGCCTGTAATCCTAACACTTTGGGAGGCCAAGGGGGGTGGGTCACTTGAGGCCAGGAGTTTGAAACCAGCCTGGCCAACATGGCAAAACCCTGTCTGTACTAAAAATACAAAAAATAGCCATTGGATACTATGTTCACTACCTGGGTGACAGATTCAGTTGAAGCTCAGAGCATCATGCAGTATATCCATGTAACACACCTGCACATGTACCCCTGAATCTAAAATAAAAATAAGTAAAGAAGAAAAAAAAAGAAAAAAAACAGGCATGGTAGTGGATGCCTGTAATGCAGAGGCTGAGGCAGGAGAATTGCTTGAACCCGGGAGGCAGACGTTGCAGTGAGCAGAGATCACGCCACTGTACTCCAGCCTGGTTACCCTAACAAGAACAGCTGTTATTTGTTTTGCATCTAGCTCATTCTGCTTTCTAGCTCATACGTTCTGTCTCTCATATAGGCTACTAATTCTGTGTTACTCTGTTAAGAACAAAAACCAAAACCCTATAATGGTCCATTTCTGACAGTATAAAGCCCAAACTATATGGTATGACCTTCAAGGTCCTTCATTACCTGACATCAGTCTACTCTTCAAAATCCTTCTTTTTTTGGCTGGGCGCGGTGGCTCACACCTGTAATCCCAGCACTTTGGGAGGCTGAGGTGGGTGGATCACGAGGTCAGGAGATCGAGACCATCCTGGCTAACATGGTGAAACCGTGTCTCTACTAAAAATACAAAAAATTAGCCAGGTGTGGTGGTGGGTGCCTGTAGTCCCAGCTACTTGGGAGGCTGAGGCAGGAGACTGGCCTGAACCCAGGAGGCAGAGCTTGCAGTGAGCCGAGATTGTGCCACTGCACCCCAGCCTGGGCAACAAAGCAAGACTCTTTTTAAAAAAAAAAAAAAAAAAATATATATATATATATA
>NW_016805647.1:4142757-4151977 GCF_001698545.2 Rhinopithecus bieti
TTATATATAAATATTATATGTATATATATTTTTAGACAAGGTCTCACTGTGCCATCCAGGCTGCTTGCTGCAGCAATCTCCTAGGCTCAAGAGACCCTCCTGCTTCAGCCTCCTGAGTAGCTGGGACTGCAGGTGTGCACCACCACACCCAGCTAATTTTTTTTGATTATTTGTAGACATAAGGTGACAGAGTGAGACTCTGACTCAAAAAAAAAAAAGTTATGACCCCACTGTATTATAATTCCCTGGTCTGAAATTACTTGTCTGTCTAGCCAAACTGAGTGCTCCTGAAGCACTCAGGAAAGATTCCTAGGGATTATCACAATGCTTAGCATAGAGTAGGTATCAGTAAAAGTTGGATAAAGTCAGTCTCCTTTACGTCAGTCTGTATCTACTCCCACCCTTGCTCACTTTTGAGTAATTATTGCAGGAGACCCCCTGAACTGCATGTATACCTTTAGGCCAAAGACCAGCACAGAGGTCAGCCTACTTCTAAAGGACAGTCCATTGCAGGGCCCTCAAACAGCACTTTCCTCCTTTTTTTTTTTTTTTTTGTTTGTTTTTTTGTGAGGGAGTCTCGCTGTGTCTCACAGGCTGGAGTGCAGTGGTGCTATCTCGGCTCACTGTAAGCTCTGCCTCCCGGGTTCACGCCATTCTCCTACCTCAGCCTCCTGAGTAGCGGGGACTACAGGCGCCCGCCACCATGCCCGGCTAATTTTTGTATTTTCAGTAGAGACAGGGTTTCACCATGTTAGCCAGGATGGTCTTGACCTCCTGACCTTGTGATCTGCCCTCCTTGGCCTCCCAAAGTGCTAGGATTACAGGTGTGAACCACCGTTCCCACCCCCTACATTTTTATTTTATCTTATCTTATCTTATCTTATTTTATTTTATTTTTTGAGACGGAGTCTCGCTCTGTCTCCCAGGCTGGAGTGCAGTGGCCGGATCTCAGTTCACTGCAAGCTCTGCCTCCCGGATTCACGCCATTCTCCTGCCTCAGCCTCCCGAGTAGCTGGGACTACAGGCGCCCGCCACCTCGCCTGGCTAGTTTTTTTGTATTTTAGTAGAGACGGGGTTTCACCATATTAGCCAGGATGGTCTCGATCTCCTGACCTCGTGATCCACCTGTCTCGGCCTCCCAAAGTGCTGGGATTACAGGCTTGAGCCACCGCGCCCGGCCCACCCCCTACTTTTTATTATATTTAGTCTAACCTTGTTGGTATGGACCTCAAGGCCATACACCTGACCACCCTCCTTTCTCTTTCTATAGTCTTAGATTCCAGCTCAGCTATCCTCTTCCCTTTATGGCAGCTTATGGTCTCCAGCCTGCTGAGTGTACACCACAATCCTAGAGACATTTTAAACTACCACTGTATCCCACTTTACCCCACCATACATACAAGTAGAAGTTCAGCGCTACTAAATAGAGAGCCAGTCTTTGCAGGGTAATTTCAATAGAGTTCTCTATCTTTATTGATATGCCACTGCACACATGAGGGAAACAGTGCTTTTCTGGAGAAGATTGGAGTCCATCACATTTCAAATGGGGAAGTAAACCCTGATGTGGGCAAGGGACTCTGGCAGTCAGAGCAGCTGCAGTAGGGCTCAGAGGAACAATCCCTCTTCGTGGCAGGTTTTTGAGCAATGATTATCCCTTCTAGGTCTTTCACTTTGTTTTCCACTGTCAGAAGTTTTTTCAAAATTTTCTCTTGCAGACCCAAGGACAGGAAGATATTATTATTGTCTTGAATTAGGAGACCACTTCCTTCTGGGTTGGCTAGCAAAGCCTGAAAAATAGCTGAGCCCTTCTTGTAAAGTTTGTAGAGTGTGATTACAAACAACAATGTTTTCTAAAATGGAACAACAGAAGTTGAATGTTAGTTGCTACAGTTTTCTATCTATAAGAGAAAAACAAAACAAAAACTTAATAGTAACAGTAATTCCTCATTCCAATAACAAGTCTTCCATTTAGCAAAATATTTTCACATCTGTTTCATCTTTTGATTTTCACTGCAAACCACAGGTAGGCAGGTCAGGCAGGACTATTATTTGCATTTAATCAAGATTGTAATCATAGATAACCATTTTCTGAATGTCTGGAAGTTACTTTGCCTATGCATGACCTATTTATGCAGAAAAAACAGAACTAGATAACTATATACCTTCCAGTTTGAACTCTGTCATTGACCAAGGTTATATATTGGAAGTGGTAGAGCCAGGACAATCCAGAAATTTACACCTCCAAGTACACTTTAGGACATAGTAGTCTGAAAAACTGGATTTCTTGGTCATAGAAAAGGTTCTTAAAATATACTAGGAGAGATCTGGGTACAATGGCACACATATGTAGTCCCAGCTACTAGGAAGGGTGAGAGGATCACTTGAGCCCAGGAGTAGTGTGTTATGATGGCACCTGTGAATGGCTACTGCACTCCAGCCTGGGCAACATAGCCAGACCCTGTCTCTTAAACAAATTTTATATATATATTTTATTTATATAAAATAAATTTTAGGTGTGAACCACTGCATCCAGCACTTTGAGAGGCTGAGATGGGAGGATTGCTTGAGGCCAGGAGTTAAAGACCAGCCTGAGCAACATAGTGAATGTAGCGAGACCCTGTCTTTACAAAAAAGTTTTTAAAATTAGCCAAGCCTGGTGGTGCATGCCTATGGTTCTACCTGCTCAGGAGGCTAAGGCAGGAGGATCACCTGAGACCAGGAGTTTGAGGCTGCAGTGAGCTATGATGACACCACTGCACTCCAGTCTGCGTGACAGAGCAAGACACTGTCTCTAAAACATAAAAAAGAAATTAAAAAAATAAAAGCATATGCCAGGCACGGTGACTCATGCCTGTAATCCTAGCACTTTGCGAGGACGAGGTGGGTGGATCACCTGAGGTCAGGAGTTCAAGACCAGCCTGGCCAACATGGTGAAACCCCGTCTCTACTTAAAATACAAAAAATTAGCTGGGCATGGTGGTACGCACCTGTAATCCCAGCTACTTGGGAGGCGGAGGCAGGAAAATTGCTTGAACCTGGGAGGCAAAGGTTGCAGTGAGCCGAGATCACGCCATTGCACTCCAGATTGGGGGACAAGAGCGAGACTTCATCTCAAAATAAATAAATAAATAATAAATGCATATGTATAGGACAGATTCTTGCTAGGACAAGAACAAAAATCATCTTGTTCCTTATAACAACTAGCACCGCTTTTTTTTTTTTTTTTTTTTGAGACAGAGTCTCTGTCGCCTAGGCTGGAGTACAGTGGCACGATCTTGGCTCACTGCAACCTCCACCTCCCGGGTTCAAGCAGTTCTCTTGCCTCAGCCTCCTGAGTAGCTGGGACTACAGGCATGTGCCACCACTACGCCCGGCTAATTTTTGTATTTTAAGTAGAGAGGGGGTTTCACTGTAGCACCACTTATTGAATATATGTGCTAAGATTTATATATATAATATCTCCTGTAATCCTCACAATACACATACATATGCGTGCGCACGCGCAAACACATATACACACACACATTCCTGTTCAAGATTTAGGCCAGTTGGTTTACATTAAATGAGATTTTGGAGAAGAACTGAATTTTAAATCCTAGAAATTTGGTTCAAACTCCAATTTTGCCAGCTCTTACAAACTATGTGAACCTGGGTGGGTGATAATCAAGTTCTCTCATCTACAAAATGGAGAAAATAATATCTGCCCTGACTACTATGCAGGATTGTGATGGTTTAAAATAGAAACGACCTGTGACCATAATTACTAAACAATAGTGACATATGAAAATAAATAAATGCTAAAAAATGATCCAGTAACAACTTCTCTCTGCATTTATCAAGTAAACTTGCCACTCTTAAGAAAGCCATTTTAAAAGCCTGTCACCTTAAGTTTCCACTAAACCTCAGTGCACCTCAGTTTCTTCACTTGTCATGTGAAAATAACCTCTGTCCATTTCATGGAATTTTTGAGATTCTCAAAGCATTCGACTATATTGTATGTTAACTATTATTATTGATGACTACACAGATGTAAAATCCTGTCTTTCACAATCCCAGCCAGTTAAATTCTTACTCCCCAAAGAGCTCCTATATACTTACGGAGCCTTATTTTGTTAAAACACAATAATGAGCACATTGCGATGACTTCATACATATGCCTTCTTATCAGTTACAGAACAATGGCATAGGAAGAAAGGCCATACTCATGATCCTGGCTATACTTTGTTGCCTATTCTAGAAACATAGTAGCAAAGATGAATAAATGACCAAAACATTTTGAGGGTAAGGCTGTCTTTTCAGATTACAAACATATTTGGTCTATTTTATTACAGAAGACAAGCCAAAGACCACTGTGAGAAAGAGCATTTTTATGCCCAAAGCCTAATTGATGGAGGTTTTCAAGGATAACCTACTTTCTGCCAACTTAAGAGACAAAGGTTTGCCTTGGCACATCTGCATGATCTTAAAACTGGTGGCAGCAATATGGGAGAGAACTAATCAAATTTCAATTTATAACTATAGAAATGTTTGTAACAAAAGAGTATAACCTGAATTGACTGAATACTTCGTTTCCATAAGGCATATATTCCTATTGCCAACAAAATCAAGAAAGAAATCCTCAAGATGATTTGCACAGCCGGAGCAAGATTATCTAATAGTCCCAAATTTGTTTGCTGAGGTGCACTAGTCTCTCCCAAAAAACTTGCTTGTATCGAATTCCATACTGTGCTCAGAGAATCTAAGAGGTTGTCCCAGTTAGAAGAGGAAGATGTTGACATTTTCATAAGTAGCAGCTCCAGGAACTACATGTGCAGAAGCTTCAGGAATCTAGATATCAGTTAGGGGTAGTGGCCTGGGGGCCCACATGTTCTGGAGCCATTGTGTGCTGTGCTTTGTGATGTCACTGTTCCAAAGGTCAGCTTGCTTCCCACTCACCCAACCAGTGAATCTTACTCAAAACCAACCAGGCACCGGCCTGGGTTTTCAGTTCATTCATATTGCTTTATCTGATCTTTGGCTAGTTCTGGCTCTAGCAAAGTGCTGTCCAGTACAACTTTCTGCAATAATGAAAATGTTCTTTATCTGCCATGTCCAATATGGTAACCACTAGTTACCTGAAATGTGAATAGTGCAGCAGAGATGGAATTTTCATTTTAACTAAATTTGGCCAGGCACGGTGGCTCACGCTTGTAATCCCAGCACTTTGGGAGGCCGACGCAGGTGGATCACTTGAGCCCAGGAGTTCGAGACCAACCTGGCCAACAAGGTGAAATCCTGTCTCTACTACACATACAAAAATTAGCCTGGCATGGTAGTGCACACCTGTAGTCCCAGCTACTTGGGAGGCTGAAGCAGGAGAATCACTTGAACCTGGGAGGCAGAGGTTGCAGTGAGCTGATGTTGTACTCCAGCCTTGGTGACAGAATGAGACTCCGTCTAAAAAAAAAAGTTAAATAGCCACATGTGGCTAGTGGCTTCTCTCTTAGTGTAGATCTACATTTCCAACAATTCATCACATGGACAGCAGCTGTTGCAGCTGTTTTCAGATAATAAAAAAAGCTGAGGTGTATTGAGGTTGAATGGAAATGTGAGGAGACAGGATTTTTTATTTTTATTTTTTTGAGCTGGAGTGCAGTGGCGTGATCTCAGCTCACTGCAACCTGTGCCTCCTAGGTTCAAGCGATTCTCCTGCCTCAGCCTCCTGAGTAGCTGGGATTACAGGCTTGCGCCACCACGCCTGGCTAATTTGTTATATTTTTAGTAGAGATGGGGTTTCACCATGTTGGCCAGGCTGGTCTAGAACTCCTGACCTCAAGTGATCCACCCGCCTCAGCCTCCCAAAGTGCAGGGATTACAGGCATGAGCCACCGCACCCAGCAAGGAAATAGGATATAAACAGGGCTTTTTTTTTTTTTTTTTTTTTTTCTGAGACAAGTCTTGGAGTCTCACCCTGTCGCCCGGGCTGGAGTGCAGTGGTGCAATCTCAGCTCACTGCAACCTCTGCCTCCTGGGTTCAAGTGATTCTCCTGGCTCAGTCTCCTTAGTAGCTGGGATTACAGGCATGTGCCACCACGCCCGGCTAATTTTTAAATTTTTAGTAGAGATGGGGTTTCACCATGTTGATTAGGCTGGTCTTGAACTCCTGAGCTCATGATCCACCTGCCTCGGCCTCCCACAGTGCTGGGATTATAGGCATGAACCACCATGCCTGGCCTTCAGTTCACCTTTAATAGTGGCATCCACCCACTCATCTGTCAGTCACTTCTACTCAGTAGTCGCATCATGCCCTATTAGGACTTACTGACTTATGCAATGCCTACTTTCAAGCCTTTGATAAATTCTTTTTTTTTGAGACAGAGTCTCGCTCTGTTGCCCAAGCTGGAGTGCACTGGTGCGATCTTGGCTCACTGCAACCTCTGCCTCCTGGGTTCAAACTATTCTCCTGCCTCAGCCTCTTGAGTGACTGAGACTAGGCACGCGCCTCGCCTGGCTAATCTCTGCATTTTTAGTAGAAACGGGGTTTCACCATGTTGGCCAGGCTGGTCTCGAACTCCTGATCTCAGCTGATCCTCCTACCTTGCCCTCCTAAAATGCTGGGATTATAGGCATGAGAAATAGCACCTCGTCAGCCTTTGATAAATTCTTACAGGTTTTTCATTGCCTTTCAAACAAAATCCAAAATCTGTAACATGGCTAACAGGGCACTAAAATGCCTGGTCCCTGCTTGCGTACCAAGTCTTCTCTTCCTCTGCCATTTGTTCTTTCAACTCCAGCTATAGTAGTCTTATCAATGTCACCAACACACCAAGCTGTTGAACCACAAAGCCTTGGCACATAATTGGATTACGATTACTCGCATTATTTGCCTGGCTTCCCCCTCCTCCCCCAGGTTGGAGTTCAGTGCCTATTCACAGGTGTGATTATTGCACACTACAGCCTCTAACTCCTAGGCTCAAGTGATCCTCCCACCTCAGCCTCCCAAGTAGCTGGCACTACAGGTTATTGCCTGGCTAACTTCTATTGATTCTTTAGGTTTCAGTTTAAACATTATCCTCAATGAAGCTTTTGCTGTCCTTTTTTGGTCCACTTCTCACAAGCCCCTCTATTCCCCGTTTAAAAATAAAAGCACTTTTACTTATGTGTACTGTTTTAATGTCTGTCTTCCCTATTGGATTTTTTTTTGAGGTGGGGAGGTTGGGGGGGTACAGGGTCTCACTCTGTTGCCCATGCTGGAGTACAGTGGCCTGATCTCGGCTCACTGCAACCTCTGCTTCCTGGATTCAAGCAGTTCTCCTGCCTCAGCCTCCCTAGTACCTGGGATTACAGGCACGCACGCCACCATGGCCCAGCTAATTTTTGTATTTTTAGTAGAGACAGGGTTTCACCATGTTGACCAGGCTGGTCTCAAACTCCTGACTTCAAATATCCACCTGCCTCTGCCTCCCAAAGTGCTGGGATTACAGACATGAGTCACCACAACCAGTCCCCTATTGGATTCTTAAATCTCTATGATGCAGGAAAGAGTCTTGTTCAACACTTACCACCCAGGGGCTAGCAGATGGTATATGCTTTCTAAATATTTGGCTTCTTAACCATTTAGATAGCTTTCCTACGCCTCTGGTCTTTTTTTTTCAGGCTATACCTGCCAAATACATGTTGACAGATTTTTAAATCTCTTGCCTATCCTGGTTACCTTCCCCAGAGTGAATCAAACCTCCAAATGCAGTCTGTCACAGAAACCACTCCTGCAGGAGTAGACCAAGGTCACAGAGGGATAGGCCACTCTTTCTAGACACAGTTCTACATAATAGGGTATAAAATCAGTAGTATAAAGCCAGGAGGTATCACAGTTTACCTTGGGGTAGGAGGCGAGGAGGAGCAACGTTTCTGAGTTTTAGAAGTTTCTGGCCAGGTGCAGTAGTTCATGCCTGCAATTCCAGCACTTTGGGAGGCTGGGGTGGGAGGATTGCTTGGGCTCAGGAGTTCAAGATCAGCCTGGGCAACCTAATGAGATCTCGTCTCAAAAAATAACAAAAACAAGTAAGTAAAAGTTTCAGAAAACTTATCTTTTTCGTAGCTTTCATGTTATTCACAGAAAAAAATATGCACCAGTTTCCCATCTCTATATTCAAAAATGAAGAAATGTCAACACCATGACTGTGGAGTTTGAGTTGAATAACCTGGCTTTCACCTACACTTCAAATTGTATTTCCCACTATTCGCCTTCACACTCACTCACATTACAGAACTGTGGTATTTTTGGTACTTCAAATACCACCTGCAACTTTCCATCTGTTATTCCTTTATACTAAATGTCCCTCTCTGACATTCTTCCAGTCAGAATGAGATTGGAAACTGGGCTCCATCTCTATTTGTGCCAGCCAGGCAAGATGCTTTGTCAAAAGCTTTGTCAAGATGCTTTGACTCAAGTACTTTGTCAGATAAGGATAATAACAGCACCTACTTCATTGGATTATGAAAATTCAACAAGATAATTTTATGTAAAATGTGAAAAAGCATAACCACCCTGAATTCTCACAGTACTTCCCACTTCAGGCCAGTGCTTCTAGAACTTTTCTGTGCCTAAGAATCACCTGGAGATCTTACTAACACGCACATTTGGGTCCAGTAGGTCTAGAGTAGGGCCTGAAATTATGCATTTTTATTAATAACAATCTCCTAGGTGATGCCCATACTGCTGGCCCACTACCACACTTTAAGTAACAATGTTTTGAGAAACTCCAGCCCTCCCTTCACCTTGTGAAAGCTTCTTGATGGCCCTGACAACTTTACTGTTTTTCCTCATCTCCCATTGCACCTGGAATTTTATCTTTTTAAATGTGTGTACTTAAATATTTGGTGAATGACTATGTCTTAGGCAGTTCAGCTCAGTAGGCTATTTGGGACTGAGAAAGGATAGATTGAGCATGGAATACCCCGAGGAAGGCTAATAAAAACTTTCTTCTCCACAGTTCCTTACCCTTTTTCATACATGGGCTCATGAAAATGGGAAAACACTGAAGCAAGAGAATTCTGGGTACAGGCAAGAATAGAAGCATCTGGAAGTCTTCATTCCTACTCACCATTTGGAGGCACTCTTGAATTGAAAAAGCTTTGAAAACAAAGTCAGTGCTTTCAGGTCTGTGCCAGGGTGGGGACAAATTCCAGAGATATCAAGTTAAAATGATTACTACAAGCTAAAAAAAAAAAAAAAAAAAAA
>NW_016805647.1:4153369-4193670 GCF_001698545.2 Rhinopithecus bieti
CTNAATTGCGGGGGTAAAAAAAAAAATTCTAACCACAAGGATGATAAAGAGATGTTAGTTGTCTGAGTCACTTCATATCTAGCTAATGAAAGTGGTTGAAAACTTCACAAGGAACAGGAAATAAAACTGTATTAAAAGGACATCCCACAGTCTAATAAAACTCAACACATCTAAAAGCCAAACTCATCTTGGTTTCCATTATCTTCCCAATCAATCCTCCTTTGTATACCTACCTCAAATGGTTGCATCAGTACCAAATCTTTTCCTTGACTCTCCAAACCCCCAAAATCCTGTCTCCTTAAATATCTCAATTTCATCTACTCTGCCCTCTGCTGCATCAGTACATACACTCACCAAGCTTGCCTCAATTACTTCAACTCTACTGTTTCCAATTTCAGCTCCTCAAATCAAGTGAGCACTCCACACTTCCAGTGATAAATGCCTATAGACTCAAGTCCAAATTCCTTAGTGTTCATGATTTAGTTCATGCTGTCTCTTCAACGATGTCACTCTCTTGTTTCCCTTTTATTGCCAGCATATCAAATTATTTGTAGTTTCCTAGAAACATGCCCTCTGAATTTGCTATGTCCTTCATGTTCTGGTTGGCATATCCTCTCCTTTCTACTCGGACAACATCTGGACATCCTCTGGGAGCTATCTTCACTCCCACAGCTAATGACTCAATCTCAGAACCTTCTTCCACAAAACAAAAATTTTAAGATAAAAAGAACCTTGTTCTGGGATGGGCGTGGTGGCTCACGCCTGTAATCCCAGCACTTTGGGAGACCGAGGTAGCAGAATAACTTGAACCCAGGAGGGGGAGGTTGCAGTGAGCCGAGACTGCACCATTGCACTCCAGCTTGAGCAACAAGAGTGAAACTCCATCTTAAAAAAAAAAACAAAAAACAAACAAAAAAAAAAAAAAAAAAAAAAAAAAAACCTTGTTCTGAATGATTTAGTTAATAATAAAAAAATTACTGGGGTAAAATGTGAGTGGCATATTTCAGAAAATACCAGTGCAATTTCGGTTTACACGTGGCATGAAAACTCATTATGAGTAAACAACAAATGGGTGAAAAATTGTAATTTATTGAAACTCAACTCAAAAAATATAAGATGCTGTAGTGTACAATATATTACACAAAGCACCCTCAGGTGCACATTCAAGTCAAGTAAGAACTCCATATCCCTTTCCCTAACCCTCCCACCCTGGGACCTTAGTATTTGTTCCATATACAATCATGCACACTTAATTTGAAAAAGGAAGCCCCAGTATATTTTGATGTATTAATTAGCACCAAACAAGAGTACAGTTCCTTTTTTTTTTTTTTAATAAACAAAAAAACCCAATCATTAAACCAACTGGAGAGCTAATGGATTCAGCCAATACTGCTGACATAGATATTATACATTCATGTAAATACACAGCCTATTCTACCTAAACAACGGTGTGGCTGCTTCTCAGCCTTTGTTCGAGTTGGCAAATGTCCCCATGTTGCAGTGTTGGAGCCAGTCTGTTACTAAAACAAAACTGCTACTTATGAACTTCCTACACAAAGCTCATCTGTCTTTTTTGTTGGAAATAAGTCTAAAATTGGTGTGGAAAACTTAGATCTTTCAAGAACAACCACTGGGCGAAGATAATGAAGCTGTTTTAAGGCAAGCTCTCCACAGTCTGTTAATGCTTTGTCCAATACGACCCTCAGGTTTTCCAAGGAAGGAACTGTTGTTGTTTCAGCTACTATTAAAGGTGGGATTGCAGTCAGGTTCTCATGAATTGTAGAGTCACTGGAAGAATGAGGTATGTCAACTTCAGGTTCATTGTCACTCACCATATTATTTGCCACAACGTTCCCTGTTAAATCATTACTGGGCTGTGAAGAATTACTTAACGTTAAGTGCTCTGAAGGCTCCCAATCATCAAAATCATCTTCTTTCTCTTCACTTTCCTGAATAAATTTCAGAAATGAAGATTCAAATCCCATAGGTTTGTAGGTCTTCAAATCAAATGACCGGGGCTGTGAATGTTTCCTAAAATTCTCTTTTGGGACATAGGTTGGATTTTTTACAGTGTTTTCTTGCCCTGAACCATGTTGCCTAGTTTCTGATTCTTTGATCCTTGGTAAAGGCAGCTGGAAACTTGTGAAATAAGTCCCACTTTCAGTCCCATTGGGATTAGGTATGGAATTTTCTATTTTACAAGGAGGAGGAGGCTGAACTATATTACACTGTTCCAGGGAAGTGGTTTCTGAACTATGGTTACATTTCAAAGTTCCCCTGTAAAGCAGAGTATCTGCATCAAATACTGAGCTGCTTTCTATGCACCCTTTCTGACCTCCATCCCTTTCACTTGAATGACAGGAATCAGTGTTCTGGATGGGTGCACTACTGTCACCCGGGGAATGGCTGTGTTCTGTGTGCTCTGATTCACAGCTTCTATTTTCTTCTTTCTTTATACAAGTATCTGCTTCAGAAGGGGGTTCCTCCTTAATTTTGGTACCGTACTTAACGCAAACAACAAGGTTCTCCATCTGTTGCTCTAAATAGGCACTACTCATCTGATGAGTGCGTTTGTAATGCCTCACAATGCTGCTCTCCAACTTCACCACAGATAAGCATCCTTGAACCATGCAGGGGTACTGTGTGTGCTCAGAGTGCTCCACACACATATGGAGAGCCTCAGCTCTGGTTTTAAAACTTATTGGGGCTTTCTTTTCTTTGATTAAGCCACATTTTTTAGCTTTAGCATTAAATGATCTCCTGGTGGTCTGATGTTCATGCCCCTGAGTGTCAGCTGTTTGACATACCTTTTCACTCCGTAGTAGTCTCTCATCTGCTACTTTCTGGCTTCTAAACAAATCATCATAATAATCTTTATGTCGGTAATATACATGTTGTGAGTAATTACTGCGATGGGTGAAAATCTGGCCACAGCCATTAAGATCACAATGAATTTCATAATCTGAATGTATTTCCCCTTCAATATTATGCTGTTCCATCAAGTGGTGCTTCAACTTGTTGAATGTATAAAAAACAGCAGGGCACTGAGGCTGGTTACAAGAAAACCTTGCTGCAGATTCAGCTTCGGAAAGTACTTTAGGCTCTTCAGTATGGTCTAGGTTATGAGAGTCACTACAGTGCTTAGCAAGAGCTTTGGAACACAGGAAGCGTTTATTACATTCCTTATATTTGCAAGCAAATATCTTTTTACATTTGACAAGTTCCCTTTTGGTTCTTGCTTTGTCTTTCTCTAAACATAACTGTTCTTTGTTGTACTGATGTACAGTTCTGTAATGGCGAATTAAGCCTTTTAGATTGGTGAATGAGGAGTTGCAAGTTTTATGGATACAATGGAATGGTTTGTGGTATTTATTCAAAATATAACACAGATTTCCTTTAGCAACAGTTCGCCTGCTACCTCTGCCCTCTCTTCCTTCTTGTTCTTCTCTATGGCTGCCTATTGGTGATGAAATGTCAGATGTTTTACTTTCTGTTTCTTCACAAGATGATTCCAAATCTGTTTCAGAACTGCATTCATCCTTCTTAGGATGACAGTGTGGTTTCTCAGAGTTACTGTTGGGATCACCTCCAAGTTCTGCAGAACAATCACCTTTCAACCTATCTACTGAACATGGGCCTTCATGATCACACTTTTCATTATCTAATAGTTTGTGAGTTGCTCTGTCACTGCCAATTTGATGTTTATTTTATAATGAATCCTAAGGTGTGTTTTCTTGTAAATGACCTTTGGCAAATATGACATTGAAATGGGGAATACCGATGTTGGAACATGGTTAACTGAAGGACTTTTCTTTTGAATAATTATGCTTTTTAAGATAATGCATTAACAGAGCCTCTCTGGTCACAAATTCATATTTGCATCCTTGAAGCTCACAGAAAAACGGCTTAGCCGCCAACTGTGCAAGGTACTGACTTGGCATATTTTCGTCTTGATTTTGAAAATTAAGGTCTGAGATAGATGAAACTGATTGAAGAGACTTAGCACCACTGGATGGGTACGCCTGCAATGACCCTGAGAAAGAGCCATGTGTTATTGAGTTTTTCAAGCTTAAATGTTTCAAGCGTAACAGAAGTTCCAACATGGTATCCTCTGTACAGGGCCTTTTAGAAGCACAAATGGAGGATTCTGAGGAATAACCTTGATGTTCTCGTTTACATTTAATGTGAATATTGTGATCTAGACCTTCATCTGGGGAGTCACTGTTTGTATCTGAGCTGGGTTTAGGTTCTGCATCCAACTTTTCTGTTGTCTGATTATGTTCATTACCCAAAGAGGGAAACAGATCTTTCGTCTTTATCTTTTTGGGCTTGAAATGGTATGGATGAACCTTCCGTAAATGTTTCTGCATTCCTCTTGCATTTTTGTATGTGGAACCACAGCCATCAAAACCACAGGTAAACTTAGTCCTGTCAAAACAAACTGCCATACTGGAACATTTTTCTTTTAAATTGGAGGGCCCAAAGACTTTCTCATTAGATAACAATATATCCTGCATGGTTTCAGAGTGATCTAGTGTGTCAATTAACTCTTCATTCATTGAAGCTGAAGAGCTATGACTTAACTGATCACTAGAATTACTGTCACTGTTTTCTTTCAGGTTTTCTGCAGTTTCTGTATCTATTTGAGAATTAGCTGATTCTGCACAGAAAAGATCTTCAGGTAAATGTGATTTATCAGTTTGGTTAAGTAGATGGGGCTGATTAACACAATCTTGCTTTTCACCTGTTGCAGACTCCTCAAGTTTCACTGGTTTCTTTATGTCACCATTTGAATTTTCAACATTATGCATTGAGAGGTGATTCTGGTATTCAATTTTGGAGTAATAGAACTTTTTACAGCCAAGAAAGTTGCATGTGTAAGATGCATCCCTAAAGTGTTGTGCTTCATGGTGGTAAAGCTGTCCCAAGTCACTGAAAACAATATTACAGCCATTTAATTCACATTTATAACGCAGATCGTCATGCTTTTGTTTATGGTTAAGTAGTTCATTTACTGATCCAAACCTAGCATAGCAATCTATAGATACACACATATAAGGTTGAGGCCCACAATGCACTTGTTCATGCTCCCGAAGGTGAAAAGCAGACATAAAATGTCGTCGACAGTAAGTACACTTCTCTCTTCTATTTTTCATATCCAAGTAGTGCTTGGCATTTTCATCATTATTTTGGTGTTCAGCTTTAAGATGCACACTTAAGTATTTAAATTGCTTAAACACACGGGAACAGTCTGTACCAGGACATGGATACAAATCTCTGTCTTGCAGGTGGCAATCTTCTAATTTGCTGAATGTGACATATTCATGAGACTCTCCTTTGGCTTGTTCATTCAATGAATGGTTTTGCTCTGGGATTGCAGAGGGGCTCTTGGGACAAATACCCTTTTGAGAGCCTTTCAACAGTAATTTCTTTTTAGAGCGGTCCCTTCTGCTTGGTGGCATTTTAACATGCTCCATCACATGAGGAACAAACATTTCTTTTCTCTTAAATTTTTTAATACAAACTGGACAGGTGTAAATTCCATCTTCCATATGCATCTTAGAATGATGAAGAATTCTAGCCTCTATACATTCCCGCTTACATAACAAACAGAAAAACTTATACTGAAGCCACCTCTGATATCTTTCAGAAGAGCCGATGGGTTTTTTGTCTCTTTTCTCCTTATGCTGATCTGTCAAATCTCTTCTTCTATATTGTTTATCTTCTTTACCCTCATCATAGTCACTGAGAAATGACTCTAAAACATCTGTGTCATTAATGGACATTTCATAGCCACTTAAATCATCATCAGAATCTGAGGCTTCTTGTCCTAAAAGTTGGTGGCAGTGTCGTTTTAAAGTTTTCCAGTCCCAAAACTCAGGATCAAAAGGCCAGTGGGCTTTTAAAGCTAGTAAGAGCTCACATCGAAGAGAATTTGGAACCGGTGCATTTTCTTCATCAAATTTTTGATCTGGTTGCAAATACAGTTCTTCTAACATATTAAATCCATCCAAACTGGGTTCAATTAAGAATTCTGTAAGCTGACAGGCTCGTCTAACTTCTAAATCTTCTGGTAAAAGACAGGCAATTGTTTTACAAACTGATGCCTTCATTTCCTCATCTTCACTTGATCTGAGTTGAAGAGCTCTGACACACAGTAAAATCGACACCCCAAGACCAGCATCTTGTGCCTGTAAGTAAAACAGGATAAAAAAAATTTTTTTTTTTGCATACAGAAAGATTATATAACTTTCACTGATACGAAATTTTAGGTTGTAAAAACTTTTAGAGTTCCTAAATTTTATCTTAAATCTTTCTTCATGAAAGATACATTTAGATATTTCTTGTCTCAACATGCAAAGAACTGAATTAGATGCTACAACTATGAACAATGTACATTTACTAGGCACTGTGTGTTAAAGCAGTTCCTTACTTTCAAGGAATTTATCTGTACCCCGAATGCATAAACAATAAATGCATGTGAATCCAAAGAAATTCAGGATAAGTAAGGTCACTGGAGGATTGAAAATAGAATGATGTTGAGGAGAGGGGCAGTGTTTAAAAAGGCAGCAACAGGAAACACAGGTATAGATGTGAGTCTAAGATTAAATTCAATTTAAGAAATTCTCTGGCCGGGCGCAGTGGCTCATGCCTATAACCCCAGCACTTTGGGAGGCCGAGGCAGGCATTATCACCTGAGTTCGGGAGTTCGAGACCAGCCTGACCAACATGGAGAAACCCTGTCTCTGCAAAAAGTACAAAATTAGCCAGGTGTGGTGGTGCATGCCTGTAATCCCAGAGACTTGGGAGGCTGATGTTCAAAGAACCCAGGAGGTGGAGGTTGCAATGCACCGAGATCACGCCATTGCACTCCAGCCTAGGCAACAAGAGCGAAACTCCTTGTCCTCAAAAAAAAAAAAAAAAAAAAAAAAATAGCGGGCCGCGGTGGCCAACAGCCTGTAATCCTGCCTGCACTTTCAGATGGCCGAGATGCGGCGGATCACAGAGGTCAGGATATCAGACCATCCCTGGCTACACGTGAAACCCTGTCTTAACAAAAAAATAACACAAACAGCCCGCGCGAGGAGGGGGTGCCTGTAGTCCCAGCTACTCAGGGAGGCTGAGCAGGAGAATGGCATCAGACCCAGGAAGGCGAGCTTGCAGTGAGCTGAGATCCGGTCACCTGTACCAGTAGAGCGAGACTCCATCTCAAAAAAAAAAAAAAATTCTCTGTATCATGAACACTTGGATTTTTCAAAACTTTAAAGATAAAATAAATGATCCTTTCCATTTCCTCCTGAAAGAATTTAGTAATTTATCGTCACCATCACAGGTGTACTGAATCTCAGCTTTCCAGGGAGAAAAATCAGAAAATCTTGCTACGGCAGCAGGTTCTCAGAAACTAGTTTAAAATTAGGAAGACCTGGTCATATGTGATAAAAGCTTGGTACATACAAGATAACTCTTTTTATCTGAGAGGCTGAAATGTGAAAATGACATGAAAAAAGAAAAGCAAGATATGTCAGAATGGCTTAAAACACACTGCTAAGAGCAGAGACTTTAGAATCAGACTGTGACTGCCTTTGAACCCCAGCTTCACAACAAGTAACAGGTTCTCAACCTCTAAACTTCAGTTTCCTTATTGGTAAAATGATAACAGTAATGGTAATACCAGATTTTCCTCCTCCTAAGGTTATAAAGATGAAATAGTAACGCTAGCACATTATAACTGTTCAACAGAATATGATGTAAAATAACGGAGTAAATTCCACTGTTTAAATCAGTCAACAATTTGCCAGGCATTTAATTCTGTGTTGGGCATCATTCATTTTAAATGCTGGGAACACAAATCACTGTCATTGATTTACAGAACCCCTACTACAACTTAGGCACTTATTTGAAATAAACTTTTTGCACATATCCTCATTTTATAGACAAAAAATCCCCAACACTCAGAAGGTTAAGTTGCCCAGTGTCATCGACTAGTGAGCAGACGAGCAAGGACTTAAAAGCATTTAGGCCGGGCACGGTGGTTCACACCTGTAATCCCAGCACTTTGGGAGACCGAGCTAGGCACATCACTTGAGGCATGGAGTTTTAAGATCAGCATGGCCAACATGGCAAAACCCCATCTCTAATAAAAATACAAAAAATTAGCCAGGCGTGGTGATGCAGGCCCAAAGTACCAGCTACTCAGGAGGCTGAGGCATTGAGAATCCCTTGAGCCTGGGAAGCAGAGGTTGCAGTGAACCAAGATCATGCCACTGCACGCCAGCCTGGGCAATAGAGTGAGACTTCGTCTCCAAAAAAAATAAAAAAATAAAATAGTAAAATAAATAAAATAAAAATTTGGCCTGAAGAGTAGAAGAGATGTGGACTGGTAGGTGGAAAGGGAGTGAGTGAGTGTAGAAGCCCTTGCAAACTGAGACTCCAACATTTTTTTCCTTTAAAACTAGTCAAGTGTGGGCCGGGCGCGGTGGCTCAAGCCTGTACTCCCAGCACTTTGGGAGGCCGAGACGGGTGGATCACGAGGTCAGGAGATCGAGACCATCCTGGTCTACACGGTGAAACCCCGTCTCTACTAAAAAAATACAAAAAACTAGCCGGGTGAGATGGCGGGCGCCTGTAGTCCCAGCTACTCGGGAGGCTGAGGCAGGAGAATGGCGTAAACACGGGAGGCGGAGCTTACAGTGAGCCGAGATCGCCCCACTGCACTCCAGCCTGGGCAACAGAGCTAGACTCAGTCTCAAAAAAAAAAAAAAAAAAAAAAAAACGAGTCAAGTGTAATAGTGAGAAGGGGAAAAAGAGTAGAACAGAGTTCAGTCTGTAACTGACTGTGAACAATCAATTGAGATAACTCTCTACCTTTCAGACGAGCCGAAACTAGCTTTTTTGAAAGAGAGGCATTACTTAGCCTGTATCAGCTAGGATCTGGTTCTATTATGAATGGCAGACATCCCACAACAGTAGTGGCCTAAAGAATATAGAAGTTTCTCCCTCTCATTTGGAATGTAGTCCAAGTACAGGCCATGTTGCTTCAGTGGCTCCACAGGACTAGACCATGGGTCTCTTGACTTATTAGGATGATGTGATACAAGTTTATCATTTGTAAGTAAGAGCAGAGAGGACTTGGGGAAAGTCAGCTAAATTTTAAAATAATTCAGGTTCTCCACAAGTTATTAACTCCTTTTGGAAGACTGTGAGGTGGACAGCAAAGAATGGCCATTCTTTCTTCAACAGCCTAATCTGGTTGGGATGGCAACATTTGAAAAATCACTAACAACACTTTTCAAAGAAAAGTAACCAGAAATACCATTATATATTCTGAACAGATAGGCCAAAAAGTTACTGAAAGGAGTAGTGAATAAATTTGAATCAGGATATGGAATGTGGAGCTGAATGTTGAATAAATTGGTGGGTCTTAAACTAGGAAGGTGAGGGATCAAGAGTGACTTGGCACATTGATGCAAGCGCACATAGGATGTAGCCAAGTCATTTAACCTTTGTTTCTTTTTTTTTGAGACAGAGTCTCACTCTATCGCCCAGGCTGGAGTGCAATGGTGTGATCTCGGCTCATTGCAACCTCTGCCTCCCAGGTTCAAGCGGACAGGTGTGGCAGCTTACACCTATAATCCCAGCACTTTGGAAGGCTGAGATGGGAGAATTGCTTGAGGCCAGGAGTTGAGAACCAGTCTGGGCAACAAAGCAAGACCCTGTATCTACCACTGCTCCCCGCCAAAAAAGAAAAAAACTACATGCCTGTAGTCTCAGCTACTCTGGAGGCTGAGACGGGAGAACTGCTTGAGTCAAGGAGTTTGAGGCTGTAATGAGCTATGATCACACCACTGCACTACAGCCTGGGCGACAGAGTGAGACTCCGTCTCAAAAAAAAAAAAAAAAAAGAATAGACGCAAAGACTGAGTGTAGCTTTCTAGGACCTGAGAACAGACCCTGACTGGCAGCCAGCCAGAAAACAGTAACCTTAGTCCTACAATCACAGGAACTGAAATCTGTCAATGATAAGAACAAGCTTTGAAGTGGATTTTCCACAGAGCTTCTGATAAGAACTTAGCCTAGCCAACTACATTTTAGCCAATGTGATAATCTTAGAAGAGAATCCTGCCACATTGTGCTGGATTTCTGATTTATAAAACTGAACTAATAAAAATGGACATTGTTTTAATATTCATTTTTGTAATATGTTATTCAACAATAGAAAATTAGTACCTTTATTAAAGATTTAAACAAAACAAAATGTTCTAATGGCCAATTATAAAGTAATTGTTTAAATGGGCAAGTTCTATAGTTACCTTGAAATGTTCTTTTTTTTTTTTTTTTAAAGACCAAGTCTCACTCTGTCGCCTAGGCTGGAGTGCAGTGGTGCAATCTTGGCTCACCGCAACCTCTGCTCACCGCAACCTCCGCCTTCCCCGTTCAAGCGATTCTCCTGCCTCAGCCTCCAAAGTAGCTGGGATTACAGGCGCCTGCCACCATGCCCGGCTAATTTCTGTATTTTTAGTAGAGACAGGGTTTCACCAGGTTGGCCACGCTGGTCTCGAACTCCTGAGCTCAAGTGATCCACCCGCCTCGGCCTCCCAAAGTGCTGGGATTACAGGCTTGAGTCACTGTGCCTTGTCTCTTAAAATGTTCTTAATGTGACAGGAGACACAACTTCATTCACAGTAATTAGAAATAATTACCACCTAACTTGTTTGGCCATCAATTTGTTTCTGATTAATTATAGGAAGTCAATCTGGAGAAGCAGTCAGATGTGGTCAATTCCATTAATCTTATGAAAACCCATTATTTCTTATCTTCCTTTATCTAAAGGGAATTTCCTGAGACATTATCTTCTCACTCATTTCTTTCCTCCAGCTGTTACAGTTAGCAGAGAAGGCATAAAGTACTCACTTCAGTTTGTATAACTCTAATGAGACAAAATAAATGCTGCTGAGTTTTAGCTATGACACCAAACTGACGACAGCGCTCCAAAAAAGTATCTAAAGAAGGGTCAATTCTTCTTTGCAGTTTACTCCAAAAGAGAGTCAGTTCCCTATAAAAAAAGAAGATCATGGTAAAACATTTAAAGTAACTGATATTTGCTGCCCTGCCCCGGCAACCCAATTTTTTGATCTGTAGAAAGCTGACAGTAGAGAAAGCAAAACTAGATTAAAACTATCTATATTCACCACTGCTTTCTCCCAAACTGGTAAAATATTAAGAATCCTCCATAATGATTCCCTGACTTCTCTTGTGTTTGGGGGGAAAAATAAAAACAAAACACTACTTCCTTTATGGTGACATTTTAAAAAAACTTATTTAGATCCCATGTTGTTCTAAAAGGTTTTATCCTTCACACTGATAATTATTATACTGATTGAATTAAGCCCTGTCCTAACGGGCAGAGATAATCAGACATCACTAAACTAACAACGAAATATATATACAACAAATGGATACTCTAATTGTACACTTCTATACAGTGATCTTAAGGGCCCTTTCCAGATCTAAAATACCAGGTTGCTACTTAGAGCCTGTAGTTTGGAATGTTTAAATACTTCCAGTGAAATAAGTAAAATGGCACTTTTTGGAAATGGCTAAAATACAGGAATCTCACAAAGATTTATCATGGAAACAAAAGGAAAGCTTGAAAATAATAAATTAAACAAAAACATTTAATGAATAAAACACTCAAGCAAAAAAGCATTAGAAACTCAAAAATGCCAAGAATAGAAATGCTAATGAGAATGTAAAATGTGAATGCAAGGAAAGCTAATAGTGAAAATAAAAAGAATGTTATCACTTCTAATAGCAAAACTAAAAAGAGGCCAGGCATGGCAGGTGGCTCACGCCTGTAATCCTAATATTTTGGGAGATGAAGGGGGACAGATCACTTGAGGTCAGGAGTTCGAAACCGGGCTGGCCAACATGGTGAAACCTCCTCTCTACTAAAAATATAAAACTTAGCTGAGCGTGGTGGTGGACGCCTGTAATCCCAGCTACTTGGGAGGCTGAGAACAGGAGAATCACTCGAACCCAGGAGGTGGAGGTTGCAGTGACCCGAGATAGCGCCAATGCACTCCAGCCTAGGTGACAGAGCAAGACTCCGTCTCAAAAGAAAAAAAAATTAAAAAAAAAAACCAACTAAACTAAAAAGAATGCTATCACTTAAAAAATGTGGCTCTTTTAAGTAAATCAATGGATACTGACTAAATAATTTTCATTTAAAATCTGTCTTATTTTCATAAGCCAATTTAAAACACTGATATCCTATATTGCTATTAACACAGACTGTCTCCCAGAAAGTTGGCTACAAATCCAAAGCTTAACAAATGGAAACATGTAATTTAAAGTAAATATATTTAACAGAATTTATTTTCTTATATTTCTAAAGAGGTAACTGGGGCTCTTGTAAGGTGAGTTTTTTTTTTTTTCCCCAGACGGAGCTTCGCTCTCATTGCCCAGGCTGGAGTGCAATGGCAGATCTTGGCTCACCGCAACTTCTGCCTCCCAGGTTTAAGCAATTCTCCTGCCTCAGCCTCCCAAGTAGCTGGGATTACAGGCATGTGCCACCACGCCCGGATAATTTTGTGTTTTTAGTAGAGATGGGGTTTCTCCATGTTGGTCAAGCTGGTCTCAAACTCCCAACCTCAGGTGATCCACCTGCCTCTGCCTCCCAAAGTTCTGGGATTACAGGCATGAGCCACTGTGCCCAGCATAAGGTGAAATTGTTAAGTAGTTATAAAACTTGCTCCAAAGATTGAAATGAATATATGGTGTCTCAAAAGATAAATGATTGGTCGAGGTGGAGGCTGCAGTGAGCCGAGATTGCGCCACTGTGCTCCAGCCCGGATGACACAGCAAGACTCCGTCACAAAAAAAAAAAGATAAATTAATGAAGCTTAATAGGATGGCAAATTTGAGCTATAACAAATACAATTAATTTAAAATGCCTTTCAATATTTGCCTTTCTGGGGCTGGGCGCAGTGGCTCACGCCTGTAATCCCAGCACTTTGGGAGGCCGAAGCGGGCGGATCACCAGGTCAGGAGATCGAGACCATCCTGGCTAATATGGTAAAACACCATCTGTACTAAAAATACAAAAAAATTAGCCAGGCGTGCTGGTGGATGCCTGTAGTCCCAGCTACTTGGGAGGCTGAGGCAGGAGAATGACATGAACCTGGGAGGCAGAGCTTGCAGTGAGCCGAGATCGCGCCACTGCACTCCAGCCTGGGCGACAGAGCGAGACTGTCTCAAAAAAAAAAAAAAAAAAAAAAGCCTTTATTTGGCTAGTGCCACTTTCCTAACCACAAGAAGTGAAAATTGAGATAGGCCAGCTGTGAAAATAGCCACCAGCCAGGCAAGCTGGGATAACTGCTCATTTTAAAGTTTATTTAGTAATAAAGTAATAAATTACTTTATTCAGATTTAAGCATGTTAAGTAATACAAACTTTTGTAATCTGTCATATGTATGTGAAATCTGTCCTATTTGAACAGAACAAAAATTATCAAAGCCAGTAAATCCTGATTATAAAGATACACACGAGTAAACGATGTCAACTATCTAAAATTTACTAAAGGGCTGGGCATAGTGGCTCATGCCTATAACCTCAGCAGAGGATTACTTGAGGCTAGGAGTTCAAGATCAGCCTGAGCAACACAGTAAGACCCTAAAACCAACCAAACAAAAAAAGCCTAGCCAGTCTTGGTGGCACACCTGTAGTCCCAGCTACTGAGGAGGTGGAGATGGGGGGTGGGGTCATTGAGCCCAGGATTTAAGGCTGAATTAAGCTGTGATCTCACTAGTACACTTTAGCCTAGGTGACAAAGTAATATCTTCTCTCAAATAAAATAAAATTCACTAACTAAAGCCAGGCACAGAGGCTCAAGCCTATAATTCCAGATACTTGGGAGGCTGAGGTGGGAGAATCACTTGAGCCCAGGAGTTCAAGGCTGCAGTGAGCTTTGATTTTGCCACTATACTCCAGCCTGGCAACAAAGTTAGGTAAATCCATTAAAGTGGTTAAAAGGCAGGTTGAGAAGTCTCTCAAATAATTTTTTTTTTTTTTTTTTTTGAGACAGAGTCTCACGCTGTCGCCCAGGCTGGAGTGCAATGGCACGATCTTGGCTCACTGCAACCTCCACCTCCTAGGTTCAAGTGATTGTCCTGCCTCAGCCTCCCTCGAGTAGCTGGGATTACAGATGCTTGCCAGCATGCCCGGCTAATTTTTGTATTTTTAGTAGAGATGGGGTTTCGCTATGTTGGCCAGACTGGTCTTGAACTCCCGACCTCAGGTGATCCGCCCACTTTGCCCTCCCAAAGTGCTGGGATTACATGCATGAGCCACTGAGCCTGGCCTTTTTTTTTTTTGAGACGGAGTCTTGTTCTGTTGCCCAGGCTGGAATGCAGTGATATGATCTCGGCTCACTGCAACCTCCACCTCCCAGGTTCAAGCAATTCTCCTTCCTCAGCCTCCTGAGTAGCTGGGGACTACAGGCACATGCCACTATGCCTGGCTAATTTATGTAATTTTAGTAGAGACGGGGTTTCACCATTCTGTCCAGGCTGGTCTCGAACTCCTGACCTCAAGAGATCTATCCACTTCAGCCTCCCAGAGTACTGGGATTACAGGCTCAAATAATTTTTACCCCCAGATGGAGTCTTCCTCTTCACCCAGGCTGGAGTGCAGTGGTGCAATCTCAGCTTACTGCAACCTCTGCCACCCAGGTTCAAGTGATTTTCCTGCCTCAGCCTCCCTAGTAGCTGGGATTACAGGTGCCTGCCAGCATGCCTGGCTAATTTTTTTATTTTTAGTAGAGAAGGGGTTTCAGCACCTTGGTCAGGCTGGTCTTAAACTCCAGAACTCGTGATCCACCCGCGCCGGCCTCCCAAAATGCTGGGATTACACGCGTAAACCACCACGCCCGGCCGCTCAAATAACTTTTAAAACAGTAAGTCAGAATGTCCAGGGCTTGGTATTCCAAATTAAGTATTTCAGGCTCCAAGTATGTTAACTCCAAATAAGCATGATCAAAAACGGGCATTTATGGTGTATTTTGTAAAAATATTTGCATAGTTATAAATCGATATAAAATGATTAACCACCCAAATATATAAACATGCCTGAAATCATGACAGCCAGTATATTACTCATGAGGATGCAAGATGTCACTTCAATCATCCATTCAAATCTGTACACCGGAACACTGAAACCAACATCCAATAGTAACCGACAGCCTGATAGATCAAACATGCACTAGGATAAGTTCTTCTTCAATTACTATAATAATGTGACTTTTTAAAAAAAGCCAACGATTGGCCGGGCACGGTGGCTCAAGCCTGTAATCCCAGCACTTTGGGAGGCCAAGACGGGCGGATCATGAGGTCAGGAGATCGAGACCATCCTGGCTAATACCGTGAAACCCCGTCTCTACTAAAAAAATACAAAAAACTAGCCGGGCGACGAGGCGGGCGCCTGTAGTCCCAGCTACTCGGGAGGCTGAGGCAGGAGAATGGCGTAAACCCGGGAGGCGGAGCTTGCAGTGAGCTGAGAGCTGGCCACTGCACTCCAGCCTGGGCGGCAGAGCAAGACTCCGTCTCAAAAAAAAAAAAAAAAAAAAAAAAAAAGCCAACCATTGAAAATCATGGAAAATGATTCCATTGTATGTATGCTTCCAGTGCTGAGATGATCTACTGTGCCCACGATTTTGCCCATTACCTAGCTCATTTCAACAAATTATATATAAATTTATAAATTGGAAAGGAAATTTAGCTCTGTTAACAGCAAGAAACACATTTTGGTAAGAATTTAGCTACTAAGCAAGAACTTTAAATTACTCTGTGTTTTGGCCAGCGTGGTGGCTCAGCTGAGGTCAGGAGATTGAGACCAGCCTGGCCCACATGGTAAAACCCCGTCTCTACTAAAAATACAAAAAATTAGCCGGGTGTGGTGACTGGCACCTGTAATCCCAGCTACTCGGGAAGCTGAGGCAAAGAATCGCTTGAACCCGGGAGGCGGAGGCTGCAGTGAGCTGAGATTGCACCACTGCACTGAAGCCTGGGTGACAAGAGCGAGACTCTGTCTCAAAAATAAATACATACATATATGCATACAAACATTACTCTGTGTTTCTACATAGCAAGAAGCCCATGAAGTCAAGTTAACATGTTACACTGGGATTCAGAATTTAGGTATTTTAGGAATGAAGTAAATAAAACTGTGGAATCAAGGGATGACCATCCCCTAAAAAAGGCTATTACAGAAAAAAAGTTTTTAAGCTAGTACAATAGTAATTGACCCCCAAGACCTCTTTTCTCTCCCACAAAATTCTGTTAAATAAAACACATATGCTAGTCTTCACCAGTTACTGAGGACACAAATGTGAATTAAACAACATATTGGTTGGTATATCAGTCTAGTTGGGGCAGAACAGACATGTAACTACATCTGAAGAAACACAAATATGTAACACAAAATTTAAGCTCAGACACATTACAGAAAGCAAAGGCCAGTCTATCAAATACTCAACGAAAGCTTACTGTGGAGGTTCAAAGTTCAACTTTATGACTTTAAAATGGCTGCAGTAATTACACCTCTCTATATATACATCATCTCACTCAAAATGGTCACCTTTTTCAAATGCATGGCTATTCCAATTATATTACCACTGAGAGGCATCTACAGGGAGCTTACTCCTCTAGTACTTCTTTTTCTTTTTGAGATGGAGTCTTGCTGTGTTGCCCAGGCTAGAGTGCAGTGGTACGATCTCGGCTTACAGGAAGCTCCGCCTCCCGGGTTCACGCCATTCTCCTGCCTCAGCCTCCCGAGTGCTGGGACTACAGGCACCCGCCACCACGCCCAGCTAATTTTTTGTATTTTTAGTAGAGACAGGGTTTCACCGTGTTAGCCAGGATGGTCTCGATCTCCTGACCTCATGATCCACCCGCCTTGGCCTCCCAAAGTGCTGGGATTACAGGCGTGAGCCACCGAGCCTGGCCTCTTCTAGCACTTCTTTAATTTTCTCCAACAGTCAAAAATCTTTTGGGGTCAAGATTAATAAGTAAGTTAAAGAATAACAGCTGCAAAGTTTAAAACATTTTACTTTTACTGTGGTTTGTAAATGTCTCTGAGGGAAATTTCTAAAAGAATAAAAAATGTTCTGAGTGACAGTTACATAGGTTTTTGTTTTTGTTTTGTTTTGTTTTTTGAGACAGGGTCTCATTGTGTCACCCAGACTGGAATGCAGTGTTGTGATCTTGGCTCACCATAACCTCCACCTCCCAGGCTGAAGCAATTCTCCTGCCTCAGTCTCCTGAGTAGCTGGGATTATAGGTGTGCACCAGTACAATCCGGCTTTTTTTTTTTTTTGAAACGGAGTCTTGCTCTGTCGCCCAGGCTGGAGTACAGTGGCATGATCTCGGCTCACTGCAACCTCTGCCTCCCGAGTTCTAGCAATTCTCTTGCCTCAGCCTCCAGGGTAGCTGGGATTACAGGCGCACGCCACCACACCCGGCTAATTTTTGTATTTTAAGTAGAGATGGATTTTCACCATGTTGGCCAGGCTGGTCTCAAACTCCTGACCTCAAATGATCCACCCACCTTAGCCTCCCAAATTGCTGGGATTACAGGCATGAGCTACTGCACCCGGCCGATAGCTATATAGTTTACATTTCAAATATTATCTTCACGGTAACTACACTCAAGAATGATACTCCCAAGAAATAAATTCTAGCATATGTGTTTAAAAATAAGCATGACTACTTTTATTACTTTGTATTTCAACTTTATTGCCACATTTAAAAAATACTGATATCTCTCTTATCCAAAATACCACTTAATTTAAAAGTTTTTTTTTAAACAAATACTCCTTATGTCCCACTACCTCAAGCATAACAAAATAATCTATCACATTTGAACAGAATTCCTGTGACTAATTTTCCTTAGTAAAATTCAGTGTTTTTTGTGTTTTTTTTTTTGAGATGGACTTGCTCTTGTCTCCTGAGCTGGCATGACCTCAGCTCACTGCAACCTCCACCTCCCAGGTTCAAGCGATTCTGGTGCCTCAGCCTCCTGAGTAGCTGGGATTACAGGTGCCTGCCACCATGCATGGCTAATTTTTGTATTTTTAGTAGAGATAGGGTTTCACCATGTTGGTCAGGCTGGTCTTGAACTCCTGACCTCAGGTGACCCACCGACCTCGGCCTCCCAAAGTGCTGAGATTACAGGTGTGAGCCACGCCTGGCCAAAATTCAACATTTTATGTTATTCTAATATTCTAACTCCAGCATCCCACTACCAAAAAAAAGCTTTCAAAAACAATGGAAGGGTTAAAAAAAAAAAAAAGATGTGGCTAGGCGTGGTGGCTCATGCCTATAACCCTAGCACTTTGGTAGGCTGAGGTGGGTAGATATCATGAGGTTAGGAGTTCAAGACCAGCCTGACCAACATGGTGAAACCCAGTCTCTACCAAAAATACAAAAATTAGCTGGGCGTGGCGGCCTGCACCTGTAATCCCAGCTACTCAGGAGGCGGAGGGTGCAGTGAGCCGAGATCACATCACTGCACTCCAGCCTGGGTGACAGAGCAAGACTCGGTCTCAAAAAAACAAAACAAAACAAAACAAAAAAAAGCTGTGATTTCTCCTTGAATTGCCTGAAAGAAGCTTACTTTTAACAAAGTGTGAAATGACTAAGATTTTCTTTCCTTTACTCATTATAGCTCCTGAGGAGGCCACAAGGGAAATCTCTATTAATCTCTTCCTGCTATAGAAGAACAGCATTAATCCTAGAGCCACTAACAGCTCTGGAAGAGTGAATGGTGGGCGACTAAAGAAGGGAAGAAAAATTTTAAACACAATCTATAACACATTCCATATATGATTTATTATTTGTACTGAAAATCTAGCTATAATGGTAGATACTTTTTTCATTATAAAGAAATTATATTTAAGTCCCCATCTCACTATCTTCTTTCTCACAGGAGGTATAACTCTGGCATAGTGGATTTGGTGGCAAAAACTACAGTTTGAATTTTAGCCTATGCCAAGAAAACACACATACAGAAGAAAAGCACTAGATTAGAAGTTTAAAACCTGGGCTTGAATCTCAGCTCTACCACTTTAGCTTTGAGACCACGGACAATTACAAGTTTTCTCTGGTCCCTATGATCCCCCAACTGCCTCACCTGTGCAATGATTATTATGAGGACTGGGTGAGATTACAGCACACAAATTTCTACATAAAATAATAGACAAAAAGAAATATAGTAACATACAACAGTATTAACCATAAAACTATTAAAATAGACAGACGATCCAGAGGGAGGGAGATCAATGAGGGCTGAAGTACACAAAAGGCTTTACTAGGTTTTCCTATAAACAAAATGCTCATTTCCAATTTTAAGCCATCCTTAGGTTCTGAAACACTCAGAGTTCCTCTAATGAAGATAATGCAAATCCAACCCATTCTTAGAATTAAATCTCAAACATTACTTCCTCCCTGACACCTTTAATACTCTGGTATACAGTGAACACCTCTCTCTGATCTCCTATAGCATTATCCATACCACTAATCTGATACTTACTGACAGAGAGTCTTACATTTTAGAGGTTTCCTGTGTATCAGGTTTGTCCCTTTGGCCTAAATAGATTCAATACAGTTAGAATGAAAGAACCATGGATACACTTACTGTTTCCTTTTTAGCAACTAAGTATTCTGTAGGCAAACAAGATATAAATTGAATTAAAACCAAAATAATGCAATTCAACTATATAGTTCCAAAGTTGCAAAAGAGATTACTATTCAAATGAATTTCTTTTTTAGTGCTAGTTTGACCTAGAAACCTAGATAATTCGATCCTTTTCATCTGTGGGTTCCCAAATAAGAATGGGAAGGACTACCCAGAAGATACTAAAAAAATGAAAAGAAAAACAATCTAACACAGGTTTGTTTCATATTGACAAAATTTTATCTTCAAGATAGAAGACATATATTGGAGTTAACAGACAACCCTTTATGGGATAATCAAGAGGAATATTTTATCCTTTCTTGTACTAGATTAAACCAATGATATTTTTAATTAAATGATTTTGTGTGGAAGCAAGAAGCTATTCACAGTTCATGCTAGGTTTTAAATTAGAAACAAATTAACATTTTACATAAACCCTAAATGCTATATACTATGTGCTAACAAATGAAGAGTGTAAAACTAAATATACTTACCAAGAACAATATACACTTGCAGTTTGGAGCTGCTGGGTAAGGTAAGTCGTACAAAGAACAAATGCTGTGTTATCCTGCCCCTCAGATTCCAGATTACAAATGATGTCTAGTACTTCCTTGCAGTCGACCTTTGCAATCTATCAAAAATGAGATGACTAAGTCAAAAAGAAAACGGTGACTTTTCAGTAAACTTTGTTATATAATGTGAAACTTCTTGATGAGGCAAAAATTAGAGACATAATTTTCTCCTAATGAATGAGTCTTCTGGCATGAATATTTCACATAAGAAAATATTAAAGAAGGGAACAGACACTATAAGGAAGTTCTACTATAGTCTCAATATAGATAGAAACATTTTTGCATTTAAAAAAAATTACGAACATTGCTACCATATAGATGATTCAAATTATATATAATAATCTCAGGTTATTTTTACCTGAAGTATTATTCTCTTTTTTTTCTTTCCTGTTCCTGTCTTCCCCTAGTACCTATGACCACAGCTGGGTCACTCTGGTTACAGATAGTAAAACATATGGCTTATCCTCACTGTCAGTGGGGCTAAATGAGGCCAGTTCAGGAACTGTTTTAAACACAAATGCTACATTAACATCATTTTTTTCATAGAAGGAAAATTTCTAGTGTATTAATGGGTTTTTCAGACCATCAAAACCCTTTTTAGAAATACATCTTTTCATTTACACAACTTAAATCTTAAAAAAAACAAACAAAACCCTCTAGACAAATCAGTCAAATTTTCTGGGGCTCCTTTCCTACATTGAAAAGAGCATAAAACAAGTGAACTAGACTTTAAAAGACCCTTTCTCATTCTTTTTTTTTTTGCATCAGAGCAAATGAGGTAAACAGCTCAACTCCTCCAGAGTGCTATGTAGTTACAAGGGGGTGGTTCTAAGGCTCTAATTTTAGTCGTATCTTCAGGTAGGTGCAGAAAGGCTTTTTTTAAAGCTCAGCTCAAATGTTATTTTCTTACAGAATCGTTTCCTAACTTCTGAGGTCATGTTATTTGGATCGCTGTCAAACACTCAAATTTCTCCTTTGTAGCACTTATTTCTAGAACTTTTTTTATTTTTTCAAATAAATTTTACTGTATTATCTCGTTTTTTGTCATACGTCAACATGACAAATCTGTAAGACTGGCAAGGCAGGCAATATCATTTCCATTTCACAAATAAAAAATGAGTCAAAAGTTCATTTTTAAATTGAAAATGTTTAAATTGGGCTATTTATTCTGCCTTGGGCCAACATTTAACCTACTTACACTGGCCTTTACCTTTTCTTACTTTGTGTGTGTGTGTGTGTGTTTTTTTAAAGACAGTGTCTTATTCTGTTGCTTAGGCTGCAGTGCAGTTAGGGTAATCATGGCTCACTGAAGTCTCTACTCTCTTGGGCTCAAGAGATCCTCCTGTCTGAGTTTCTCAAGGAGCTGTGACCACACCACAGGTCTGTACCACCCCACCCAGCTTTTTTTTTTTTTTTTTTTTTAATTTTTGTAGAGATGAGGTGTCACTATGCTGCCCAGGCTGGTCTCAAACTCTTGGCCTCAAGTGATCCCTCCTGCCTCAGCCTCTCAAAGTGTTGGGATTATAGGTGTGAGCCAACGCCCTGGCCCTATTATTTTACTTTTTTATGTACTTTCACTTTGGCTCTCCAGCTAGACTATAAACTTGAGGACAAGAGCACAGCTTTATAAATAATATCCCAAATCCCCTGTAAACAAAATCCTGCAAGAAGAAAAATAGCCATATCAAAATGTATGTGCCTAGCAAAGCAGTGTCATTTGCTAAATACCTGCACTGTGCGAAGTACTAGAGATGCAAGCCAATCTAATTTTTGCCCTAATGGATATCACAGTCTAGTCAGGGTTATTAGTAAGGAAGCAGTTACTAAGAATTAAATAGCTACAATGAGAGAGTATACAGTATTTTAAAAATACCTCTGGTAAGAAGAATCTAACCCAAATTTGGGAACCAAAAAAGACTTTCCGGGTAAAGTGGCATCTAAGATGAGTGGAATGAATAGGAATAAGCCATGGGAAAGGGAGAGTGAATTGCGAAAGATACTCCAGGACAAGAAGAAAAACACATGCAGTGGCCTAAATAAGAGTGAGCATGGCATTGAAGAAAACAGAAATAAAGTATTTCAGTATTGTTGTGGGTAACTCAGCAATACTGTGGGAGCATCAAGTCTTGAGAGTTGCTAGGAATAGAAGCACTTCTGTTTTTCTTTCTTTCTTTATTTCTTTTTTCTTTTTTAAGATGGAGTCTCGCTCTGTCGCCCAGGCTTGACTGCAGTGGCATGATCTCAGCTCACTGCAACCTCTGCCTCCCAGGTTCAAGTGATTCTCCTGTCTCAGCCTCCTGAGTAGCTGGGATTACTACACCATGCCCGGCTAATTATTTAATATTTTTAGTAGAGACAGAGTTTCACCATGTTAGCCAGGATGGTCTCGATCTCCTGACCTCATGATCTGCCCGCCTCAGCCTCCCAAAGTGCTGGGATTATAGGTGTGAGCCACCGCGCCTGGCCAGTACTTCTGTTTTTCTATTATCATTATCTCCGTGCCTTCTAAGTTACCACAGGGATTGTTGGTAAACATGCTCCTGCACTGGCCTAAACAAGCAAAGCTTAACTTTCTCTACCAATGTCTCAGATTAAACTTAACTTTAACTTTCTCCAATTATGCATTTTCAGCAAATATTAACATTCTTTTAATTAGCTCTTAATATTGCTGTTTACCTGGCATTTTAAAATACACCAGTATGCCTGATAATGAAATTTCTGATCAAGAGGTTCATAACTCCGAAGCTTGGTATCTCACACACACATTTTCATTATCTATTAACTTGACTGTTTTGCTTCCATCAAGGTTTCTATTGTGAAGGCGCAACTAGTATATAGTGGGGGCTTTGTATAAGCTTCCAATTCAAGAGCTCATTTGTCTTGTGCCCACTTATCTGAGGTAATAACCGAAATATCACTCTAGACTTATTTTCCACTTTCATTTAACTAAATGAGATATCTGATCATTTTTACAAATGAGAACAACTGAAGCCAGAGTTTTTTTTTTTCCATATCTGTTATCTGTTCCTCCTTATAGACTCTAAATTCCTTGAAAGCAGGTACTAGATCTTATTTTATACTTTTATCCCCCTTGGCACCTGTTATAGGATATTCACACAACAAGCACTCAGTTAACATCCTTTGACTTGAAGATAATCTCAGTATTATGCCCCAAATACCTGTACCTTCTTGAATATAGAGAAAAAAAGATACGATAAATAAAAGTAAATAAATAACTGAAAAAATTCATGTAAATTAAAATGAGGTAACACCTCACTAACAAACTGTCCTTATACTACTTATCCTCAATCTTTTGCAATAAATAGCGAAGACCACACTAAAAAACAAATATATGCAAGAAAATACTTCACAGCTAAAGCAAATTAAAATGAAGGTCATCCACAAGCTTCTAGGAGTTTTAATGAGTATCTAGGAAACATCTTATACTTAGATACTAAAACAATTTTTTGTTCTTAAATATAATTTCTAGTCCTGGGGCTAACAATTCTATAGCTGGTAAGACAAACCGAACATGTGTTTCAAATAATCAAGTATGCTTACTATCTATTTGACCACTAAAATACAAGTTCCTTAAGGGCAGAAGTCTGTTTCTTTCACCACTGTATATTCAGTGCCTACAATAGTGCCACGTCTATGAATGAACATCAATAACTACTTGTTAGAATGAAAGATAACTATAAGATAAATAACATGAAGAATAAATGGGGCAGAGGACTGAAGACAGGAAGAATAACACTGACTGAAGTAAGCCACAAAGATTCCAAGGAAAATAATTATTGGGGAGATAGCAGGGTCTAGATGGACAGGGGAGAGTGTAGCCCAAAAATAAAAAGCCAGAATGAGCAAACTAATGTGAGAGTAACTGTGACATGTGAGGAGGGAAAAGGTTATCTGATATAACGGCAATGAGTGATGTCACGTAGATGACACTCCATGAATGAAAGGCTAAACAAGTTGAGAGACTTAGGATAGAGCTAAATCACACACTGGGGGAAAGATAGACTGAATAAGGCCATGTCACAGAGTTGTGCAGTTTTGCATGGCACAAAACTAACCAGCCAAGGGAGTTACTGGGAGCTGAAATTCAGTCCACTTGTCAAGCCCTAATGAGGCTTTTGTCCTCAGAAGACGGAAGACCTTTGAAAGGCAACCATATGAAGGTGGTGGTAGAGGGTGAGGGTATTTTTGGCTGATTTCCACAAAATTATCATGCAGGCCAATGGTAACAGAATACTAAAGGACCCAAAACTTACTCATGGGGTTTTATGGGGAAAACCAATTTTTGTTGTTATTTTCACTTGGATATATATCCAAAAGAAATCACTTGAAATCGTAGTTTGATTAATTACTATTTACTAGATTTCTGCTAATTACAAAAATATTTACAATAGAAAACCCAGAACACAGAATAAAAATCATCTTAAATCTTACAACTCAATGATAACCAGTATTAACAATGTGACTTTTTTTCCAGTATTATGTCTACATACATGTTACACAGCATGGGTTTAATATGTGACTACTGCAAATATGTAAACATTTTTAAAAAAGGTGATACTATGCTGGTTATATGTTACTTCTTTTACCTTATGCTATGTTGTGACTTAAGTAGGAGTTGGGGTTTTTTCTCTTTCTTTCTTTCTATTTTTGAGATGGAGTCTTGCTCTGTTGCCCAGGCTGGAGTGCAGTGGTGCAATCTCGGTGCAACCTCCGCCTCCCGAGATCATGCAATTCTCCTGCTTCAGCCTTCTGAGTAGCTGAGACTACAGGGATACGCTGCGATGCCCAGCTAATTCTTTGTATTTTAGTATAGACGGGGTTCCACCGTGTTGCCCAGGCGTCTTGAACTCCTGACCTCAGGCAATCTCCTCGCCTCGACTTCCCAAAGTGCTAGGATTACAGGCATGAGCCACCGCACCCAGCCCATTTGTTTTTTTACTATAAGAGACAGGGTCTTGCTCTGTGGCCCAGGCTAGAGTGTAGTGGTGCGATCGCAGCTCACTGCAGCCTCGAACTCCTAGGTACCAGTGATCCTTTCTCCTGCCTCAGCCTCCAAGGTAGCTGGGACTACAGTCGCACACCATCATGCCCAGTTTATTATTTTTTTTGTAGAGATGGAGTTTCATATTGTTGCCGAGGCTGGTCTTGAACTCCTGGCCTCAAATGTTCCCCCAACCTAAGCCTCCCAAAGAGCTAGGATTACAGGCATGAGTCACTAGACCCAGCCTTAAGTAAGAGTTTTTACAGATGTATTCAACAGTCCAGAAAAACAGGAATGGGTGACGAGAGTATAGAGGCAAAGAGATCAGTAAGAACAGAAGTGGCATGAGTGGACATTCTGGCATTCTTGTCTCTCGTTTTTTGGAGAGAGTCTCACTCTGTCACCCAGGTTGGAGTGCACTGGGCACGATCTCAGCTCACTGCAACCTCTGCCTCCTGGGTTCATGCAATTCTCCTGTCTCAGCCTCCTGAGTAGCTGGGATTACAGGTGTGTGTCACCACACCTGGCTAATTTTTGAATTTTTAGTAGAGACAGGATTTCACCATGTTGTCCAGGCTGGACTCAAACTCCTGACCTCAAGTGATCTGCCTGCCTCTGCCTTCCAAACTGCTGGGACTACAGGCACGAGCCACTGTGCCTGGCCTGGTCTGTGGTTTTCTTTCTTAGGATGTCTTTGTTTGGTTTTAATATCAAAGTAATACTGGCTTCATAGCATAAGTCAGGAAGTGTTCCCTCTTTTTCTATTTTTTGGAATACTTTGTGAAGGACTGGTATTAATTCTTCTGTAAATGTTCTGTTCAGTGAGACCCTGTGGATGTGGGAAATTTTCAAATTACCCTCTTTACGAGTCATAGGTATATTCAGATTTTCTATTTATCTGTCAAGTCAGTTTCTGTGTTTTTTTTTTTTTTCTTGAGACAGAGTTTCGATTTTGTTGCCCAGGCTGGAGTGCAACGGCACAATCTCGGCTCACTGCAACCTCTGCCTCCCGGGTTCAAGCGATTCTCCTGCCTCAGCCTCTCGAGTAGCTGGGACTACAGGTACGCGCCACCGTGTTCGGCTGATTTGTTTTTTGTATTTTTAGTAGAGACGGGGTTTTACCACGTTAGCTAGGCTGGTCTCAAACTCCTGGCCTCAGGTGATCCATCCGCCTTGGCCTCCCAAAGTGCTAGGATTATAGGCTTTGAGTCTCTGCACCCGGCCTCAGTGGGTTTTATCTTTCTAGAAATTTGTCCATTTTATCCGGTAATGTAATTTATTGGCAAACAGTTATTCAGAGTATTCCTTTATAATCCTTTTTATTTCTGTAAGGTTGATGGTAGTGTCTCCTTTTTTATTCCTGATTTGAGTATTCTTTTTGTTCTTGTTCAGTCTAACTGAAAGTATATCAATTTTGTCAATCTTTTCAAAGAACTAAATTTATTACTTTTCTTTATTGGTTTTATATTCTCTATTTCATTTATTTATACTCTAATCTTTATTATTTCCTTCCTTCTGCTTGCTTTCAGTTTAATTTGCTCTTCTTTTTCTAGTTTCTTAAGGTAAATGGTTAGGTTATTGGCTTAAGATATTTCTTTTTTAAAATCAACATTTTACAAATATAAATTTCCCTCCATAAATATTGGTATGTTGTGTTTCACCATTCATCTCAAAGTATTTTCTGGGCTGGGCATGGTGGCTCATGCCTGTAGTCCCAATACTTTGGGAGGCTTAACTGGGAGGACCACGTGAGCCCAGGAGTTCAAGGCTGCAGTGACCTATGACTGTGCCACTGCACTCCAGTCTGGGGGACAGAGTGAGACCCTGTCTCAAAAATGACAAAACAAAATACAACAAAAGTCATTTTCTAATTTATCTTGTTTTGGTTTTTTCTTTAATTAATTGCTTATTTGGGAAGATAAGAGTTAAATTTCACTTATTTGCGAATTTCCCAAATTTCCTTCTGCTATTCGTTTCTAATTTTATTTTACTGTAGGTAGAGAACATACTTTATATATTTCAATCCTTTAAAATTTATTTAGGTTTGTTTTATGGGCTAACACATGGTCTATCCTGGAGAACAGACCATGTGCATTTGAGAAGAATGTATATTTAGCTGCTGTTGGGTAATCTAGAGATGTCTGCTCAGTCCACTTGGTTTATAGTGTTGTTTAAGTGTTCCATTTCTTTGTTGCCTAGTTTTCTACCCATTATTCAGAGGGGGTATTAAAGTCTCCAACTCTCATATTTGAATTGTCCATTTATTTGCCTCTTTGATTCTGCTATTTCATGCATTTTGGGCTCTATCATTTCTCAGACTGGACAAGTTTGCTGATTCTTTCTTCTAATTCAAATTTGATGCTGACCTTCTCTAGTGAATTAACTTGAGTTGCTGTACTTTTTGACTTTAGAATTTCATTTTGAGAAATGGAATTTCTCAATTTTATTTTGAGACGGGGCTCACTCTTGCCCAGGTGGGAGTGCAGAGTGGAGTGATCACACCTCACTGCAGCCTTGACCTCCCAGGCTCAAGTGATCCTTCCACCTCAGTCTCATGAGTAGCTGGGACTACAGGTGCATACTACCACGCCCAGCTAATTTGAAAATTTTTTTTGTAGAGATAGGCTCTCTACATGTTGCACACGTAGATGTTGCTCAGGCTGGTCTCAAGAGCTTCTCCCACCTCTGCCTCCCAAAGTGCTGGGATTACAGGCGTGAGGCACCTCACCTGGCCTCCTTTAATTCTTTAGGCAAGATTCCTTTAGTTCTTTGAATATACAGTTGGTCCTCGCTATTTGCAGACTTGGTATTTGTGTATTAGCCTGCTTGCTAAAATTTATTTGTGAAACCCCCAAATCAATAATCAGAGCACCTTTGTGGTCATTTCACAAGCATGCAGAGTGTGGCAAAAAATTTGAGTCACCTGACAGGCATATTACCAGCTGAGGTCAAAGGTCATATTCTTATGCGATTTATCTCTTTTTCTTGAGTAAAACTTCCTCAGATTGCTGTAAAGCCTTTAATTTTTCAGAATTCTAAAAAAGTTAATCTTATTCACTCTGGTTTCAAATGGTGATAACTTAGAACTCTTAATTTCCAGCTCAGACCTCTCCTCTAAGTCTCACATTGTGTGAACACTGTCTGTTGTTTCTCTCCCTTTTGTCTTGTTCATTCTTGTATCCCCATTGCCTAGCAGACACCTCCAATGAATGTATACTGAATAAATGGAAGGCATTTCTGCATTATTTCTTGTAATTACATGCGAATCTAAAATTACCTCAAAATAAAATGTCTAATTTTACTTTAAAAAGAAAAAGGATCACCTTGGCCACTGTAGAAAATAAATCAGGAAAAGGCAAGATTAGATACAGTTAGAAAGGTTTCAAAATAATCAGGCAATTGGCCGGGCACGGTGGCTCACGCCTGTAATCCCAGCACTTTGGGAGGCCGAGACGGGTGGATCACGAGGTCAGGAGATCGAGACCATCCTGGCTAACACGGTGAAACCCCGTCTCTACTAAAAAATACAAAAAACTAGCCGGGCGAGGTGGCAGGCACCTGTAGTCCCAGCTACTCGGGAGGCTGAGGCAGGAGAATGGCGTAAACCCGGGAGGCGGAGCTTGCAGTGAGCTGAGATCCGGCCACTGCATTCCAGCCTGGGCGACAGAGCGAGACTCCGTCTCAAAAACAAACAAACAAACAAACAAAAACAAAATAATCAGGCAATTAAATAACAGTAATAACAAGCATAAGAGGCAGCTACCCGGCATAACACACGGTGGATAGAGGCAGCATACTTTTTTTTTTTTTTTTTTTGACGGAGTCTCGCTCTGTCGCCCAGGCTGGAGTGCAGTGGCCAGATCTCAGCTCACTAGCTCACTGCAAGCTCCGCCTCCCGGGTTTAGGCCATTCTCCTGCCTCAGCCTCCCGAGTAGCTGGGACTACAGGCGCCCGCCACTTCGCCCGGCTAGTTTTTTGTATTTTAGTAGAGACGGGGTTTCACCGTGTTAGCCAGGATAGTCTCGATCTCCTGACCTCGTGATCCGCCCGTCTCGGCCTCCCAAAGTGCTGGGATTACAGGCTTGAGCCACCGCGCCCGGCCATGAGGCAGCATACTTATGTTCCTAAGTTATTTTCCTGCTTAGGCTATCAATGTAAACTAGTATTCCGGCCAGTGCCATTAATATTTTATCATTTACCTTTCTCTAGAATAGTGGTTTTCAATGCAGTATTTCCCCAATTAGCCCTGAGGTATACTGAAAACAATTTGTTCCTAGCAACAGATTTTAAAAATCAAAGTTGATAAATGTTTTATTTTTTCAAAAAGGAATCAAAGTAGATTTAAGCTTATTCATGTAATACTTTATTCACTTGCATCCTTGAGTAGAAGAAAGGTGGAAGTTACAGTTAGGAAACTTATATTTCAAGTAACCCTAGGTATCTTTGGGAACATCATCTGTTAGGTTCAAAGACATTATCTGGGAAAAAAGAATACTGACCAGTTTTAAAAACATGGGACTCCTTTTAAGCTGCAGTAATGCTACAGACCAGTAGTATGATGCCACACGGACCTTGCATATTTCTTAAAGAAATAAATGGTCACCAATGCTTCCATTTAAACCCTATCACAGTGTGTAACTGAAAGAAGGCTGAAATGTCCTGCCGAATTCTTGACAATGATATGTCCGATAGACTCTTCATAATGACCCCTCTAGTGCAATCATACACCAACCAAAATACCCACACATAACCCATGAAAGTAAGACCAGAAGTGAGATCCACATGCATACAAAGTTCTGGGAAGATGTCTCTTCAAACCTATGAAAAAGAACTGTGCTTTAGGAGATAAAATATCTAAACAAGCAGATCTAAAATATCTAAACAAGCAAATCCTCAATTTCTTTACACAGCCTTTCTGTCATTAGTGTACTGAGTGTATATCTCATTCCTTGCATGATCACAAGGATAAAGTAAAAGTATTAAGACTTTCAAAATAAGCAGGCAATTAAACACCAGTGGTCTAACAGGCAGTCAATTAGCATAAAAGAAGGTGGTGGAGGTGGCATATTTTAAATTTCAAATTTAATTAAATCTTTTGTAATTATTCCTTGTTCAGAATTCATCTTAATCTTGATTCTTACTTAAATTACATCGGGAATTTCTATACTCCTGTTTACTTTTTCTTCTACTCCCAAACTGAATTCCCACTGGGTCCTGTTTAAATGTTATCTGCTCTATCATTTATACCTAGTGACTGTGTCAATTCCCAAGTGTTAGGCTGGTGAGTAAATTGGATCCTGTTTGTCTTTTCCTTTCCCCATCAGGAAAAGAAACAACCATCTGCTATCGTGTCTATCAACCTTCGGTGTCTACACAGAAGATGTAGTTCATTCAAGGATTAAGAATGAAACGGACCCCTGCCTTAACTGTGCCAAGAACTCTGCCGACAGATTTCTTGAGCTCTTTAAAATAGAAGTGCTTCATGTTTAAAATGTTACCTTTTCTATATGGAAAACCTAATCTTTGCAAAGATTTCCCCTTTCAGTAATGAAAAAATATAGGAAACATCCACTTGGGACACCAGGCCACTGCCAAGTCTATAACATTCATTAAAATCCTTTCATATGTAAAGTTAATAGCAATGTCACCTCATTCAATTCTACATAAATAAAGTATCACAACCTAAAACTCCAGGATTCCATGGAATTCTTCTGCCTTCCAGACCTACCAGATCTCTGAAAGGACTCACTCTTTGCCCACTGGGTTCTGAATTTTGGCTTTCAGATGAACCAGTCAATTAATCTTAATTGTATGTGTCTGGCTAAATCTTCCCTAGCAGCGGTTTCCTATTACATATGCCTACTATTGGGATACCCACAGGTGCCAACATACAATATACTTTTATTCCCAGCTGTTGCTCAAGTTAACTCTTCTCCTGAACTCAGGTGAAGTAGATGGCAAATACGTAACTCTGCTACCTTAGAACATATGCTGAAGTTAAACTCCAATTAATCAACATCTAGTGAGTCACTAGTAATTTTCCAAAGCAGACTAAAGATTATTTTTAATTCTGTTGACACTTGCAAAAGAAAAGTATCACTAGGATAAGAGACTGAATAGTGGCTGGGAGTGGTGGCTCATGCCTTGTAATCCCAGCACTTTGGGAGGCTGAGGCAGGCAGATAACATGAGGTCAGGAGTTCAAAACCAGCTGGTCACCAGTAGAAACAGTGAAACCCCATTTCTACTAAAAACACGAAAAATTAGCCAGGCGTGGTGGTGCGTGCCCGTAATCCCAGCTACTCAGGAGGCTGAGGCAGGAGAATCGCTTGAACCCGGGAGGCAGAGGCTGCAGTGAGCTGGTATTGCGCCATTGCACTCCAGCTTGGGCAACAAGAGTGAAACTCCATCTCAAAAAAAAGAGAGAGAGAGAGACTGACTAGTTATGATGATATGATGATACTAGAGTTCCTTTAAAATAATTTTAAGATAACTTCATGTGTACTAAATGTTTTTGCATTGGTATATTTAACAAATTAATCCAGATCATGACAAAAATGTTTTAAATCACACCTATATGTGTAAATATGAACAGGATGATATATCACCAAGATGTTCCCAATCAGACTATGATTTATCAGTGTCTAACACATGGAAATAGGTGGTAGAGTGGAAAGAAGGCTGACCAAGGAGCCAGGTGACCTGCATTCCAGCTGGGCTTGGCCTCTCTAATAAGCTTAATGCAGGAAGGGCCTTGGAAACATTATCAGCTTGGCTTCAGTTTCATCACTTGTAGAACACGGAGGGTTAGACCAACTGATATATTTTTTTTTTGAGACAGAGTCTTGCTCTGTCGCCCAGGCTGGAGTGCAGTGGCCAGATCTCAGCTCATTGCAAGCTCCTCTTCCTGGGTTTACGCCATTCTCCTGCCTCAGCCTCCCGAGTAGCTGGGACTACAGGCGCCCACCACCTCACCCAGCTAGTTTTTTGTATTTTTAGTAGAGACGGGGTTTCACCATGTTAACCAGGATGGTCTCGATCTCCTGACCTTGTGATCCGCCCGTCTTGACCTCCCAGAGTGCTGGGATTACAGGCGTGAGAGACCAACTGATATTAAACCACTGAAATAGACTGAAAATTTTAATTCTTGTAGAGCAGAGGTTAGCAAACATTTTTTGAACAAGAGCAGACAGAAAATATTTTCAACTTTTCTGGCCAGAGAGTCTGTTACAACTACTCACCTCCACCACTGTAGCACAAAAGCAGCCACAGACAAGAAATGAGTAAGTGTGACTTCGTGCCAGTAAAACCTTATTTATAAAAACAGGTAGTTGGGTGGGTGCCAATCCCTTGTTGTGAACAGTATCAAATCATATTTCCAATGACACAGTTCCCTGCAAACTCAACATAATCAGAAAAAATCCTGTTTCCATACATTGTTATTAATAATCCAGAAAAGATCATGTATAAAACAAAGCTGATCATCTTCCCAGACTCTCCCTTGTCCCTCCAACCATTCTTTCTTCTAATTAGCAGCAGAACACCACTATTCTTCCAGTCTTCCAAGCTAGAAGCCTTATGAGCCTCTTGAAAGTATCTCTGTACATCCTCCTCTGTTTCTGCCCTGTCAGCAAGTCCTGTCCTTTCTCCTCTTGCTGGCTACTATCTCTTGTCTTAAACATAATATATACTATTTCTGTCTAGTCTTCCTAAAACACCACTTCAGTCATGTCACTTCCTAATTTCAAAGCCTTCTTAATTTTTACTGCATCAATTGTAACCACTAATGCAATGGAGTTTCCAAGCCCTTCTTTTCCAACCCCAACAGGTCTTATTTCTCACAAGGCTTCAATAACCACTCTCTGCTCTAGGCAGGGTATTTATTCTGTAGCGGATCCCTGCAAAGTACTCGTTAGTACCTGTGCCTTTACTACCACTCAGTCATCTCCAAACCATTCTTTCCACCCATCCAAAACCCACCATTACTTAAAGCTCCAACTCAAGGATCAATTTTTCTATAAATACAGAATTCTCTATCTTTACACTTCTACTGAATTTAGGGCAGTATCATAGAGCTTAGTACTTATCTTCCTGTAACTATTTTTGGCAAACAAACTGGGCCATACACAATTTGCTGTATTTGCCAATGCCTAATACGACATTAGAAACAAAACAGGTTTTAATTAAACAAAGGCTGAGAGAGTAAAGTTATTATTATAGGATGAGGAATCAAAACCAAAATGTAGTATTTTCTCAGTCTGATTAACTTTCCCAAACATAAACTACTGCAGCTGCTATTAGAGGTAAGGAATCTATCTCCTTACACTACCTGATACTGCAAATAAATAAATTAGCATACAGGTTTATAGTTGGTCCCTTATGATCGCTTTTTTTTTTTCTTTTTTTTTTTTTGAGACGGAGTCTTGCTCTGCCGCCCAGGCTGGAGTGCAGTGGCCGGCTCTCAGCTCACTGCAAGCTCCGCCTCCCGGGTTCACGCCATTCTCCTGTCTCAGCCTCCCGAGTAGCTGGGACTACAGGCGCTCGCCTCGTCGCCCGGCTAGTTTTTTGTATTTTTTAGTAGAGACGGGGTTTCACCGTATTAGCCAGGATGGTCTCGATCTCCTGACCTCATGATCCGCCCGTCTCGGCCTCCCAAAGTGCTGGGAGTACAGGCTTGAGCCACCGCACCTGGCCTTTTTTTTTCTTTTTTAAGATGGAATCTCACCCTGTCACCCCAGCTGGAGTGCAAATGGCGTAATCTTGGCTCACTGTAACCTCTGCCTCCCAGGTTCAAGTGATTCTCTTGCCTCAGCCTCCCGAGTAGATGGGATTACAGGTGCACGCCACCACACCTGACTAGTTTTTTGTATCTTTAGTAGAGATGGGGTTTCACCATGTTAGCCAGGCTGGTCTTGAACTCCTGACCTCATGATCCGCCTGCCTCGGCCTCCCAAAGTGCTGGGATTACAGGCGTGAGGCACTGTGCCCAACCCATATGACTGCTTTTAAAAATGTAAATGAAGTCATAGGAGGCTAACTATCTCTGTGTATACTACATTGTTTCTCTGTGCAAATTCAGATTTCACCTCTGCTCAATCTTGACTTCAACTGCTCCTCCCTAGTTCTGCACTCCAGGCTTAAAGAATTCTTATACTAGAGTCTATATTTGTACAGTGTCTAAAATATGCCAGGAACTGGGTTAAGTGCTTTAGATATTATCACATTTAAACGATCCAGACATTTTGCGAGACAGCTACTACTGTTTTGCCTACTTTACAGATAACGAAAATAAAGCTACCTGGCCAAGGCTGTATGTCTAGTAAACGACAATGTTAAGATTCAAGCCTACATATTTTGATTGTTGCTCTCACTTCTCTAGATGTCTTGTGAAAAACATACTCTACCTATGCTTCTCAGTAAATTCAATCCAGTAATGAGCCACCCACAAGCCTCAGAACTTCAAAGTTCCCTCCCCTCTTTTCTAAAGTTTCCCCTCTGGGTAAACAAAATAAAAACTTGCCTGTGCAACAAGTCTACTTTAAAACCAGAATCCAGGAAGAACCAGAAGGTTGGCAGTGCCAGTGAGTTGGATCATGTATATGAGATGTGTGAGTGTCAGATTAATATGTATAAAAGCAAAGCAGGGGCAGATGACCTTGGATTTAAACCCTGGGCCCACCACTTACTGGACATCTTACTACTATAGGCCAGTAATATCATCTCTCAGAGCCTCAGTTAATTTCTATAAAATTCATAGTGTTTTTGTTTGTTTGTTTTTGAGACAGGGTCTTATTCTGTCATCCAGGCTGGAGTGCAGTGGTGCAATTTCAGCTCACTGCAACCTGCACCTCCAGAGCTCAAGCAATCCTCCCACATCAGCCTCCCGAGTAGCTGGGACTATAGGCACCACCACACCCAGCTAATTTCTGCCTTTTTTTTTTTTTTGTAGAGATGGGGTTTCACCATGTTGCCCAGGTTGGTCTTGAACTCTTGGCATCATGCAATCCTCCCTCCTCAGCATCCCAAAGTGCTGGGATTACAGGCATGAACCACCATGCCTGGCCTAAATTAATAGATTTTTATAAGGATTAGATACTAACACGTTTAAAGCACACAGCACAGTGCTTGGAATAGACAAGTGAGCAATAAATGTTTTCTGCAGTTATATTTAAGGTTCAAGTGGAAAGTCTGAAAAGACAGGCAATGCAAAGCATTTTATCCTTTGATTTCTTTATCACCAGAAAGTCTAACAAATTAGAACATTTGTTAATGAGGCCCTAGGTCATGGCTTCAATCCCCATTTGAGGAAACTACATGTTGTCCACTTCATAGCCACCAACTGGCTGTTTCATCTCAGCATCCCGTATCTGTGCTCCTGTCTAGGGTCATTCCCCAAAACAAAGATGACTAGCATTCTGTTTCTCTCTATACTTTCCCTGCCTAGACAATCCTCTCAGATTCACGCTACTACTAAATCTCAAAGTCCAGGCCACAGTGCTTCCAAATGGAATGTTGCTAACCCAATATCCATCCCAGAATAAAGTCTGTGAGCACTTGAAAAAATAAGTTAGTTGATAGAAATGCAAAGACTACCAGGAGCCAGGAAAGAATCAGGAATTTCTGGAGTCAGTATTTTGGCCACTGGGAAGTACCTTAGATATAAGTACATCTTAAATCTCAACAAGGGGCCGGGCGTGGTGGCTTATGCCTATAATCCCAGCACTTCAGGAGGCTGAGGCGGGCAGATCGCTTGAGGTCAGGAGTTGGAGACCAGCCTGGGCAAAGTGGCAAAACACTGTCTCTACTAAAAATACAAAAATTAGCTAGGTGTAGTGGCGCATGTCTGTAATCCCAGCTACTCAGGTGGCTGAGGCAGGAGAATTGCGTGAACTCGGGAGGTGGAGGCTGCAGTGAGCCGAGATCATGCCACTGCACTCCAGTCTGGGCGACGGAGACTCTGTCTCCAACAAAATTTTTTCAACAAAAAAATCTGATAAAAGATTCTCACAGTGGGGAGATATGAGCTGGGCCACAGCAGGGGGTCTTAGCCATTTGAAATAACTACTGACCCAAGTACTGATCCAGGATGCAATCAACCCATACAGAAATCTGAATCACAACACTATACTTGGTTTCATCTTGGTTCACATTTTTATAAATATACAGCTAGCATAAGTATATTTCAAAATAAAATAAAGCTGAGAGAAATATAAGATCATAATTTTAAAATTCAAAAAGACCTCCAAGCAAAGTTTAAAAACTTACAAAGCATGAGTGGAATGTTCCAGCTTTGACATTCTGGTCATAACTCAGGTAATAAAGCTAGAAATCCTAGTAACAAAAGATCAAGGGATGAGGCTATACCTTTCATTAATTCATTCAATAAGTAATGAGTGCCTACATGGCTAAGCATTCTTCTAGAATATAGGGATATACCAGTAAACAACCTATGTTCCTGTCCTTACGGAATTTACAATCTAGTGGGAGAAAATACTGAATAATCAAATACAATGCCTAGTAGAAATAGTAATGTGTACTACAAAGAAAACACAAATAGGTAGAAAGACAGAGTGATGGGGTTATTTTAAATGGGTTAGTATATAATAATGACAGCAGATACTTAGGGCAGAGTGGGGGATATGGTAATATTTTAGATGAGACAGCAAGGAAGGCCTCTCTGATCTGGTAATATTGAACAGACAAGAGAATATTTAGAGCAGACACGAGGTAACGGAGTAAGTCATTCAAATTATCTTGTGGAAGGGAATTCTGGTCAGAGGGAAAAGCAAGCACAAAGCTCTAAGACAGGAACATGCTTGGTTTGGCTTGTTCAAACAACAGCAAAGACAAGGTGGCTGGGGAGCAGTGGGCACTAAGATAACAAGATAAGGTCAGAAAATGTTAGAAAAGTAGCCAGGGGCCATGGCACATAGAATAAAGAATTCTGAATTTATTTTGAGGAAGATGGAAAGCTATTAGATAATTTTGTGCAGAGGAGTGGCATGGCATGACAAGTTTTAGAGAGATTATTCTGCCTATATTCAAGATAAAATGTAGAGGCCAACAGTAAAACCAAGTATGCCAGTCCAGAGGCTTCTGCATTCATCTTTGAACCCCAATGCCTAACACAGCATTTGGCATATAAACCCTAAGGTAAATACCAACAAGAATAATATTCTTTATCCTATGTATTTAATATAATATTACTGGTAGTACACCAAACTCAGGTTTGAATCCCACCTTAACTACTTTAGCTTTGTAACCTTGAAGCATACAACCTAATCTGAGCCTGACTTTCCTCATCAATAAAATGGAGATACCTCAGAGCTACTGTGCTGATTAAATGTAGCAAAATATATACAGCATTTAGCTAGGTGCCAAACACATAGTGAGAACTTAAAAAAAAAACCCTCATAAAAGCAAAGTCCACATATCAGGAATATCAAGAGCTTAGTTATGGACATGTTAAAATTGAGATATTAGCTCTATAAGTAGAGATGGTAATTAGGCAATTGGATATGGGTCTGGAGTTTGGAGGAGGGAATAGGGCTGGAGAGAAAACTTTTGGGATTCAGACCATACATGGTATTTAAAGCCAAAGATGAAGGAAATAAGCCTAGTTAAGTGTAAAAAGAGAAGACCCAGTGACAGAGTCGTTGGGTAATGAAACATGTACTCATTAGACAGCAAAGTAGAACTGAGAAGGAGTAATCAATGAGGTAGACAGAAAACTGAAAGTCATCATTAGATTTAGTGATATGGTATACTGCTGGGGCAAAGGTCATATTAGAATGTCTTGAAAGAAGAAGAATAGGCCGGGCGCCATGGCTCACACCTGTAATGCCAGCACTTTGGGAAGCCGAGGCGGGCCGGATCACGAGGTCACGAGATTGAGACCATTCTGGCTAACACGGTGAAACCCCATCTCTACTAAAAATACAAAAAAAATTAGCTGGGCATGGTGGCGGGTGCTTGTAGTCCCAGCTACTCAGGAGCCTGAGGCAGGAGAATGACATGAACCCAGGAGGCGGAGCTTGCAGTGAGCTGAGATTGTGCCACTGCACTCCAGCCTGGGTGACAGAGCAAGACTCCGTCTCAAAAAAAAAAAAAAAGAAAGAAGAAGAAAAATGTTCGATGGGAAATTAAGACAATTTGTTAGGAAATTATGCTTAAAAAGCCAGAAGGAAATGGGGCAGTAGCTAAAAGTAGAAACAGGATTTAAAGCAGTGTTATTTTTATTTTATTTTATTTTTTTGAAGACAGAGTCGTGCTCTGTTGTTCTGTTGCCCAGGCTGGAGTGCAGTGGCGCCATCTCAGCTCACTGCAGTCTCTGCCTCCTGGGCTCAAGCAATTCTTGTGCCTCGGCCTCCCAGAGTGCTGGGATTACAGGCATGAGCCACCACCTCTGGATCTACGAAGGGCTCTTTTTTAAGGAATAAATAATAGCATAAATGCCAATGGGGTGGTTATAACAGAGATGAGAAAACTGATGATGTAATAGAGAAAAGGAGAACTGCTGTAGCATTATCCTTAAGGGACACAACATCAATTGAAATACAGAAGTGAAGGAGGCTGGCCTTAGCTAGGAGAACAGATAAAATTTATCTCTAGTAACAGAAGAGAAGATTCATCTACAGCATTCACAGATGCTGGTAGATGAAGAGATGTTTCAGAGACAGAGCTTATGAAAATTCTCTTATTTATCTTCTCAGCGCTTCGTTTTTTTCAGAGAAATAGGGAGTTAAGTTCAGCAACAGAGAGTGAAACAGGGCAGAAAGTGTTATAGTATAGTTTTGAAGAGTAAGAAAAAACTATGCAACTATCTAAGAGTGGGAGAATGAATGGGATAAAGAAATATAGGCTGGGCACAGTGGCTCACACATAATCCCAGCACTTTGGGAGGCTGAGATGGGCAGATCGTTTGACCCTGGGAGTTCGAGACCAGCCTGGGCAACATGGCAAGACCCTGTCTCTCCAAAAAAAAAAAAAATTAGCCGGGCATGGTGGCATGTTTCTGTGGTCCTAGCTACTTCAAGGGCTGAGGTGGGAAGACCACCTGAGCCCAGGATTTTGAGGCTGCAGTGAGCAGTATTTGTGCCACCACACTCTAGCCTGGAGTAAAATTAGCTGGCAGATTTTTCCCCGCATTTAAGTTTGGCCCCATGAGTGCAGGTAAACACATAAAGAGTAGGTGAAGATTTAGGGATAATCAGGATACTGGTAGTCAAACAAGTACAATTAAGAGAGAGACCAGTGGCCGGGAGTAGTGGCTCACACCTGTAATTCCAGCACTTTGGGAGGCTGAGGCAGGTGGATCATGAGGTCAGGAGTTCGAGACCAGCCTGGCCAAGATGGTGAAACCCCGTCTCTACAAAAATACGAAAAAATTAGCCAGACGAGGTGGTGGGCGACTGTAATCCCAGCTATTTGGGAGGTTGAGGCAGAAGAATTGCTTGAACCCAGGAGCCGAGATCGCACCACTACACTCCAGCTTGGGCAACAGAGCAAGACTCTGTCAAAAAAATAAAAAAGAGAGAGAGACCAGCAGAGGACCTGAGAGTACACGCAAGGGAGTGATAATGATGATCCGACGACAAAGCAGAGCTAAGTAGGGAAGTGAGTACATCAGGGGGATAAGGGAGAATGAAAAGGGGACAAGATCAACAGATCTTGATTGATCCTGGTGGAGTCTGTATATTAAAGGGAGTAAGGTGGAAAGATAGATAATGGTATTTGGAAAGTAAGATATCACAAGAAAAAGTTTCAGAATTACTACAGCATAAAACCAGATCCTTGGGACTCCTACATCTAATAAAAAAATTTCAGTTCAGAGTAAGAATCCATGTCAGAATTGAATGGCAGATAAGAGGATTAAAGGCAGATGATGAAATAAAGTTTAAGAATCTCTAGTTTTTTTCTGTATGTCAAAAACCATTAGAAAAGTCTAACTCCAAATTTAAGAAAACAAATAATTCAGGTTTTTTTTTTTTTTTTTTTTTT
>NW_016805647.1:4194585-4203486 GCF_001698545.2 Rhinopithecus bieti
AATAGCATCTTCATTAGGGAGCATAGAACATAAACATGTGATATACGCTTGCTGGAAAGATGACACATTTGAAATTTCTTTAGATTCTGCACATAGTTTTGATAAAGCAGTAGCCTGGGGGATGCAGTTAGATTTCAACAAATGTTTTATTCGCATTTGCAGAAAGGAAGGTCCTTCTTGTGCAATCAATTTATTGACTAGAAAAAAATGAAAAATAAAACAGTTTGACAACATACCACATAACATGTCAGATTTGTTAAGATGAACATTTCAGATCTTTTTATTTGATTTTTAATAAAAATTTAGTTTAGTTAAATGGGAAGTTTATTCTGGTCTCAATATTCATCTAACAGAGAGGAAAATTAAGAAATAGTGAAATGAACTATAAGCATAAATGCAAGAAATGAAGCAAGTAACCTATGTAATATTAACAACTATCAACTGAATGCTTATGAGACATCAAGTTTTAAGCTGCATATTTTTATATACCTTTCATTTATTCTTCACACCACCACCAAGGCAAGTATTATTATCCCCAGTCTAAGGTTAGGAAAATTAATATTCACAGAAGTTAGGTAACTTGCCAAGGATTCCAAAGCCAGTGGTGCTCTTTCCTCTAAACCAGGCATTTCTCAAAGTGTGTTCCACCGACCAAAAGACCTGAGAGATAGTCCTAGAAAAAAAAAGGATTCCTTGGTCAAATCTCTGAACAGTCCTGCAATAAAGAAAACTGTTCACTTTTATTTAAAAACCCAATGTTTCCCAAACTGATTTGACCAGAGAACCCTTTTATACATATTAGTAACCTGTAAAACATGTGTTCCTGGTTCAGTACACACTTTGGAAAATGCTACTCTGAAAGCGTCAGAAGTACTGAAGCTCAGTACTTCTGTACTTCTGTACTTCTGAGCCATACTGAATATTAGGCACTTGGCATTGACTGAACAGTGCTCTGGATGAGCCCTCAATTTTCGAATAGTAAATATCCAACAAGTATGTGACATCACTACATAATATTACTTAAAGAATAGAGGTGAGAATATTGCATGTCAAGCCAAGTGGTGAATAAACAAACTGCTTTAGGTGGTTAATCTAAAACAGTATCTCTCAGACTTGAAAGTGCCTTCTGGATCACCTGGGGAGCTTATTAAAATGCAGATTCTGATTTATTAGGTCTGGGACCTGAAATTTTGCTTTTCTAACAAGCTCCCAGGTGGTGTGTGTGTGTGTCTGTCTGTCTGTCTAGAGTAGCAATCGTTTATACTAAGGATAAACGACTGGCCCAATTTTAACTACATATCAGAATCAATCGTAAAATTATCCTTTAAAAAAAACAAAGAAAACAATATAGATATAATCACAGATTTCAAAAGGACACAAAAAGCTATACAGTTAAAGTTTTTATCCCTCCTACCCTGACCCCAGTGCTCTGGTTTCCCACCCTGAGAAACAACAAGTTTCCAATTTCTTGTTTATCCTTCCAGAAATATTCTGAGTATGGAAAACATTTTCTTTTGCCACTTAATATATAATACAGGTTACTCTATCATCTGTACAGTTAGAGCTACCTTCTTATTTTTAACAACTGAATAGCATTCAGTGGTATGGATGTACTATATTTAACCAATCCCCTACTGATACACTTGCAGGCTATTTCCAATCTCTGTCAATCATCAATAATGCTGCGACTTACAACCCTATATATAGGTCATCTGAAACATGTGAATAAATCTACAGAACAAATTCTTAGATGCGGAATTGCTAAAGGCTCTGTTCATTTGTAATACTGACTTATACTGCCAAATTGCTCTCCAAAAATTGTACCAATTTATATTCCCATCAGCAATATGTAAGTGCCCATTTCCCAAGGCACTTCAAAAAGTTCTGGATTCCAGAGCTCCAACTCTGGAGATTATGATTTAGCAAGTGGAGTCTGGACCTTGGGATATATGTTTTTTGGTTTTAAATCCCACAGATACTCTAATATGTAGCCAAGGTCAAAAAGCATGGAGGGAAAACAGGTCACAATCACTTGGACTTTTCCATTTTCGTCCAACAGTTACTAAATTCCACAAGATGAACTCACAATCATACCCTTCACTCACATAGCTCCTTATTCCTTACTTCTATTTTCAGCAATGATATTCTCTCAATTATGCAACAATAAAATGTTGGCATTATCCTTCCTTGATACTTCCTTTCCTCAAGAAAATCAACTTAGTTATTATGTCCTAGCAATTCTTTTCTAATCATCTCCAATCTAATTCATGCCTATTAGTTCCTGTCATGTCTCCCCTATATCCTGTTCTGCCTAACATCAGATTCTGCTCTATTTATCTGCCATATGAGGTTGTAAGCGATTCTGCAAATCCCACAGGAAACAACGTACCTGATAACAGGCGTATTACCTATACAACCTATCGCCTTACAAATTCCCACAGCATTTTACTTCTTTCCCCACATTTAGTTTTCTCTAAGAACAGTGATAAGGGATTATAGTGTACAAAGGTTAACATTTCAGGCTTTAGAACCACTGATCTGAGGTTGAAACCTGATTCTGACACATAGCTGTGAGACCCTTGGACAAATTAACTGACCTCTCTGAGACTCAAGTTTCTTCATCTGTAAAAAGGTTAGTTATATCCATCTCACATGGATGAACAAATTAAAGAAATACTAGAGATGCAGATAAGACTCACCACAAGGCCAGACATAGAGTAAATGTTCAATAGTACTTACTATTGTCTCTGATATCTCCTTTATTACACTGTCAGCAATTTGTGAACAAATATCATGTCTCGTTAGCCTTTGTATTCCCTACAGCTTAGTGCACAAGGCCTTGTATATTACAGATGTTTAATTAAACCATGCACTTAGCAACCGAAGGGTCATCACTCTCCAATCAAAAACGTTTTAATGTCATCTCACCTGGGCTGAAATTCTGCCTCCACAATTTTAACTACGTGGTCTTGGGTATGTGTAATCTCTCACCTGTTTCATGGATTAAATGAGATATGAAAGCACAAATACAGTGCCCAACACAGAGCAGGCACTCTGAAAACCATAGCTATTATTTTCTATGCGGTAAGCTATTTTATTCAATAATTATAACTATAGTTAAACTGCTGCTAAATCAATTTTAACATATAGCTCAATCTTGTATTTTACAAATCACTTGAAGATATCAATCTTTAAATTTCTTTACCGAAAGGAAATCTACTATATGCTTCAATATTTAAAACAATGTCTCCCAATCATAATCTTTTCTGTATCTCATTTCTTCAAACATTTCAATACAAAATCTGTTTTAGTTTTTATACCCTCCCTTCCATCCAAATTTAACAATTGAACTGGTTTGCCATATTTCTTTGCCTTCTCTTTTTCAGAACCATTTAAATGAAAGGTGCAGACATCATGACACTTCATCTTATACTATATACTTCATTATGTAAAAAGAGTAACACTTAAGATCCAGTTGAAAAACAGTTCTGCCAGGCACGGTGGTGCACACCTGTAATCACAGCACTTTGGGAGGCTAAGGCGGATGGATCATCTGCAGTCAGGAGTTCGAGACCAGCCTGACCAACATGGTGAAAACTCATCTCTACTAAAGACAAAAAATTAGCCGGGTGTGGTGGCACATGCCTGTAATCCCACCTACTTGGGAGGCTGAGGCAGGAGAATCACTTGAACCCAGGAGGTGGAAGTTGCAGTGAGCCGAGGTCACGCCATTGTACTCTAGCCTGGGCAACAAGAGCGAAACTCGTCTTTAGAAAAAAAAAAAAAAAGAGGCCGGGCGTAGTGGCTCATGCCTGCAATTCCAGCACTTTGGGAAGCTGAGGCCAGATCACCTGAGGTCAGGAGTTCAAGATCAGCCTGACCAACATGGAGAAACCCCGTCTCTACTAAAAATACAAAATTAGCTGGGCATGGTGGCACATGCCTGTAATCCCAGCTATTCAGGAGGCTAAGGCAGGAGAATTGCTTAAACCCCGAGGCGGAGGTTGTGGTGAGCTGAGATTGCGCCATTGCACTCCAGCCTAGGTAACAAGAACGAAACTCCATCTCAAAAAAAAAAAGAAAAACAGCTCTTCCATGGTGTCTTTACTGATCATGTCACATGAATGTCAGGTAAAAGTATCAACAATTGGCACTTATTACAGAAGACAATCAGTGATATGAACATAACTGCTTTTTGGTATCAAATATATTAAATATCTGGTCTGCAGGAGCAGCAGAGATATAAAGAAAGCTTTTTAATCTTTTGACCCAAAATTAGATTAAGGGTCAACTGTGAAAGGAGGCAGGTTACATGTTACCCACCACTTATACTGTGGTCCTCAACATAATTCCTTAGATATGGAGGTTATCATGTACCTATTCAGAGTCTTAAAGATAGTGGGTGCTTAATTAATATTTACTGAATAGACAAGATACCAAGAATGTTAGGTAAGCAATGCTTCTCCCCATTTACTGATGTTTTTTCTATGTTAAAAATGATTAATTACTGTTAACTCCAGAGGTGGGGTGACATAGTTGATAAGTATATCAGGGGAAAATACACTAAGGATGTTTAACTCAACCCCACCCTTTCTCCCTCTTGGGCTTGGGCCTGCCTGCACAAAACATGCAATCTCCTCTGCCCCAGTCAAAGACTTATCTGGATAGGAATCTGCCCAATTCTGGGATGTTTTGAAATTACCTGGCTCCAACAGCTTTTGTCAATAACAAAGGTGTTATTTTAGCCTCCATCTATCTACATTTATAAAGGGATGCCGTTTATTGAGGACCTCAACGGAAAACAATTAACACCAATCTTTTTCTATTTAACAGCTCTTTTACTTATTCTTTTTTTTTCTTGTCAGTGCAACTGGTAAGCACTAGAATGATCAGAGGAAACAGATCAAGAGAAAATCTAAGTGCCTTTATGCCCATCTTCTCACTATACAGAGAGGTCCGAACACCATGTATATGGTAGGTGCTCAAGCTGGGTGAATGGATAAGCTAACTGGGATATTTTAAAGGATCAACAATCAAATGCCTACTTCTAAGACCTAAAGATAATCTTAAAATGTGTAATAATTATTCTAAAATCTGTTTTTATAGCAAAAAATGTACTTAACAGAGTGTAATCCTTTGAACTTTCCACTAACTTGACGGAAATGAAGTTACAATTGTTGGCTATATCAAACAAAATATTTTGTGTATCTAAAATCCAAATATCAATTCAAATCCATAATTTTCTTGGTCTTCGACGGACAATTTTGCAAATAAAACATTTCATTCTGGCTGGGTATGGTGGTTCATGCCTGTAATCCCAGCACTTTGGGAGGCTAAGGCAGAAGAATCTCTTGAGCTTAGGAGTTCAAGACCAGCCTAGGCAACATAGTAAGACCCCCATATCCACAAGAAATAGAAAAAGTAACTGTGCACAGTGGCGCATGCCTATAGTCCCAGTTACTTGTGAGGCAGAGGCAGGAGGATCACTTGAGCCTGAAAGGTAGAGACTGCAGTGAGCCATACTTGTGCCACTCCAGCCTGGGTGGCAGACTGAAACCTTGTCTCAAAACAAAACAAAACAAAACAAAAGCAACAAAACTTCATTCTTTGCATCTCTCTTTTATAAAACAATGAATTCCAATTATTTCCTATATATAGAAGAAAAAAGAAATTTTTTTCACGGCCCTTGGTTGTTGCAGTCAATAAAAAAGATATAAGCAGGCCGGGCACGGAGGCTTGTGCCTATAATCCCAGCACTTTGGGAGGCCAAAGTGGGTGGATCACAATGTCAGGAGTTCGAGACCAACCTGACCAACATGGTGAAGCCCCATCTCTACTAAAAACACAAAACTTAGCCAGGCGTGGTGGCACGCACCCATAATCCCAGCTACTCAGGAGGCTGAGGCAGGAGAATCACTTGAACCCAGGAGGCGGAGGTTGCAGTGAGCCGAAATGCTGCCACTGCACTCCAGCCTGAGCGACAGAGCAAAACTCTGTCTCAAAAAAAAAAAAAGAAAAGAAAAACAAGAAAAGTATAAGCAAAGCTCTACCACACACCAAAGATTACAGCAGATTATTCATTTCTATCTCAGGAACTTTGTATGAACATTGTTACTCAACGCAAAATTTTAAAATGAGTGCAAAAACTATCTAACAATGCAAGAATCCTTAAAAAAAAAAAAAAAAAAAAAAAATCCTTACTTAAGCAAAACATTAAATGCTAATGGTTAATTTTTACTGCTCAAAGCAGAAAGACTAGATATATACACAAGTGAAATTCCCAAAATTTTAACCCATAATCAATTCCAACTTTCTCAGAACTAAATCCTCATCCAATATAGTCTTAAGACTTACCTTCCTCTGTTTCCACTGGCTGTTGAGACAGAATTTTAAGAAGAACTGGGTTTTTCCACACCCCTTCCTTGGTAACATGAACCAATATTTGTAGGTTATTATTCCCAAATTCCAATAATGCATCATGTGACTCCTAGAACAAGAACAGCATACCCAGAAAATAAGTTAACAATATAAAAATTAGTTTTGCCTTTTCAACATATCTGATACACCTAGGAACTGAAAGAATCTATACTTTGGATTTCCTCAAAATAAGTAACCAAAACCAAAAAGACCTTAAAGCCTTGTGAAATTCTGTTGCAGTTTTTTTATTTTTTATTTTTTTTTAAAGACAGAATCTTACTCTGTCACCCAGGCTGGAGTGCAGTGGTGTGATACTGGCTCACTGCAACCTCCATCCCCTGGGTTCAAGTAATTAATTATCCTACCTCAGCCTCCCGAGTAGCTGGAATTACAGGCGTCTGTCACCACGCCCAGCTAATTTTTGTATTTTTAGTAGAGACGGGGTTTCACCACCTTGGCCAGGCTGGTCTTGAATTCCTGACCTCATGATCCACCCGCCTTGGCCTCCCAACGTGCTGGGATTACAGGCGTGAGCCACCGCGTCCAGCCTCTGTTGCTGGTTTTAAAAAAAAAAAAAAAAAAAAAAACTAGGATGGGGCCAGGCACAGTGGCTCATGCCTGTGATCCTAGCACTTTGGGAGGCCGAGGTGGGTGGATCACGTGAGGTCAGGAGTTCAAGACCAGTGTGGCCAACATGACAAAACTCTGTCTCTACTAAAAATACAAAAAATTAGCCAGGCATGGTGGCGCCAGCCTATAGTTCCAGCTATTCAGGAGGCTGAGGCAGGAGAATCACTTGAGCCTGCGAGGCGGAGGTTGCAGTAAGCCATGATTGTGCCACTGCACTCCAGCCTGGATGACAGAACAAGACTCCGTCTCAAAAATAAACAAATAAATAACTAGGATGTTTTCACTAAGTAAAAGACTGCCTTCAAAATGTTTTCCTGAATTCCTCCCTGGTAAAATTATCACCACAATTCAAGATAGGTGATATGTTGCATTACTGTTGGATATTTGGAGTGCCCTACTATTAGGATCACTCATATTACTAGCAGACTCTGAAGACTTGAAAGATAGCCCTGGTGGAGGCTGATTTAATTATTTTTTGGTTTTTTGTTTGTTTGTTTCCTTTGTTTGTTTCCTTTGGAGATGGAATTTCTCTCTTTTTGCCCAAGATGGAGTGCAATGGTGTGATCTTGGCTCACTGCAACCTCTGCCTCCCAGGTTCAAGCAATTCTCCTACCTAAACCTCCCAAGTACCTGGGATTACAGGCACCTGCCACCACACCTGGCTAACTTCTGCATTTTTAGTAGAGATGAGGTTTCGCGACGTTGGCCCAGGCTGGTCTTGAACTCCTGACCTCAGGTGATCCACGTGCCTCAGACTCCCAAAGTGTTGGGATTAGAGGCATGAGCCACTGTGTCGGTTGATTTAATTATTTTAAAGCCACCGGTGCTGCTTTCTTTTAAAGAATTCTGCAGTATTCACACAAGCTGCCTATTCCTCTAACAGGAATTACAGGAGTATTACTTAGTGACACAAATCGTTAAATAATTGCTTTAATTCGTCTAAAAACTTGCTATTTAAATGATAGGTGACTCTAAAATCTAAGTTATTAGCTCAGCAAACAAACAAAATGTATTTACCAATAGTTTGTTCATTAAAGTTCAAGGGTGAGGGAAAAGGAGTCAGAAAATTAATTCAGTATAAATGATGACGTATGTCTCACTGTCCTCTACTACTACTGAGGATTATTGATTATGATGAGCTTGTTCCCATGTTCTAAAATTCTTACTTGTTTCCCTTATTTTAAACTGCTGAAATTCTCTAGCAACATGAGCTTCCATTTATGTCAACATTTCTTTGGAAACTATAAGCCAAAAATGTTCACAGGCCTAAGAATATAGTTTAGTATTCATTCAAGTGAAAACTACAAGATATAAAGTCTCCCCCATCTGCATTTGCTGCCTTGTCCATTTATAATATAAAATAAGAAAAATTAAGGGTTTTTTATCTTTTGGATTTCAACAGGGATCATGTCTTAACATTTATTTGTACCCCTACTACATTTATTTACTGAATACATGTTAAAAAATATATCCTACACATCTGATAAACCTGAAAACGCTTACACACTTTTAAGCTGAAAAGTGGAAAAAGAGGCAACTATTTTATTCAAGCAAGCTATCTAAGAAAAGAATAAAGAAATGTGAGAGGCCGGGCGCGGTGGCTCAAGCCTGTAATCCCAGCACTTTGGGAGGCCGAGACGGGCGGATCACGAGGTCAGGAGATCAAGACCATCCTGGCTAACATGGTGAAACCCCGTCTCTACTAAAAATACAAAAAACTAGCCGGGCGACCTGGCGGGCGCCTGTAGTCCCAGCTACTCGGGAGGCTGAGGCAGGAGAATGGCGTGAACCCGGGAGGCGGAGCTTGCAGTGAGCTGAGATCCGGCCACTGCACTCCAGCCTGGGCGACAGAGC
>NW_016805647.1:4203585-4206260 GCF_001698545.2 Rhinopithecus bieti
CAACAGAGCAAGACTTTGTCTCTAAAAATGAATGAATGAATGAATGAATGAATGAATGAATGAATAAAACTGAAGCACTGCTGTCTATCACTTTTGCAGGTCAATATTCTGTTGGTCCTATGGTCAAATTCTTTTGCTCTTAACTCCAGATTAGGAAGTAGATTCCATAGACCCTCTCTCTGCAAAGACCTTCTAAAAACTCTAATGAAAGCCAACTCACAACTTGAGGAATACCAGAAGATAAACTTCAAACCAAAAAAAAAAAAAAAAAAAAAAAAAAAAGAAATGTGAGAGATCTCTCTAAAAGGATAGAGGTTGAGTATCCCTAATCCAAAAATCTGAAATCCAAAACGTTCCCCAAATCCCAAACTTTCTAAGCATCAACATGATGCTCAAAAGAAATGCTCACTGGAGCATTTTGGATTTTCAGATTAGGGATACTGAACTACTAAGTATAATGCAAATATTCCAAAATCCAAAATACTCCCAAGTATTTGAGATATAGGATACTGGAACAGTATTAATATAGTAGTAATAGTCCTAATTAGGATTTGCCCTTTTAGAATGCCATATGCCAGAACAAAACGGCTTCAGAACACAGAGTGACAAAAATCAAAGTGCTACGCATGAGAGATGATTTCAGCAGCTGTACAGATATGTGAGATATTAGGACTGCATTACAGGGATTTAAATAGGCCAAGAACATGACAAAGAATCCTCTTCTCACTAAAGAGAACATTATATCATTTCATTTTGGGTTATGCATTCCAGAGGAAAGAAATGTTCAGATAATGAAGTGTGTCTGTTAATATGCATGTCTTTATTTGTGCCTACATGAAACAAGTCTAAGCTGCTATAACAGGTCTAAGCTGTGTCCTCAAGGAAGTGGTTAACAAAGTAAGCTCAGGGTTTGAAATCTGTGTGTAACTTTGGCCAAGCTAATTAACTTCTCTTCAACTGTCTCCCCATTTGTAAATGGAGATTCAAATAATCCTCACACTATAAGGTTTGTAATTTGATTAGAAGATATAAAACAAGTAACATGTAGTATAAAGCAGTGATTGGTACATAATTAGTGATCAATAAATGAATGACAGAATGCATTTATTTTTAGAGATGAGTCCTATTATTTTAGAGATGAGCCCTGTCACCCAGGCTGGAGTGCAGTGATGTGATCATATCTCACTGCAGCCTCCGACTCCTGGGCTCAAGAGATTCTCTTGCCTCAGCCTCCTGAGTGGCTGGGACTATAGTTATGTACCACCATGCCTGGTCTATTATTTATTATGCTTTTATTGTTTTTCAGATGGAGTCTCACTTTGTTGCTCAGGCTGGAGTGCACCAGCGTGATCTTGGCTCACTGCAACCTCTGCCTCCTGGGTTCAAGTGATTCTCCTGCCTCAGCCTCCCAAGTAGCTGGGATTAAAGGCGCCCACCACCATGCCCGGCTAATATTTGTATTTTCTAGTAGAGACAGGGTTTCAGCATGTTGGCCAGACTGGTCGCAAACTCCTGACCTCAAGTGATCCGCCTGCCTTGGCCTCACAAAGTGTTGGGATTACAGCCGTGAGCCACCACACCCAGCCGGGTATAATTCTTAGAGTGTTAGGAAGAAAAAGGTGAACCTTAGATGTAATGAAATAGTGTTTTGTATATTGAAGGTTACCAATAAGTATGCTACGAAGGATCCAAATATTGTTCCTTTATAATTGTGTATGATTTTGATAGCTTTATGCTGTGTAAACTTTGTTTGAATAATGAAACTTTTCTGTTGATTTCTACAAAACCAAATGAAAAAAAAAAACCATTTTAATACATCCCCTTCAAGTGACGGGCCTTTTTGTCATTTGATGAACTTAACACCAATATATAATAAATTTGTTTTTGTTCTAAGGCTTTAATTTTAGTTTGCTAGGAGTAATTAATCAGGTGTCTTGGATACAGAAAATTTTTCTGAGTTAAAATCAACTCACCTGCAGAGACTGAAGGAATGGTAGCCAGACTTCACAAGGCAGTTCACTTTCAGATACTGAAAGCAGTAATTCAAAACAACTCCTACAATAAAAATGAGTAAGTATATAAATGTGGTTACAGTAATAATTAAGTAGAGTATGACAGCAATATTAAAAATCTATTTTAAATTTGTTTAAACTATTTTAAATGTTTTTACTCTTCAAAATTTTCTTCAGAGTTGTTATACTGACTGTTCAATCTAAAAAGGAGGAAAAAAGAAAGACCACAAGGCTTTATATTTACATTGTTGCTTTAGTACATTTGGTAAGAATATAATAAGCTCTTTAGAAATCACATTCTAAGCAGTTTTATTTTGTTTATTTGGGTGTGAAGAGGCACCCATATAGGACAATTCTAATTCCAGCAGACAAAAATGGGAGCTCAAACTATTGTCAATTCAGCTGATAAAATGATAAATATATGTAACTGTTATCTATAGGTTTCTGTCACTTGCAGAGGAAGCAGGAAGACTGGCAAAGTCATTTCCTTACCTCTAAAAAAACCAAGCATAAGAGTTTCCTTTTTCTGGCCAGGCGCGGTGGCTCAAGCCTGTAATCCCAGCACTTTGGGAGGCCGAGACGGGTGGATCACGAGGTCAGGAGATCGAGACCATCCTGGCGAACACGGTGAAACCCCGTCTCTACTAAAAATACAAAAAAAAA
>NW_016805647.1:4208138-4222139 GCF_001698545.2 Rhinopithecus bieti
AAAAAAAAAAAAAAAAAAGTTTCCTTTTTCTGACTATTATCCAGAAGACACAGAAAAGAAATAACAGGACCCCGTCTCTACTAAAAAATATAAAAAACTAGCCGGGCGAGGTGGCGGGCGCCTGTAGTCCCAGCTACTTGGGAGGCTGAGGCAGGAGAATGGCGTAAACCCGGGAGGCGGAGCTTGCAGTGAGCTGAGATCTGGCCACTGCACTCCAGCCCGGGCGACAGAGCGAGACTCCGTCTCAAAAAAAAAAAAAAAAAGAAATAACAGGAAGATTTTTTTTTTTTGAGAAAAGAAATGCACAACTTGAATAATGATCAACTCAAAATACCAAGGAATCAACACCTCTCTAAAACCCTGCAGAATTATCCTTTACCCCTTAGAGATTACAAAAGGTAAAACAGAAACTAAGACTTGGTAGAAGGAAAAATAGGATCATAAAACCAGGAATGCTGGTCTTCCATAAAGAGCCATTGGAGACTAGGAAGCAAAACAGGTGAGGCTAGAAAAAAAAAAAAAAAAAACCATCTAGACTAGAAGTCATCTCACTAAACAATCTACAAGTTGAACAAGGTGATGCCCAGCTAAAACCGAATAGCTGTTGTATCTTTTCAATTTGCAGATGAAAATTACAATAAAGGTGTAATTTTGTCTAATATTATGCAGTTAAATATTAAAACAACAGCTAAATCATGTTTGTTTGTTTTTTGAGACAGTCTCACTCCATCACCCAGGCTGGAGTGCAGTGGCGCCATCTTGGCTCACTGCAAGCTCCACCTCCCAGGTTCAAGCGATTCTCATGCCTCAGCCTCCTCCCAAAGTGCTGGGATTACAGGCGTGTACCACCATGCCCACCCTAAATCATGATCTCTTTCTTGGGATGGTAATCTTATACTGTACCCTGATATTTTTTGCTAATAAAATTATCCTTAGTTCAAATATAATCAAATTACAGAATTTCATGTTGTTTTTGCCAAGATGTTCTTCAAAGACTACCAGTTTCCAGGTATTCTGTCATTTAAATCAATCTATACCTAAGGGACAGAAATATATCATTCTCAGATTCCAAGCCTGAATAGGAAAAGAGACTCTAGTGGCAAGTTCAAGATGATGTTGCTTGGCTGGAGCTTCACTTGGACTGTATCTCCTGGCAACGTGAGTACAAAGGAAATTTCATTCAATGGTATGACTCTAACGGTGCTCTGAAGAATAAATGTGATGCCACTGTAAAGAGAAACCAGGCAAACAATGCGACCAATGGTACTCAATTTTAAGAGTGATTTAAGTTCTTAAACTTACAGTACTAATCTGCCAAGCACTAAGAGGACATCTTCACATTCAGTAGTTAAGTATGGACGTGCACTGGCAAAGCTTTGGATGGCAAGTCGATATACCTCCAGAAGATACACAATATGTTCTGACGCATTCTTGTTGCTTGCATATTGCAATAAGGTCTACAAAATAAAATTAAAAATTATTTACAAATAAAAATAATGAAACAGATTGTCTTTGTCCTCAAACGCACCACATAGCTCTCCCATTTTTTTCCTAATAGATGCATATACTTTTTATTTGCCTTTTAAGGCTCTGGTTTGTTTAGAAGATTATATTTTCATCACTTAATGAATTATTTCTGCTGAGTTAAAGAAACGGCAGAACTACTCTTTTGATATCAGAATAATTCTAAGAGTAGAGCCATAAAATGTCTAGTTGTTCTCACTATAGTTCTGGAGTTGCCATCTCTAAAATTCAACGAGTTTTCAACCATGTGCCAAGCACTGGATACATAAGAATAAGACTATGATCCCTGCCTTCTACAACAAGAGATGAATTATTCCTGGGTATGACTCTCAGTTCTACAGCCCCATAAAATCCTTTTTTTTCCTGTACATATGGAATTGATTAGGCTTCCAAGGGTTAATTTATGCTAACTAATTTGTAAAAGGTTAATGTTATATTGGTATTTTTATTTTTCACTAGCCCTGTATCCTCAACAAAATACATATTTATTTTTTATAAAGTTTATGAAAAATATTAACATATAGGCCAACGCCAATTTATTTGGTTACAATGGGGGGAATAGTCCCCTTACCACACAGGGTACCCTATTCCTCATACTGTGGCATCTGAGAAGTTATCTGGCGAGTATGGAATCTAAACCAAAAGAAAATGAAACCACAATAAAGCCTGATAAATTATGTGTGTCCTATCACTAAGAATCTGTCCAAATGATGGTGGAAAGCTGGCTTATGTTCTCCCTGGACAGTGTTGAAAAACCACTGCCAAATTCATGTTTGGGGACTCTCCTTCTGAGTTCCATGGAGTTGTTTTCTCTCTTGTTCATATATATTTTCCTTCTGACAACTGATTAGGTTTTGCCTATGCTTAATTGGTATATCTAGTTAAGACCTGAAGTATGTATTATAGCCTAACATAAGCAGGATACAACCTTCTCCCTGGAATATACATTCTGTCTGACAGGGCTGGGGAGTTCCTAACAGCCTTTTGGTTGGGGATACTTCAATAGGCAAGTCTTATTTTCAGAAGGTAGCTCTAACTTGAGTGAAATACATCTTATCTGAATTCATTACCCCAGAATAATGTCTTCAAAGATTCCTAACTTCCTGTCTTTGATTTTTTTTTTTGCCGAAAGAACTACAAATAGCTACAACAGCAGCGCAGGATTCTGCTGGATTTTCTGCAGCTTTAGTTTCCACACGAATGGCCCCTGTATGAGTTCTGGTAACTGACTGTTAGCATCATCTTGATTACTTTAAAATTAAAAAAAGAGAGAAACAACTTACAAGGAAATATACCATAGACCATTATACCATATACAGTAGAAGTTCTCTTAACATATTGCATTATCTGATCTTTGCATACCTGAATCACTATAGTCAGTTGAACTATTTTTAGTACACCCACCTACTCAGTTAAGTGTCTTGCTACTTTGTCACAGTCACTTTAAATAAATGCGCTTCTGTAATTTCAGAAGAGCATCATGTCATCACTTAATCAAATCCCTAATTTTAATAAAATAAAAAAACTGAGTAGCATTATAAACTGACCCCTAAGCAATCCTGCTTCCCAGCTGAATTAGTAGAGAGAGAATGCAGAATGGGTGTCTGTTATATAAATAAGATTTCACCTAATCTCCCTTAAGAAATTTATTAAAATCAGGCAGGCACTGTGGCTTACGCTTGCAATCCCAGCACTTTGGGAGGCCAAGGCGGGTGGATCACGAAGTCAAGAGATCAAGACCATCCTGGCCAACATGGGTGAAACCCCGTCTCTAAAAACACAAAAATTAGCTGGGCGTGGTGGTGTGCACTTGTAGTCCCAGCTACTTGGGAGGCTGAGGCAGGAGAATCACTTGAACCTGGGAGGCAGAGGTTGCAGTAAGGCAGTGAGCCAAGATTGCGCCACTGCACTCCAGTCTGGCGACAGAGTGAGACTCTATCTCAAAAAAAAAAAAAAAAAAATTATTAAAATCTACGTTACAAAAGAATTCTGGTTTAGGTCAATAAGTTACTTACTGTCTGCATGGGCTAATCTAAGAATTAAGGAGTTTCAAAAATTTGTATTTAGTGCCAGATTTTATGTTCCTTAAAGTCAGACATTATGTCTTATCAATCTTTATAGCCCTACCACTCCTCTACCCACTACCACCCCCACAGGACATTCTCAAGTCTCACTAAATGTCTGCTGAATACATTCACCATTTTATTCATTTGACAAATATTTTTCAATAGATTATCACACATGAAGTGCTAGATGCGGTGGGGGCGGGCAGACATGTGGCCTATCCTCACAGAGCTTTCAGAATGAGTCAATACAACATGATGGCTAAAACCACACATGCAAATTAACCAACTGCTAACTAAAGTATGCAAAGAGAAGGACAGAGTGCATACAGATGGGGTTAGTCTTTCCACAATCCACCTGTCAACTTAGAATGCTCTTGCCACCAATCTAATAGCTTCTGACAGACATTCCACTAGGACTTATAGAAGTTACACAATTTCAAAGATTCAATACTCTGAGGAACTTCCAGTTTGCTCTATACTAAGTTATACTTTTTATATTCCTAAATCTTTACCCCCTCATGTGTTGGTTCAAATTAAGTAGTGAAATCTCTTATACCCATTATAAGCATACTCTGGGTATGTGAAGAATGGCTGGAATAATCAATCTTCTTCATTATCACCCTTTTTTTTTTTATTTTTTGAGATAGAGTCTCACTATATCACTGCTGGTGATCCTCCCACTTCACCCTCCCAAGTAGCTGGGACTACTAGTAGGCATGAACCACTGTGGCTGGCCAGGCTTGTATCTTTTTTTTTTTTTTTAATGAAGTCTCACTCTGTTGCCCAGGTTGGGGTGCAGTGGCGCAATCTCGGCTCACTGCAACTTTCACCTCCCAGATTCAAGCGGATCCTTCCACCTCAGGCTCCCAAGTAGCTGGGATTACAACTGTGGGTCACCAGGCCCGGTTAATTTTTCTGTTTTTAGTAGAGATGGGTTTTCACCATCTTGGCCAGGCTGGTCTCGAACTCTTGACCTCAAGTGACCTGCCTGCCTTGGCCTCCCAAAGTGCTGGGGTAAGTAACTATAGGCAAGAGCCACTTCACACCCAGCCTTTGTTTTTTTTTTTTTTTTTTTTTTTTTTTTTTTGAGTCGGAATCTTGCTCTGTCGGCCCAGGCTGGAGTGCAGCGGTGCGATCTCGGCTCACTGCAAGCTCCACTTCCCGGGTTCATATCATTCTCCTGCCTCAGCCTCCCAAGTAGCCGGGACTACAGGCGCCCGCCACCACGCCTGGCTAATTTTGTGTGTGTGTGTGTGTGTGTGTATTTTAGTAGGACGGGGGTTTCACCATGTTAGCCAGAATGGTCTCAATCTCCTGACCTCGTGTCCACCCGTCTCGGTCTTCTTTCACCAAAGTGCTGGGATTACGGGCTTGAGCCACCGCGCCCGGCCCTTTTTTTTTTTTTTTTTTTTTTTTTTTTTTTTTAATGCAAGATTGGGGTTGAAAGGATTACAGCCATCCTTTTATTTGGGAAAAACTGGACTAGGCGGGCGCGGTGGCTCACGCTGTAAATCCCCAGCACTCTTGGGAGGCCAGGACGGGCGGATCACGAGGTCAGGAGATCGAGACCACTATGAAACCCCGTCCCTACTAAAAATACAAAAAATTAGCCGGCGCGGTGCCGGGCGCCTGTAGTCCCAGCTGCTCGGGAGGCTGAGGCAGGAGAATGGCGTGAAGCCGGGAGGCGGAGCTTGCAGCGAACCGAGATCGCGCCACTGCACTCCAGCCTGGGCGACAGAGCTAGACTCCGTCTCAAAAAAATAAATAAATAAATAAAAATAAAAATAAAAAACTGAACTAGGCGAGGTGGCTCACGCCTGTAATCCCAGCATTTTGGGAGGCCGAGGCAGGTGGATCACTTGAGATCAGGAGTTGGGACCAGCCTGGTAAACATGGTGAAACTTCATCTCTACTAAAAATACAAAAATTAGCCCGGCGTGGTGGCACATGCATGTAGTCCCAGCTACTTGGGAAGCTGAGGCTGGAGAATTGCTTGAACCCGGCCAGCATTCAGTGGTACAATCACAGCTCACTGTAACTTCAAACTCCTAGGCTCAAGCGATCCTCTCTCCCACCCACCTCAACTTCCTGAGTAGCTAGGACTGGAGAAGTGCACCACCATGCCCAGTCTGGTCTCAAATTCCTGGGCTTCAAGTGATCCTCCCACCTTGGCCTCTCAAAGTGCTGGGATTACAGGTGTAAGCCACTGTACCTAGCCATGGTCTCTTATTTTTCTTTAGGAACTGAAATCACAATTGGAGAAAAGGGGCAATAAATGACAAAGATGACCTCCTAAAGTTCATTCTACAGTGACCAAATTAATGGCCTCTTTTGTTTCAGTAAATTCACTTATTCCACAAATACCTACTAATTTGTAGCAGTACTGTGCTGGGAAGTAAGGATGGAGACTCTATTCCTGCCCTTGAAAGGCTATGATATATACTAAGGGGTCAGATATATATGTAAAAAATTAGCTCACTTAGGCACCATATTTGACTATTCTAAACATTCTTATTGAGGTGTTCTCATTCACATCCCAAGCGATTACCCGCAAATTACTCCCTCAAGTCCTTGCTATATACCTCAACTGCCTATTACATATTTCCATCTGGGTGTCCTATTCAAATCTCAAACTCAGCATGTCCAAAACCAACCATCTTCCCCAGCAAATATGCTCTTCCTCCTATGTTCCATCTGCCTCCTTTCAGTAGCCAGAGCTAAAAAACTATCTTTGAAACTACCACACTAAAGTTTGTTGATTCTATCTCAGAAATGTATTTGTCTCCTGTCCCTATGCTTTATCTCTGCAGCCATTCACCTAAACCAGGTCCCCAATATCCCTCATCTAGACTACTACATTGGCTCACTTCTCCAGGCTAAATAAGCTCCAGTTCTGTAAATGTGTTATATCACAGTATCTCTGTACATTGAAAACATTAATGTCCAAGGGGAAAATGACAAGAAGAAATTGACTAAAATGCTTACATGGTTAGCACTGAGGTAGCAGGAATATGAGTAATTTTTGTCATCTTTATACTTTTCTAAACTTCTCAAATTTTCTTTAATAAGCATGACTACATTTTCAAAGCAAAAAAAAATCTCCCCTCACCCTCAATTCTATCTATATTTCTCACTACGTGGTTTCAAGGAGCTTGGCAGCATTCTGACTATTCTTTGAAACTATCAAGAAAGGAGAATTTCTTTCAGGATGGTCACATTTAATGTAAAGAATACATTCCAATTTAAATCTCACATAGTTCACGATTAACTTTCCTAATGAAACAAATACAGTTATATTTACTGAGCACATAGTATGGATTAGGCACTTCCTAAGAGCTTTACAGGCCACTAAACTTATTTAATATGCACAACTCCATGAGCTAGGTGATTTATTATCAGCCCATTTTAAAAATGAGGAGCCACTGTCAAGTTGTCTTTTGGGGATTTTTTTTTTTTTCCCTTAATGAGGAAACAGAGATTGAATTATTTGGCCAAAGTCATCCAATAGGTAAGTGTTGGATTCAGGATTTGAACTAGAGCCATCTGGCTCCTCAGCCCACACTTAATCACCATGCTTTCTTTATGCCTTTTCACAATTCAACTATTTTAAGTGTGCTTTTAAATTCTGCCCCCTCACCCCCCAGCATCAGCTTTAATATTTTGCAGCAAGTTGTGTCATGGTCATCATTTGGCCTTCTTCCCGAGTTTACAACATCTAACTTCCATTTTAAAGTGACTGCTTCTGGGGAATGTTTTCAAGCAACGGCACTGACAGATATCCTGTACTTCAGAATGCTGGTGGGTCACAAAAAAACTGACAAAAGATAGCTAGCGCTTATTTTCAAAGCTGTATGTCCTATGGCAATAGGAAGTTACATGTTTTCTAATAGAGAGGGGTTTGAATTATTTCAAAGTTTGCACATAAAGCAAGAAACCTTGATTTAAATTTCTCCACTTGTGAAACTCCCAGGAAATTAAACATTTCAGTAAAATGTGACCGCACTACAAGAGACAGACTTCCAGGAGAGGGCAGCATTTGAGATGGATCTCTGAAGTATGAGCAACAGTGACGGGAACAGGAGGACTCCAAAGAGAGAACTTTAAAGAAATCAGAAAAGATGAATAGACAACTAGATGACTAGAACAGATGGGAGTAAATGGTGAAGAGACTTAAATGTCAGTAATGAGGATGCACCTCTTGATGGAGGTTTCCCTTCAAGAGACTAAGCTGAGAGTGAGATGAAACGAAATGGAGAGAGAACAGCTGGCTGCTTACAACCAGGAAGTTAAGTGGCTAGAGTAAATTAAACCCCCTAAGTCTTTAACATATGCTGCTACTATGCCCCCTGCCTCATTTTCTATGTTGGTTATAGGTGGTTTTTTTAAAAGTCAGAGATATGACTTTTACTCTATCTATCTATACTTTTTTTCATCCATCCTGATTAAATTTCACCGGATTCAGTCCATCAATCTCAGCCTACTAAGATTATTTTTAGATACCGATTCTGCCACAGGATTTAACTATGCTTTCTAGTTTCAGTTCATTTTCAATTTTTAAAAATGCCTTTTGCTGTTCTGTCATAAAATAACATAGCATTGTTAAATACATATGCAAAAATAAAAATTTAATAACCCATAATACCACCATCCAGAAACAGACCACTATTAACAGGCAATACATTAAGCTTGAGGGGTTTTTTTAAATTATTTTTTTGGAGATGGGGTCTCCCTCTGTCACCAGGCTGGAGTGCAGGGGCGTGATCTGCGCTCACTGCAACCTCCGCCTCCCAGGTTCAAGCGATTCTCCTGCCTCAGCCTCCTGAGTAGCTGGGATTACAGGTGCCCACCACCATGCCTGGCTAATTTTTTTGTATTTTTAGTAGAGAAGGGGTTTCACCATGTTGGCCAGGATGGTCTCGATCTCCTGACCTCGTGATCACTGCAAGCTCCGCCTCCCAGGTTCAAGCGATTCTCCTGCCTTAGCCTCCCAAAGTGCTGGGATTACAGGCATAAGCCACCATGCCGGCTGCTTGAGGGTTTTTTAATGCCTAAACCAAATATTTTAATAGAATCATGCTACATGTCTTTCCATTTGTTGTAAAGTTTTCTTCAATGTCAGTGGTTTTATGGTTGCAGAACTTTGTGTGAGTATAATTTATTACCCAATTCTTTATGGACATAATGGCTTCTAACTTTGCAGTATTATATATAATATTAAGATGAACACCCCATAACACTAAAATGAGCACCCCTATATCTAATTTCTCTCATGTATCCATGACAATGTACTTATAATAATGTCCTATAAATGGAATTGCTGGGTGCATAATTTTTAAGGCTTTACATAGTGTCAAATTCTGCTCCGGAAAATTTGTTCCAATGTACATTCCTATTATTGGTGTTAAAAGGTGACAGACTGAGGAGCTGTAACAATTATTAGATATTATCATTGTAATATAACTTTTGAGGATCAGCTTACTAGAAGAAATACAATACTTAGTTTATTCAATTTACGTTCATCACTGTGGCAGTTCAAGAAAATTTTTCATATATTCCTTTAATAATCTAATCTTAACACCTAATTACTACAGAGTAATCCATAAAAGACACACAGACCAGTGCAATCTAACAGAAAGCCAAGAAATAAATCCACAAATAAATCCTTGTGTATGTGGTCAAATGAAAATGATTTTCACCTAGGGTGCCAAGACTACTCAATGGGAAAAAGACAGCGTGCTTCACTTCGCTTTTCTTTTCAGATGGAGTCTTGCACTACTGGTCAGGCTGGAGTGCGCAGTGGTGCCATCTCGGCTCAACGCAACCTCTACCTCCCAGGTTCAAGTGATTCTCCTCATTCTCCCAAGTACCTAGGACTACAGGCACAAGCCACCACACCTGGCTAATTTTCGTATTTTTAGTAGAGATGGGGTTTTGCCATATTGGTCAGGCTGGTCTCAAACGCCTGACCTCAAGTAATCCATCCGCCTTGGCCTCCCAAAGTGCTGGGATTACAGGCGTGAGCCACTGCACCCGGCTGAAGACAGCCTTTTCATTCAACAATGTTAGGAAAACCAAATATTCATATGCATTGCTAGACCTTACCTTACACCATTTACATAAACCAACTTGAAATGGATCAAAGATCTAAACATATGAACTAAAATGATAAAACTTTAGGAGAAAACATAGATAAATAGCTTCATTACATTGGATTTGGCAACTATTTCTTGACTATGACACCAAAAGCACAAGCAACACAAGTAAAAATAGATAAACTGGACTTCATCAAAATTAAAACTTCTGTGCATCAAAGGACACTCTCAAGAGAGTAAAAAGGCAACCCGTAAAATGGAAGAAAATACAGCAAATCGTATATCTGTCGATGGATTAAAATCTAAACACATAAAGACCTCCTGAAACTCAACAACAAAAAACAAGCCAATTAAAAATTGAGCAGAAGACTTGAAAAGACATTTCTCCAAGGAAGATGTACAAATGGCCAATAAGCACATGAAAAGATGTGAAACACCACTAATTAGGGAAATCCAAATCAAAACCATGAGATACGACTTCACACCCATTAGAATGACTATTATCTAAAATAAAAGAGGTCAGGCCGAGTGGCTCACACCTGTAATCCCGCCACTTTGGGAAGCCAAGGCAGGTTGATCACTTGCAGTCAGGAGTTCGAGACCAGTCTGGCCAACATGGTGAAACCCTGTCTCTACTGAAAAAAAAAAAAAAATTAGCCGGAAATGGTGGTGGGCATCTGTAATCCCAGCCACTCAGGAGGCTGAGGCAGAGGAATCGCTTGATTCCAGGAGGCAGAGATTGCAATGAGTGAAGATCGTGCACCTGCACTCCAGCCTGGGTGACAGAGCAAGACTCGGTCTCAAAAAAAGAAAAGTAAAGAACAGAACAAGTGTTAGCAAGGGTGTGGAGAAATAGGAAACCCTGTACATTGCTGATAGAAAAGTAAAATGGTGCAGTGATTTGGAAAATGGTATGGTGGTTCCTCCAAAAATTAAACAGAAATACCATATGATCCAACAATTTCATTTCAGTGTACATATCCCAAAGAAGTGACAGCAGGATCTTGAAGAGGTATTTGTACACACATGTTCATAGCAGCATTATTTACAATAGCCAAAAGGAGGAAGAAACCCAAATGTTCATCAACAGATGAACAAAAGTGATATATCCATAAAATGAAGTATCATTCAGTCTTTAAGGGGAAGAAAATTCTGACACATGATACAACATGATGCATCTTGAGGACACTATATTAAGTGAAATTTGGCAGTCACAACAAGACAAATACTGTACAATTTCACTTATATGAGGTACCTAGGAATAGTCAAATTCATAGAGACAGATGGTAGAATGATGGTTGCCAGAAGGTGAAGAAAAAAGGGAATGGGGAGTTAGTATTTAATGGGTACATAGTTTCACTTTGGGAAGATGACAAAGTTCTGGAGATGGATGGAGGTAATGGTTGCACAACAATGTGAATGTACTTAATGCCACTAAGTTGTACACTCAAAAATGGTTACGATGGCAAATTCTATGTTATGTATACTTTCCCACAATAAAAGTACCAAAAAAAAAAAAAAAAAAAAAAAGAGTTAACTTTAAGTCTAGAGATTTTAGATTAGAAATTTTCAAGAAACTGAAGTGAATGAGCATGTAAAAGGAAGATGACGGCCGGGCGCGGTGGCTCACGCCTGTAATCCCAGCACTCTGGGAGGCCGAGACAGGCAGATCACGAGGTCAGGAGATCGAGACCATCCTGGCTAACACGGTGAAACCCTGTCTCTACTAAAAAAAAATACAAAAAACTAGCCGGGCTAGGTGGCGGGGCCTGTAGTCCCAGCTACTCGGGAGGCTGAGGCAGGAGAATGGCGTGAACCCGGGAGGCAGAGCTTGCAGTGAGCTGAGATCCGGCCACTGCACTCCAGCCTGGGCGACAGAGTGAGACTCCGTCTAAAAAAAAAAAAAAAAAACACTCATATATATATCTATAAATATACCTATAAAACATTCATATATATCTCTATAGATAGGTATATCTCCATATTTATAGATATACCTATCTATAGAGATATATATGAGTGTTTTTATTTTTTGTGTGTGTGAGCCAAAGATTTATCTGTTCATTTACTACATTTGAAATACTCTTCGATGACATCCTTGGCCTGAGACTCCCTGAAAAATATAGAATGCTTCAAAAATTTGCATGTCATCCTTGCACAGGGGCCAAGCTAATCTTCTCTGTATCATTCCAATTTCAGCGTATGTGCTGCCGAAGCAAGCATGAGTGATTTTTCCATCCATCCCTCACACCATATATAAAAATTACCTCCAAATCAATCATAGACTTAAACGTAAAACCTAAAACTACACAATCTCCAGAAGAAAACAGCAGAACTTCCCTGTGGTCTTGGATTAGACAGATTTCTTAGATATAACGGGAAAAACACAATTTATCAATATTAAGAATATATGTTCTTAGAAATACACTGTTGACCGGCGCGGTGGCTCATGCCTGTAATCCCAACACTTTGGGATGCCGAGGCAGGCAGATCACGAGACCATCCTGGCTAACGCCATGAAACACTGTCTCTACTAAAAATACAAAAAAAAAAACACAAAAAATTAGCGAGGCGTGGTAGCAGGCGCCTGTAGTCCCACCTACTCAGGAGGCTGAGGCAGGAGAATGGCGTGACCCCAGGAGGCGGAGCTTGCAGTGAGCTGAGATCATGCCACTGCACTCCAGCCTGGCTGACAGAGCAAGACTGTCTCAAAAAAAAAAAAGAAATACACTGTTAAGGCCAGTTGTGGTGCCTCACACCTATAATCCCAGCAAGGGCAGATCACTTGAGGTCAGAAGTTCAAGACCAGCCTGGCCAACATGGTGAAACACTGTCTCATCTAAAAATACAAAAATTAGCCAGGTGTGGTTACAGGCACCTGTTCCCAGGCTACTCAGGAGACTGAGGCAGGACAATCGCTTAACCCGGGAGGCGGAGGCTGCAGTGAGTTAAGGTCACGCCATTGCACTCCAGCCTGGGAGACAAAGTGAGACTCGGTCTCAAAAACAAATTAATTAATTAAAAATAAATAAATAAATAAGAAATACACTGTTAAGAGAATAATAAAAAGAGAGACGGCACAACCTAGGGAGAAAATATTTGCAAAAGCATATATCAGAAACACAAACACAACACCTCTCAAAATTCAACAATAAGAAAACAATTATTTTTCAATGGCAAAGATTTGGACACTTCATCAAAGAAGATATAAGGATGGCAAACAAACATATGAAAAGACGTGCGACATAAGTCATTAGGGCCAAGCGCAGTGGCTCACGCCTGTAACCCCAACATTCTGGAAGGCCAAGGCAGGAGGATTGCTTGAGACCAAAAGTTCAAGACTAACCTGGGCAACATGGCAAAATCCCACCATTACAAAAAGTACAAAAAAATAGCCAGGTGTGGTGATACAAGCCTGTGGTCCCAGTGATTTGGGAGGCTGTAGTGGGAGAATCACCTGAGCCTTGTGGGCTGAGGCTGCAGTGAGCCAAGATCACACCACTGCAGCCTGGGTGACAGAGTAAGACCCTGTCTCAAAATTTTAAAAAGACATTAGGGAAATGCAAATTAGAATCACAATGAACTAATAGTAATTTTAGAGTGGCTAAAATGAAAAACACTGGCCACACCAAATGTCAGTGAGGAGGTAGAAAACTAGAACGCTCACACACCGTTGATACGAATGTAAAATTATACAACTACTCTGGAAAACCTGTCATGTGACCCAGTCATTCCACCTAGGTATTTACCCAAAAGAAAAGAAAAAGCATCTGTCCACACAAAGACTTCCACACAAAATATTCGTAACAGCTTTATCTGTAGTAGTCAAAAACTGGAAACAATTCAAATGTCTATCAGTAAATAAACAATTAATGATATATCCATACAATGAATACTCATCAATAAAATAACTGCTGATATATAAAAGATGAATGAATTTCAATAATTATACAGATAGATGCCAAAAAAGAGACCATATGATTAAAAATTCTTAAAGGCCGGGCGCGGTGGCTCAAGCCTGTAATCCCAGCACTTTGGGAGGCCGAGACGGGTGGATCACGAGGTCAGGAGATCGAGACCATCCAGGCTAACACCGTGAAACCCCATCTCTACTAAAAAATACAAAAAACTAGCCGGGCGAGGTGGCGGGCGCCTGTAGTCCCAGCTACTCGGGAGGCTGAGGCAGGAGAATGGAGTAAACCCCGGAGGTGGAGCTTGCAGTGAGCTGAGATCCGGCCACTGCACTCCAGCCTGGGCGATAGAGCGAGACTCCGTCTCAAAAAAAAAAAAAAAAAAATTCTTAAAATGCAATCTAATTT
>NW_016805647.1:4223220-4237624 GCF_001698545.2 Rhinopithecus bieti
CCACTGCACTCCAGCCTGGGTGACAGAGCGAGACTCCGTCTCAAAAAAATAAATAAATAAATAAATAAATAAATAAATAAATAAATCTTATATAGCAAACATTTTTCAATAGAGTTACAAAATTTTGGAGTAGAATCAAACCTTAAAGGGAATCTCATTTAAGGAGCAATATGAGGCCCCCCCAAATAACAAGCTGACTTGCCCCAAGGTCATACATCCATTTGGTGGCACTCTATTTGAAAACATATAAAGGTCACTTTTTTTGTTTGTTTTTTTTTTTTGAGACAGAGTCTCACTCTTGTCACCTAGGCTAGAGTGCATTGGTACAATCTTGGCTCACTGCAACCTCTGCCACCCACGTTCAAGCGATTCTCCTGCCTCAGCCTCCAGAGTAGCTGGGATTACAGGTGCCTGCCACTGTGCCTGGCTAATTTTTGTAGTTTCAGTAGAGACGGGGTTTCACCATCTTGGCCAGGCTGGTCTTAAACTCCTCACCTCCTGATCCACCCACCTCAGCCTCCCAAATTGCTGGGATTACAGGCGTGAGCCATCATGCCCGGCCAGATAACAATATTTTTTATAGTTAGCTAATGGAAAGCACTGCAGTCTTCCCAGTTATTCAGCTATAACTTAGTCTTCCAGAGTTTAGAAGCATTGATTATAAGAGATCAATAAATGATCAATAAATGACTACACTGATAAACCTCTCACAAAGCCACCATCAATCACAAAAGTGTACCACACATTCCAATGGCTTCAGGTTAGGCTACAGCTCTAATTATAATTCTTTGGACACATTCTGCTTCATGAGAACTTTAAGGAGACCTAAAATCTCAAGATTACATGATCAGTCTGACACGGTGGCTCATGCCTGTAATCCCAGCACTTCGGAAGGCCAAGGTGGGCGGATCACTTGAGGCCACAAGTTTGAGATCAGCCTGGCCAACATAGCGAAACCCCATCTCTACTAAAAATACAAAAAATTAGCTGGGCATGGTGGCGCATGCCTGTAATCCCAGCTACTCAGGAGGTTGAGGCAGGAGAATCCCTTGAACTCAGGAGGTAGATGATGCGGTGAGCCGAGATCACACCATTGCACTCCAGCTTAAGCAATAACAGCAAAACTCTGCCTTAAAAAAAAAAAAAACAAAAAAACCCTGAATATTATTAAAATGCAAATTAGCGTAACAATCTGATAATTTTTTCCTATTAGATTGTCAAATATTAATAAGTTTAACAATACAAGCATTAGCAAGGATTTAGTAAAACGAGGACTCCCAAACACCACTGGCAGAAGTACATATTCAACTTTTTGTAGGCCTGGCGCGGTGGCTCAAGCCTGTATTCCCAGCACTTTGGGAGGCCGAGACGGGTGGATCACGAGGTCAGGAGATCGAGACCATCCTGGCTAACACGGAGAAACCCCGTCTCTACTAAAAAAATACAAAAAACTACCCGGGCGAGGTGGCGGGCGCCTGTAGTCCCAGCTACTCGGGAGGCTGAGACAGGAGAATGGCGTGAACCCGGGAGGCAGAGCTTGCAGTGAGCTGACATCCGGCCACTAAACTCCAGCCTGGGCGACAGAGCGAGACTCCGTCTCAAAAAAAAAAAAAAAAAAAAAAAAAACTTTTTATAGGCAAGTATCCATCAAAACTTAAACATTCTCTTAATCCAGTAATTTCTTTTTTTGAGTTAGTGTCTCACTCTGTTGCCCAGGATAGAGTACAGGCAAGTATCCATTAAAACTTAAACATCCTGTTTAATCCAGTCATTTCTGTTTTTGAGTTGGCATCTCACTCTGTCGCCCAGGATACAGTGCAGTGACGCAATCTCGGCTCACTGTAACCTCTGCCTCCTGGGTTCAACCAATTCTCTTGCCTCAGCCTCCAGAGTAGCTGGGATTACCGGCTAATTTTTGTATTTTTAGTAGAGACAGAGTTTCACCATGTTGGCCAGGCTGGTCTCGAACTCCTGAGCTCAGGTGATCCACCCGCCTCGGCCTCCCAAAGTGTTGGGATTACAGGTGTGAACCGCCGCACCCAGCCTAATCCAGTAATTTCAATTCCAGATTTATGTTATGGATAGAAATAACCAGCACTTAATTTTTATTTATTTATTTATTTATTTTTTGAGACAATGTCTCGCTCTGTTGCCCAGGATAGAGTACAGGCAAGTATCCATCAAAACTTAAACATCCTGTTTAATCCAGTCATTTTTGTTTTTGAGTCGGCATCTCGCTCTGTAGTCCAGGATAGAGTGCAGTGTTGCAATCTCGGCTCACTGCAACCTGCGCCTCCCAGGTTCACGCCATTCTCCTGCCTCCGCCTCCTGAGTAGCTGGGACTACAGGTGCCCGCCACCACGCCCGGCTGTTTTTTTTTATTTTTAGTAGAGACGGGGTTTCAATGTGTTAGCCAGGATGGTCTCGATCTCCTGACCTTGCAGCACTTAATATTTAACTAAGTTCATGGGACACTGTTTATAATAACAAAATAACACAAATGTTTAAATTATGGTGTATGCTCAAAATGTACTGACAAAGAAAAGGGTCAACATATCAAATTAAAAAATAAATTGCAAAAGGGTAAGTATTTGTGTTTTTGTTGTCATTTCCTCTGGGAGGCGACTGGAAAGACTGTGGGCAGAAGGAAAGAGGCTTTTACTTTTCCTTAAACCCTCTGTACTGTATTTTTTGCCTCAAGAAGTACTTTTATAGTTAAAAAAAATTTTTTTTTTAGTTAAGAGTGTTGAAAGTGTTGCTACCTGTAGAATTTAAAATCAATGCAGTTTCTGATGGAATACTATGCGTTTATTTCTTAATTACAGTAAGTCTACACATATTCTACATGAAAAGATGTCTACAATAATGAAATAAGCAGGTTTTAGTATATAAGCTTGAAACCATTTTCTAAAATAGTACATATATATGTACACATCATATAGAAAAATTCTATAGATATGCATTCCTAAATTGTTAACAATGGTCTACCTAGGAAAAGGTAGCACTGGAGTACATAAAAGTGTGTATGACAGGAGCTTTTACTTTTTATTCTCCCCTTTGATACTGTTCTAATTTTTAACAATTAGAATGTATGCATGAGTTGTTTGCACAATTAGAAACTGTAATATTTATATAAACGCATATTCTATACGTATTTTTCCAAAAATCTGATAAATACACCAAGCTATTAAGTGACTTTATATGGTACTTTCACTATCTAATTCATCTATTTGTAAATCTTGTTTTAAGTTTCTAGAATGAGCACCCACTAGTTTTGAGTCACAAAAACTAAAATATTTATGTTTGCTTTATAACTTTAGGATACCATGAATTGATGGGTGCTGACGAGTTGATGGGTGCAGCACACCAACATGGCACAAATATACATATGTAACAAACCTGCACGTTATGCACATGTACCCTAGAACTTAAAGTATAATAAAAAATAAATAAATAAATAACTTTAGTTATTTGTTAAAAAATTAGTTATAGTTAAAATGATATATTTTAAACATATATATGAAAAAAGCAAAGATGATGAAATGGAATCACAAAAATATGCCTATTTTATAAAATTATATATCATAAAAATGCAATTCCCAAGCAAGGATATACATTTTATCATATGTGATAATAATTCTTATAACAAATGTCCACATTAATAAGAAATTGTGCTGGCTAATATGACATATTCAGGTTATTTCCTTAGGAGTAAGAATACCGAGAAATCAGGCTGGGAGTGGTGGTTCACGTCTCTAATCCCAGTGCCTTGGGAGGCTGAGGTGGAAGGATCACTTAAGGCCTCAAGTTCAAGACCAGCCTGGGCAATAGAGTAAGACCTTGTCTCTACAAAAATTACTTTTAAAGTAGCTGGGCACTATGGCATGCACCTGCAGTCCTAGATATTTGAGAAGCCGGGGTGGGAGATCACTTGAGCCTAAGAGTTTGAGGTTACAGTGAGTTAAGATTGTACCACTGCATTCCAGCCTGAGCAAGGAAGTAAGATCCTGTCTCTAAATTGAAACAAACAAAAAAACAACTATCAAATCAAATGTCAGCACCATAAGCTGCTAGATCCAAATCATAATAATAATATTGACAAGAATAGCACTCAAAAAGACAGTAATCAGAGTTAGCACAAAAGTGGGGAGAAATAAACAAACACATTAGTAATCCCAGCCTAACTATGTTGCAGCAATATAGGTAAACCTGTAAGAATAAATCTTGACTCAAGATACGTCTGAAGTATAACTCATTCTCAACTTTCCCCAAATTATAACACACTATAAAATATTTTTCATATGAAACAATACACATAATTTAATCCCTGCAAAACCTTCGGAGGAGAAATTTTTTCATAAAAAGCTCAGTCAGAGTCAGCCGGTTTTACAAATAAATTTTAGCAAGTAGGCTAATGCACAAATACAGAATCCGCAAATAGCGAGAACCAACTGTATATTCAAAGAACTGAAGGAAACATGCCTAAAGAATTAAAGAAGGCCGGGCGAGTTGGCACACACCTGCAATCCCAGCAATTTGGGAGGCTGAGGAGGGAGGATCACGAGCTCAGCAGTTTGAAACCAGCTTGGGCAACATGGCGAAACCCTGTCTCTACAAAATACAAAAATTAGCAGGGTGTGGTGGTGCGCCTGTGGTCCCAGCTACTAGAGAGGCTAAGCCTGGGAGGTTGAGGCTAACAAGGCTACAGTGAGCTGTGATTGCACCACTGCACTCCAATGTGAGCAACACAGCAAGACCCTGTCTCAAAAAAAACAAAGAACAAAAAAAAAAGCTCAGAATCACGTTTTAGGCTAAAACTAAACAATTAAAAGTCAGTGGCAGGCAGAAAGACAAGGCAATCACCTCTTCACCTCTGCACTTTGCTTTATTATAGTAAAAAAAAACATGTGACTCTTGAGCTGATAAAGGCTTCAGAATATGGCAAAATGTTCTAGACCTGGTAAGTCTTGCAAATGCTGCACAATACCTAATGTCTCTCTTGGAAATTCACAATGTATTTTAACATTTAAAACGCTTATCCCATGGCCGGGCATGGTGGCTCACGCCTGTAATCCCAGCACTTTGGAAGGGTGAGGCGGGTGGATCACCTGAGGTCAGGAATTCAAGACCAGCCTGGCCAACATGATGAAACCCCATCTCTACTAAAAATACAAACAGCCAGGTGTGGTGGTGAGCATCTGTAATCCCAGCTACTTGGGAGGCTGAGGCAGGAGAATCGCTTGAACCCGGGAGGCGGAGTTTGCAGTGAGCTGAGATCACGCCACTGCACTCCAGCCTGGGCAACAAGAGCGAAACTTCAACTCAAAAAAAAAAAAAAAAAAAGTTTATCCCAACTTACATAAACACAGAACCCTTATTTCAAGAAGCACTTATTAATAAATATATCACATGGAGTGAAACACAGTTTAGGAAATTCTGATACAAGAAAAAAGAACATAGGCTCTAGAGTCTAAAGAACTCACCACCACTTACCAGCTGTGTGATCCTTCCAACTTCTCTGGACCTGTTTTCTATCTGTAAAATGAAAATCACACTACCTACCTGAGGGCTTGGCACACAAAAAGATCCTCAATAAATTACTTAGGCCCTCAAATTTTTCGTATACTGGATTGTATGTTGGCCTTGTGCCAGCAATGAAAGTTTTATTATATAAATTTCTATTTATGTTAGAACATATTACTATCATTATTTTTGAAATGGAGTTTTGCTCCTGTTGCCCAGGATGGAGTGTAATGGCACAATCTCTGCTCACTGCAACCTCTGCCTCCCAGGTTCAAGTGATTCTCCTGCCTCAGCCTCCTGAGTAGCTGGGGTTCCAGGTGCTTGCCAAAACATCCGGCTAATTTTTTCTATTTTTAGTAGAGACAGGGTTTCACCATGTTGGCCAGACTGGTCTCGAACTCTTGACCTCAGGTGATCCACCTGCCGTGGCCTCCCAAAGTGCTGGTATTACAGGCATGAGCCATCGTGCATGGCCAAAACATATTATTTATACAAAATGTAATGTATTTTATATGAAATATTTTATTATATAATAAAAATAAGGTTCTACTCTTAGTTGATCAAGATTCAAAGAACAATAAGGTGTGGTCCCTGCTGGGAAGCAGGATAAACTGGTTGACAAAAAAATGTCTCCTTCTCTCTTGGCCAGGCACAATGGCTCACGCCTGTAATCCCAGCACTTTGGGAGGCCGGGGTGGGCAGATCATTTGAGTCCAGAAGTTCGAGAACAGCCTGGCCAACATGGCAAAACCCCATCTCTATTGAAAACACAAAAATTAGCTGGGCATGGTGGCAAGCACCTGTAGTCCCAGGCACTCTAGAGATTGAGGCACGAGAATTGCTTGAACCCAGGAGGCGGAGGTTGCAGTGGGCTGAGATCTTACCACTGCACTCCAGCCTGGGCAACACAGAAAGACTCTATCACAAACAAACAAACAAACAAAAAAGTATCTTTCTATCTATTTATTTATTTATTGAGACAAGGTCTCACTCTGTCACCCAAGCTGGAGTAGAGTGGCGCGAATACGGCTTACTGCAGCCTCAACCTCCTGGGCGCAAGTGATCCTCCTGCCTCAGCCTCCTGAGTAGCTGGGATCACAGGTATGCATTACCACAACTGGCTAATTTTAAATTTTTTTGTAGAGACAAGGTCTCACCATGTTGCCCAGGGTGGTCTTGAACTCTGGGGCTCAGGGGATCCTCTCGCCTTGGTCTCCCAAAGTGCTGGCGGGGATTACAGGCGTGAGCCACCACAGCTGGCCAAATGTCCCTATTTCTTGATAAAGACAGTTAAGACTTGCTTATTACTCTCAAAAATAAGAGTGGGAGATACAGGAAAGGGAGGAGATAAAGATCAACAAGCATTTAGTGAGTACCTACTAAGTTTTAGAGACGAGGCACTAGGTAAATAAAAGCTAACACCTTCATGGCACTTACATCCCAGTTGGGGAGACTGACATACAAGATCAGTAATGATCTGAAGGAAAATAAAGTAATACTTAAAGAGGTGAAAGGCAATGGGGAAGTGCTATTTTAGATAAGATAGTCAAGGAAGGTCACTGGTAAAGGTGACAAGCGTCTAGACCTGAATGAAAATAAAACACGTTTTAGTCTTTGCAGCCTTGCAGTAAGTTGTACTTTCTATTCAGTTTTTGTCAACACTATTCAAAAGAGTATGATCCACGGAAGAAACAGAAACCACTAGAGGTCACAGTATACAGTAAGAGACAAGATGGTACCACAGCAAATGACAGCACCCGAAGTTTTCACTGCTCCACAGGTGATATTTATACTATGTTTTTGTCATGTGCATTACAAAGCTAGCTTTTGCTATGGAGAACTACTTGTCATGTAGTTTCTATTTAAATATCACTAAAAAGAAGGCAGTACAAGAAGAGAAGCTAGTGCATTAAAAACTTATTGAAATATGAGAGAGGTAAGGCTCAAGAGCCTTCATGGCCATCAACCTCAAGGTAAGCAGACTGATTATTCCCATCTTGGCATCTCCAAACTATTGTCCTGTTAGGTGGTTAACTCTTCCTCAATACTAGGCCTCTCATTTTCTCTCTCCATCAATGCTATTCCTCACTGCACACATGTAAATGTGTACATTATTATATGAATGTAGGCTGAGGTTGATAAGTAATGTCTCCAAGAAATGACCAAAAGCTCCTATCCTGTTCCTTTATAGTAACTTCTTTTTTTTTTTTAAATTATACTTTAAGTTCTAGGGTACATGTGCACAACATGCAGGTTTGTTATGTACGTACACATGTGCCATGTTGGTGTGCTACACCCATTAACTCATCATTTACATTAGGTATATCTCCTAATGCTATCCCTTCCCCCACTCCCCACCCCACGATAGGCACCAGTGTGTGATGTTCCCCACCCTGCATCCAAATGTTCTCATTGTTCAATTCCCACCTATGAGTGAGAACATGTGGTGTTTGCTTTTCTGTCCTTGTGACAGTTTGCTCAGAATGATGGTTTCAGCTTCATCCATGCCCCTACAAAGACATGAACTCATCCTTTTTTATGGCTGCATAGTATTCCATGGTGTATATGTGCCACATTTTCTTAATCCAGTCTATCACTGATGGACATCTGGGTTGGTTCCAAGTCTTTGCTATTGTGAATAGTTCCACAATAAACATATGTGTGCATGTGTCTTTATAGCAGTATGATTTATTATCCTGTGGGTATATACCCAACAATGGGATGGTTGGGTCAAATGGTATTTCTAGTTCTAGATCCTTGAGGAATTGCCACATAATGTCTTCCACAATGGTTGAACTAGCTTACAGTCCCACCAACAGCGTAAAAGTGTTCCTATTTCTCCACATCCTTTCCCTTTATAGTAATTTCTTATGGTAAATTTGTTTTTTACATAATAGATTTTACATTAGGTGTTCCCCCTAAAGTACTGTTTTTTAAGTGTATATCTCATGTGTGTATCATGAAGTCCCTACAATACAATCCATTTAACAAATCAGTTTTGTGTGACAGGCATTGTACTAATTGCTAGGTACTAAGTATACAAAAAATAAATAAATAAATAAACAAGATCCCTGCTCTTGTTGATTTATAAGTCAATACAAAAGACAAACATGGAAACAAATATTTAGGTACCACGTTTATGTACTGGAAGCTAACAGAATACATTGGAGAAAGAACCACCTAATACTGCCTGCTGAAATCAGAAAAAGCTTCTGAAAGACCCTAATATTTGAGCCAGGTCTTAAAGGATAAATAGGTAGATAGGGAAAGGAAGACCCTGGGTTATTCAGGCAAAGTGAGAAATGGACACAGTGGTGAAGGTGGGATCAAACCAACTTTTTAAATGAGGCTGGAAAAATGGGAGTTGGTGGTTCGGATTCTAAAAGGCTTTGTATACCAAGCTAATAAGTTTGAACTTTATCTTGCCTTTGGGGGGAAAAAATTGAGGCATTTTAGGGAATAAAGTGACTAACAAGATTATATTTATAATTTAGAAAGAATACAAAGATGAACTGCAGATAATGTCAGTCAGAAAACAACAGATTAATGAAGAGGTGGCTGCAATAGGAGAAAACCTGAAAGAAGACAGTGACAGCAATAAAATTAAGAATTAAAACTATAGGTATATACAAAGTGTCAAGGAAAAAAAAAAATCCCAAACAAATAAGAGGAAATCTATCTGGTGAATCAGGAAAAGCTTCACAGGAGGGATGACATTTATACTGGGCCCTAAAGAAGAAAAATCTCCCATGCAGAAAATGAGAGAACCTCACAATGAAAGGGAAAGGCATGGCCTGAGATCTTGTTAATGTAGTTAATACGTTTATTGGATCTTGAAAAGTCAAATGAAAATTAAAATCATCTTTCTCAAAATAATGTGCTTGGAAAGTTACAGACAAAATTTTAATCACAGGAATAACTGCAATCACACGTTGGTCCATGGACTGACTCCCAAGTAAAGAACTCCTGAATAGGAGTAAACAGTTGGATTCAGGTGATGAGACAGGGGAGGGTTGAAAAGCATGCTGAGACCAAGGTTGTGAAAACTTCTTGCTACAAAGCTAAGAAATCTGGACAACACAGACAATTCTGGAGGTATTTTTTAAAATAGAGATTTTCTTATTAAGTCCTTACAACAATGAATCTGCATACAAAACATAAGTACTATTATCCATTTGCAAAAGAATTAAGGTTTAAAGAAAATAACATGACCAAGGTTACACAACTATTTCAATAGTGAAACCAGTACACAGGTTATCTGACTCACAGACCTTGTACTCCATCACTAATCTAGGAAAAATGGAAATTTCAATGTAGTACTTACTTATTTTAGCCATTAAAAATCTACAAAGTCACTGTTAGTCTTGAACCTAAAAGTGTCTCATATAAACATGGTTTAGTCATAAAATTACTTTGCCTAGTATTCTCAAAGTGTAATCATATAATCACCCAACAATTCCAATTTTGATAATGAAGTTTACTTAAAAAAAAGTCTTCAAAATTTCTGTTACAAATAGAGACACCAATTGTAAAACTTAAGGAATCTTGGTCCCCAAAATACAGCAAAAACTTGAGAAGACATCATCAATTTTTCAGGAAAACAAAGAAAGACTGTTTTCTAAAGTTAATCTTATCCACACTGTCTGGCAGTGGTTTCACAAAAGGAACTGAAGGAAAGAGAAAAAACAAACCACATCCCATAGTCACTTAATACAATTTTTCACTGAATACAGTTTGACCTAAGTATCATTTTCTTAGTAACTATTACTTTCAGTGTTTCATTTTATCATCTTCACAAACATATGAAAATTGAAAATATGCCCAGAATGAGACAAGCTTCTCTATTCACTCATATGTTAGTTTATTTCTTGATTTGGTGCAATTCCAAAGACAGAGCCATTTCTTTTAAGTGCTGCAAGAGTTGGAGAGAATATGGTCCCAGGATGTTGCAAAAGGGATCTGCTTGGTACAATCTAAGTCTCTAGGACATTTCTAACTAAATAACTGATGAAAATACATTTGTAGTATTAACCATCCCATAAGCAGGGGTCAGGCCTTCATGATAATGTAAAAATGCCTACTACCTATCTTTATATATTATGTGCTCCTCTCCTAGAGTCCAAGAAAACTGTCTTAACTAGGTTCCCATCTTCAGAACTGTCACACAATCAGTGCTCCTTAAGTGAATGAATATATGTTATTCTTCTTTTCAAATGCGAAACCAAGAGTTATTCAACAAAATTTATTGATGGTGAAAATTTTCCTGCTTCTTCATACAATTTTTACTTTTTCTGTATCGGGTCATCAAGGACATAGTTGATTTTATCTGGACTACAGGGAAAAATTGTGTCAAAAATATGACAAATTTTGTGAAGACTTGTACACAAACTTTCTATTCTGATTGTGTAAAGCATTATAAGGAGATAAAGGTCAGAAAATAAGATAGTTTTGCAGACACGGTTACCTAAGATTATTAGCTAAGAAGTGGTAAAGTCACAGTCAGGATCCAACGTGGTAAAGTCACAGTCAAGATCCAACTAACTTCCAATCCCATGTACTTTCTATTACAATATAGTGCTACAGGAATACTTGTTCTTATTTCATTTATTAGTCTAAGAAACAATTTTTGGAAAATTTTAGGTAAAAAAAAAACTTCATAGAAAAGACAAATTAATTACACATGCTTTCTTTTAAAAATTATTCTGGGTCATCACATCTCTGGTGTCACCAAGATTCAAGACATTAAAATATTACGTTAAATAAAACTGCAGTTGCAAGCACTAGACATAAAGCAGAATACATATATATGTGATTCTTTGACAAGCTTCAATGTGACTGGTTACATTCATTCTTGTCATCTTTCCAGGGAGACAACTCAAGCTTAGAAGCCTTACCCAAAACCCACAGTTGTTTTCTGCACCACCACTCTCCTTCCATTAGTTTCCCCTTCTCCCATAGCATTCTGGGTCCTGACCAATCTCTACCTTTGGCACTGGGATGCTTCCCCACCCGAGACCTTCACGTGACTCATTTTCATCCTTGCAGCTCACAGGGTCTACTATCTAAAGTGGCCTCTCCCAGTTACTTCTTTCTAAGCACATATTACAATTTATAATTAATCTTTTTACTTATTTTTACTAGTTAATTGTCTTTCCCATCAGGATATCCCATGAGGGCTCTCTCCTCACCATTGTCTCTACAACACCTCCTTTTCAATCATTACCAAAACCGCACTGGAAATACTGTCATTTCTATCACCTCCCACCAACTTGTAAGTTCATCAAGGCTAAGTGCTGTCTTACTCATGTTTCCCCAGCACTTGGTAAAGTCCCCGGCACTACCCTATAAAGTCAGTAAAAATTTGTAAAATAAATTAGCTTACTAAACAAGGATGATTACTACTAAGGAAGCTGAGAACAACACATTAACATTTAATAGTACAGGGCAATGTTGCAGGTTGTACACACAAAAACTGGAGTGGTACAATCCATGGAAAAGATGAGTAAGGACAAAATCCCATTCAAAGAGATGAGGTGCTTCTGTCTCAGCAGAGAGAGGGAGAAAAGCAACCAAGCAAGCTAACTTTTATTCTACTCCGGACCAACAGAGCAAACTGCCCCCCAAAATTATTATTTTAGAACGCCGCAATTTATTCAGCATACTGGACTACTTATTAAGACTCCAAGTACCAACATACTACGATTATTTTGCATTTTCTAAGGTACAACAGATAAGGAGCAGAGGGGTGCCTCTGAAACCTGATAGAACAAACATTGGAAGTAGAAATAATAATGGCCGATATTTATATTTGTAAAAGACTTGAAAACATACAGAAAAATCTCGCAGTGGTCATGGAGACTAAACACACCCATAAATATGTAATCATAGGTTAGGACCCACCATGGCACAGAAATGATCATACGACTGCCGAAAGAGGCCACACTCTACATCCCTCTTCCCATCCTCTTCTACCCAAAGAGTCAGCCTTATTCTCGGTAGCACAATCCTCTCAAAGAAATACAGAAAAGACAAAAGAACAGCTTAAACGTCAAAAAAAAAAAGAAAGAAAGAAAAGAAAAAAACAGCCAACCAACCGGCTCCGCAATCCCTAATCAGAAAGCCCTAGACGCCTTTTGAAGCCAACTGTCATACCTTTTAGGAGCCCAAAAGATGTTAACTCCAAAAATAAATCTCTGGCCCCAACACATCTCTCTGGATTATTCAGAAAAACCCGGGTTTAACAGTTCGGAGATCTGCACTCCACTCAAAAAAGGATCTCCCGGCAGGGACAAGCAATCAATCCCTCAGGGGGCAGTGGCGCTCCAACCACCCGGTCAGGACATAGGCAACGGCGACAGGGCACAGCCCTTCCAGGGACCCACCAGGGCCCTCCGGGATCTCAGTAAGGCTCAGAGCAAAACGCCCCAGGGGTGGCCAAAGTCGGGCAGTGGCGCAGGGGGGCCAGCGGTCGAGCTTCCAAGCTGGGCCTTCCCGGCCCGGGGGCGCGGCGAGTCACTGAGGTGGCGCCTTTCAGTTCGGACCCGGCTGCTTGCAGAGGATCCAGGGCCTCTTTCCCTGACTTCCCCGCCCCGCCGCCCTCAGCCAGCCAGTCAGCCCCTCACCTGGCAGAAGCTCCGGCAGTAGTTCAAAGATGAGACCTCCGACACCTCTTGCTCCCTCAGCTCTGTCTCCAGCTGCCACAGACACGGCCGCAGTCCCAAGGCTCCCGGCGCTGGAGATACGGGGCGATGACCCCGAACCATGGACTCAGTCTCGGCTCCATCTCCGGCTCCAGCTACCGCCGGAGCCTCAGCCCCAGCCCCGGCGACAGCGGCGGCGTCTCCCTTTCCGTCCGCCATCTTCCCACGGCCCACCAGCGCGTAGGCAACCAAGCCACGTGACTCAGCCCTGGCCCTGCCCCCGTCCGCCCGCGCATGGTGACGCACTCGTTAGCGACGCGGGCGCCCGCCTGATTCCGTCATTCGGACTCCGGGGGCTCCTCCTCTCAGTGGCCTACGCATCACCAGTCCTGACAACAACCCAGCAACAACTGGCCAGAGGCTATGCCCACCTAGACCACTTTGAGGTCATGGGATCACGGAGCCAGAAATGCCTGTAGAGCAATCTGGATATGAGGGGGAAGACATTTGAACTGCGATCTGAAGGGACAAGAGGAAGGTAGCCCTGAAAGGAACATAGCGAAAAGCATCCCTGGTAGAAGGAAAATAAGCGAAGATTGTGAGGCCGAAATGAAGAGTAACATCAAGGGAACTTGGTTTATGATAAAGACGGCATTTCAAGTCAGTGGGCGAAAGGACGGACTCTTCAATAAATGGCTATGAGACATTTTTTCCAAAAAGGAAATAAATAGATTTCTACCTCAAACCGTATCCAAAATAAGGCCGAGATGGATTAAAGACCTGAAAACATTTTCAGAAAACAAAATAGCTTTATAATGTCAAAAAGGGGGGAATTTTTTTTTTTTTAGACGGAGTCTCACTCTTGTTGCCCAAGCTTGAGTGCAACGGCGCTCTCTTGGCTCACCGCAACCTCCGCCTCTTTGGTTCAAGCATTCTCCTGCCTCAGCTTCCTGAGTAGCTGGGATTACAGGCATGCGCCACCATGCCCGGCTAATTTTGTATTTTTAGTAGAGACGGGGGTTTCTCCATTTTGTTCAGGCTGGTCTCGAACTCTTGACCTCAGGTGATCCGCCCGCCTCGGCCTCCCAAAGTTTTGGGATTACAGGCGTGAGCCAACTGCGCCTGGCTAAGAATTTCTTAAGACCGGAAAAGCACAAACCATAAGGGAAAATATTTAGATTTGACTGTATTAAAATGTATTACTTCTGTATAACAAGTTTAAAAAGATAGCATACAGGCCG
>NW_016805647.1:4239780-4245314 GCF_001698545.2 Rhinopithecus bieti
TTTTTTTTTTTTTTTTTTTTTGTATGTTTTTTTTTTGTCTTCATTTCTTTTTTTGATTCTTTCTTTTCTTTGTGATTTCTAAGTGTCCCAGGCATAGTCCGTCAACTTCTTTTCTATCTATACTCACTGCTACACTCAACCAGTTCTAATACATGTATGTGCTTATGACAATACCACTCTAAGCCCAGGCAAGAGGAGCCCTGCCCGGGGTCCCACACTTTAGAGGGCCACACAAACCTCTCTCTCTCTTTCTTATACACACACACACACACACACACACACACACACACACACAGAGTAACTATATTAAAGAACACATGGGCACCCCTATCATTTGAGATCCAGCACTCACACTCAGCACAAGTACAATCTTAAATGTTTGCTTTCTTGAGGCAGGGTCTCACTCTGTCACCCATGCTGGAGTGCAGTGGTATGATCACAGCTCACTGCAGCCTCAGCCTACCTGGACTCAAGCAAGCCTCTCATGTCAGCCTCTTGAGTAGCTGAGACTACAGAAATGCAACAACAAGCCTGGCTTTTTTTCTTTTCTTTTCTTTCCTTTTCTTTTCTTTTTTTTTTTTTTTTTTTTTTTTGAGACTGAGTTTCCCTCTGTCACCAGGCTGGAGTGCAGTGGAGTGATCTCTGCTCACTGCAATTTCCACCTCCTGGGTGCAAAAGATTCTTCTACCTCAACCTCCCGAGTAGCTGGGATTACAGGTGCACACCACCACACCCAGATAAATATTTGCTTTATTTACCACTACTATTCAGGCTTTAGGGAACCTCTTTATCACATCTCTTGTTCCATATATTCAAAGCTGAAAGGCACCAAAAGAATTGAAACCAGGGACGTGAACAGATATTTGTACATTTATGTTCACTACACTGTGATTCATAATAACCAAAAGATAAAAATGACCCAAATGTCCATGAATGAATAAGCAGAATGTAGCATACACACACAATGGAATGTTATTCAGCCTTAAAAAGGAAAGAAATTCATTCCTGAAAAGCAGGATAAGGGAGGAAATTCTGACATGTGCTACAACATGGATAAATCTTGAAGACATTATGCTAAGTGAAACAAGCCAGTCATAAAAAGACAAATGTATGAGTCCACTTATATGAGGTATGTAGGGTAGTCAAATTCACAGAGTCAGAAAGAATAAAGGTGGTTGCCAGGGGCTGGGGGAGAGAGAGGCTGGCAGAGTTATTGTTTAATGGATATAGAATTTCAGTTTAGGAAGACGAAAAAGTTACGGCGATGGAGGGTGATGACGTTTGCACAACAATGTGAATGTACTTAATGCCTCTGAACTATACATTTAAAAATGGATAAAATGATAAGCTTTACTTTATGCATATTTTACCACCATCAAAAAAATGAAAGGCAACTGCATTCTAATGTCTTGAAGGTTTTGGATTTTGCTACTTAAGGGAAATAGGCAGGCTGGGCGCAGTGGCTCACGCCTGTAATCCCAGCACTTTGGGAGGCCAAGATGGGCGGATCACGAGGTCAGGAGATTGAGACCACCCTGGCCAACATGGTGAAACCCCATCTCCACTAAAAATACAAAAAATTAGCTGGGCGTGGTGGCGGGCGCCTGTAGTCCCAGCTACTTGGCAGGCTGAGGCAGGATAATCGCTTGAACCCAGGAGGCGGAGGTTGCAGTGAGCCGAGATCCCACCATTGCACTCCAGCCTGGGCGACAGAGCGAGACTCCATCTCAAAAAAAAAAAAGAGAGAGAGAGAGAGAGAAATAGGCACTGTTTTTGAAATGCTACATAGAGAGTCATCAAGCTACAGAAACACTTAGGTAAGAGAAAACACAAATTAACTTGTCATACTCTTCCTCTTAGATAGCACAAATGCAATTTTCATGCATAAACATGTATTGTTTCCTGGGAGTGGCAGATGTTCCTTTCTTTAATTGTCTCAATACACACATATGCGTATACACTGATATAAACATGTATCTGTCTAGATGTAATATGAGTAGAGAGTGAGACTAAACATTTACAGAATCATAAATAGACAATGAATACTAGCATTGGAAATAACTATTTGTACAAAATATTTAATAAGACTGAATTGTTTTTTAAATGAAATTTAAAATTCTGGCATTATTTACCTAATTTTAATTTAAAATTGTGAAAGAAAATAGTCTGTCTATTTTAAGCTTCTAAAACTTGTTAGGCCCTAAGCAAGGTTGACTTTGGAGACTGAGTCACAAAGCATGACCTCTTGTTTACTGGCATTTTGTTTGTTTGTTTTGTTTTGTTTTGAGGCAAGGTCTTACTTTGTCACCCAGTCTGGAGTGCAGTGATCTCAGCTCACTGCAGCCTCAACTTCTGGGCTCAAGAGATCCTTCTGCTTCAGCCCCTCAAGTAGCTGGGATTACAGGCTCACACCGCCACACCAGGGTAATTTTTGCGTTTTTTGTAGAGATGGGGTTTCACCATGTTGCACCAGCTGGTCTCAAACTCATGGACTCAAGTGATCTGTCCACCTCGGCCTCTCAAAGTGCTGGGATCACAAGCATGAGCCACTGTGCTCGGCAGCCTTTTGTTGTAGATTAACTTCCTTCCTTTTTATCTTTTTTCTTTTTTCTTTTTTTTTTTTTTGAGATGGAGTCTTGCTCTGTCACCCAGGCTAGAGTACAGTGGTGCGATCTCGGCTCACTGCAAGCTCCGCCTCCCGGGTTTACGCCATTCTCCTGCCTCAGCCTCCCAAGTAGCTGAGACTACAGGCGCCCGCCACCTCGCCCGGCTAGTTTTTTGTATTTTTTTAGTAGAGACGGGGTTTCACCATGTTAGCCAGGATGGTCTCGATCTCCTGACCTCGTGATCCGCCCGTCTCGGCCTCCCAAAGTGCTGGGATTACAGGCTTGAGCCACCGCGCCCGGCCTGAATTTCATTATTAAGTTTGACATTTTGGTGACTGTGAAGGGACCAGAGGTAAACCTTCACTCCAGTTACTCCTGTCATTTCACTAACAGCCAAAATCTTGGTACCAGCATGAACAACTTTCGTTCATCCACCCTCAAAGGAACTAATGGGGATCCCTGGTAAGGCTCCTCTCAGGTTGTAGTCCTCCTGGCTTTAATGAGGATTCAGACTTTATTCTAGCTATACATTCCTAACTGGAGGAGTTAGAATTAAAGCTCTGCTGCAAGATAGGAGTTTCATTTGTTATTCTCTAGAAATTCTGCTGATCATAGATTTGTGACTTTGAGTCAGGTACAGTGGTTCACACCTGTAATCTCAGCACTTTGGGAGGCCGAGGCAGGCAGATCACTTCAGGTCAGGAGTTTGAGACCAGCCTGGCCAACATGGTGAAACCCCGTTTCTACTAAAAACACAAAAATTAACTGGGTGTGGTGGCACATGCCTGTAGTGCCAGCTACTCAGGAGGCTGAGGCAGGAGAATCGCTTAAACCCAGGAGGCAGAGATTGCAGTGAGCCAAGATCACCCTACTGCACTCCAGCCTGGGTGACAGAGCAAGACTACGTCTCAAAAAAAAAAAAAAAACAAAAATTGTGGACGTTTCACTTTTCTGTGAGGTTAAGTTTTTGTTATTGAATTACTCCTTAGAGTTTTTACAACTTTTTCTCTCATTCAAAATTTTGATAAGGTGAAAACAGTTTATTTTGAAAAGAGGAAGTAAATATTTGTGGCTTAAGCAAAATGTTATATTTAAAGCTAGCCAGGTTCTGAGGCTCGGTTCAATTGACAAATTCAGATTTGCTTCTTGAGTGACCAAAATTATGAAATACTCTGTATAAGGATGAAATAACTCCTGAAGATAATAGACACTGTTTCTCCCAGCTAAAAGGCACCTTAAGCAACTAAGGTCTAGTGTGAGTATCTGAGTTAATCACTCCTGCTAAGTAACAGTCTCACAGGAAATCCCTTAAGTAGAACTTAAAGGAAACCTCGCTTAATCTGGTGAGCACACATAAAGGATTGATGACCCTGTATCTTCAGCATCCAAATTTGTTGGTATCACTGAGATTTGTATGTGGGAAGAAGTGACTCAAGGGTGACACCTTGAGGAGTTATTTTCACAAGCAGCACACTCGATCCCAAAACAGCTTTCCGTTAAGTCTTTTGGTCTTTCAAAGGAAAGCACTATGGGCAACTGTGCATCTAAAACTGAATCTTCCTCCTTAAAGAGAGTCCCACTATTAGAAACTCCAGCTGGATTTATAGTTAACACATATGATGCCTTTTCAGGTAAATATTTAGAAAATTGGTCATGAATAACTCACGATGACTCCAAATTATAATGGCCCAAGTGGGGTGCCCTTGAAATACCTAAACTAGTTTACTTATATGCTCAATTAGAATAAGCTGGCTCTAAAATAAAATAGAGCAATTGGAAAAGTTATTTTCAATGGCATTTAGAGGCTTCCAAAAGAGGTTCTGATAAAGTTCTTTCTTTACAGAAAGAAAACAAAGGATTCTCTAAAACAATTTCTGAAATAAAAAAGCTGTTGAAATTTCTCCTCCTCCCTTAACTCCTCTTTCTCTTTATCCTTCGTTATCTCAACTACTTTTTCTTCCTCCTCTCACTTCTACTCCTATTGTTCTGGCTCCGTTTTGTGAATAGCTGATGTCTGGTAGGGGAGAACCCAAGGTGAAATCTAAAGGCGTGAAGAATTCCCTGACTCTCACCTGGACCCTACTCATTTCACCAGAGAATTTGAATGGAATATTCAAGCTTATGATCCTGTTTTTTTTGTTGTTGTTTGTTTTTAGTTTACACTAACTAGTTCACATGTTAATATCAAAAAGTAAAGCTAAAGGCGGGGCTCAGAGGCTCATGCCTGTAATCCCAGACCTTTGCGAGGCCAAGTTGGGTGGATCACTTGAGGTCAGGAGCTCGAGACCAGCCTGACCAACATGGTGAAACCCTGTCTCTACTAAAGATACAAAAATTAGCCGTGTGTGGGGTGGCACACGCCTGTAATTCCAGCGACTTGGGAGGCTGAGGCAGAGGGAGGAGAATCACTTGAACTCACTTAACTTTTTATAGAGATGGGATCTTGCTATGTTGCCTAGGCCGGTCTCAAACTCCTGGGTTCAGGTGATCTTCCCACTTCAGCCTCCCAAAGTTCTGAGATTACAGGTGTGAGCTACTATGCCTGGCAATTAGTATGCCCTATACAAGTCCATGTAATGCTTCAGTTCTCCTCATGAGAAAGCCAAACAATAGAGGATAGAGATTTCTACAGGATCTAAGAGAAATGAATATCATAATCATTCCTTGACATCCAGTAGTGCCAAACTCCCATATGTTGTTTGCTACCATCTCAACTGAAAGTGAATTCTTTACTGTGATAGATTTATGTAGTGTGTTTTTTAGCATTACTATTGATAATCAGTTTCTCTTCACCCTTACCTGAAAAACAGATAATACACATGGATGGTTATGCCTTAGGGATACACTGAGAATCCAGCTTATTTCTTTTAAGTATTGAAAGCATATTTCTTGGGTGTCGGCTTTTTTTTTTTTTTTTTTTTTTTTTTT
>NW_016805647.1:4245648-4251980 GCF_001698545.2 Rhinopithecus bieti
TTTTTTTTTTTTTTTTTTTTTTTTGAGACAGAGTCTCACTCTGTCACCCAGGCTGGAGTGTAGTGGCATGATCTCTGCTCACTGCAACCTCTACCTCCCAGATTCAAGCGATTCTCCTGCCTCAGCCTCCTGAGTAACTGGGATTACAGGACCCCGCCATCACACCTGGCTAATTTTTGTATTTTTAGTACAGACAGAGTTTCACCATGTTGGCCAGGCTGGTCTCGAACTCCTGACCTCAGGTAATCCGCCTGCCTCAGTCTCCTGAAGTGCTGGGACGACAGGTGTGACCCACCGCACCCAGCCGGATTCTAGTTTTTTTTTGTTTTTTGTTTTTTGTTTAACTCAGCCTTTATATACTCTTTAAAAAACAAACAAACAAAAAAAAAAAAAAACGGCTGGGCACAGTATCATATGCCTGTAGTCCAGCTACTCAGGAGGCTGAGGTGGAAGGATTGCTTGAGTCCAGGAGTTCGAGGCTGCATTAAGCTTCAGTTGCACCACTGCACTCCAGTCTGATTGACAGTGCAAGACCCTCTCTCTAAAAAACAAATGACAGGCCAGGCACGGTGGTTCTTGCCTGTAATTCCAGCACTCTGGGAGGCCAAGGTGGGCAGATCACTTGAGACCAGAAGTTTGAGATCAGCCTGAGCAACATGGCAAACCTTGTTTCTACAAAAAATATAAAACAATTAGCCAGGCGTGATGGTGCATGCCTGTTGTCTCAGTTACTCAGGAGGCTGAAGTGGGAGGATTGTTTGAGCCCAGGAATTCGAGGCTGCAGTGAGCCATGATTGTGCCACTGCACTCCAGCCTGGGCGACAGAACGAGACACTGTTTCAAAACAAAAACAAAAACAAAACAAGCCGGACTCTCTGGAATGGACAGGCAGAAATCAGTCAACATTAAAAGGAGTCTTATATTCTACAGCCAGGAGCGTGGAAAAAAAAAAGTAAATAAATAAAATATTAATAAATAAAAGGTCTTATAGATGCCTGCGCCCCTTAGGATACGCAAATTATAGTATTCCATTTACATTGCTTGTACATAAAAATCAAGGAAATGTCCTAAGCATTCTGACCTGAAAACATGGGGGATTAAAATAGAGCTAGTTTTAAGCTACCATAGTTAGCACTTGGATTTAGTGGCTAGATGATTGCCATCCTGCATGAAAGTGATAACAGAGACCATCTTGCTAGTAAAAGCAACTGAAGAAATAATGAAGGGATCTCCCCTCACTATCTTCATTCCACATTCTGTGGAAGCATTTCTAATTTCACACCATACTCAGCATTATTCAGTTAGCAAGCTGACCCCTTATGAAGTTCTATTTCTTTCTGCACCTCATATTACACTCTCTAAGGGCAATAATCTAAAAACCTTCTCCTGTTCTGCCTCTACTTTCAGATGAAATGCCATGACTTTAACTGATCAACTTCTCTCTCCTAGCATGAACCTGCAAGAAACTTCCCTTACTGATGTTGTTGTTGTTTGATTTACAGATGGATATTACTTGGCGGGTGAGTCTGGAACTTATCATACAGGTTGTGCTATCATATCTGTAGCTGAAGAAATAGAAAGTGCTTATCTTTCGAAGCAACCTCAGCTCAACAAACAATTGATAGCATTAATTAGCAGAATAACTGCTAATGCACAGATAGCAGATAGCCTTTGGAGTAGCTCATGACTTTGAAATTCTACAAAGAGGGTTCTTAGCCTCTCCTGGTCGGTCCATAAAAATGGGCACCCCGTGTTGCAGTTATTAAAAGCCGTATTATTACCCAGATCACTAGCTATTATTACATTCCCAGGTCACTCCAAATAAGATACTCCAAAAAAAAAAAAAGGAAATCAACTAGTTAATAAAGCAGCAAAGAGGACTGCTTACAGACATCTAGGCAAGAAAGACAATCTATATTAACTTTTAAAGAAGTCCCTGAATTTGACATAAAATTAACTCAATCCAGAGCTTCCCAATAAAAAAATTGGGAAACAAAGGAGGAAACGTACTCCCCCAAACATGAACTATAGTATGGACCAAACAACTTGCCTATACATCCTACTGAATCACAGTTATCATTTTTGACCTATGTTCATGATTTAACTAGCTAGAATCCTGATAAGATAGGTGCTGGGGACAATGATGTTATTGGAAACCTTCTCTGACTACAGCTCATAAGGTATACAGTTGCTGCCATATCTGCCCAAAATATAATCCAGGGAAACCTTTATATAGTTCTCATGGATATTTTTCTTTACCTGAAGTCCCCCTTCTGGGTATGGTAATTAGATTTTATTTGGTTACTCTCATCACAAGGATACAAGTATGTGCTAATTTGGTTTGTATGTTTTCTTACTAGGTAGAAGCATTTTCATGTGGAAGAGCAACAACCTTAGCAGTAAATAAAATGCTCCTGGAAAACATTATTCCAACTTAAGGAGTCCCTCTAGAACCTGATAGCGACAGAGGTACTCATTTCACTGGATACATTATTCAGTCAATATGTAAGATCTGGCCAATTCTTCAACATTTCCCTTGTGCATATTACCCTCAGTCATCTGGGTTACTAAAACACACAAATGAAATAATCAAAACTCAATCAGCAAAATTAACCAAGTCTTTTAAAATTTATTGGACAAAAGCTTTTCCATTGGTTTTGCTTAAGCTAACCTAAGATCCACACCTTTTTGTAAACATCAGTTATCTCCAATTGAGATAATAACAGGTACACCTATAAAACTATCCCCAGGAGGCTGGGCGCAGTGGCTCACGCCTGTAATCCCAGTACTTTGGGAGGCCGAGGCAGGCAGATCATGAGGTCAGGAGATTGAGACCATCTTAACATGGTGAAACTCCATCTCTACTAAAATTACAAAAAAATTAGCCAGGCATGGTGGCGGGTGCCTGTAGTCCCAGCTACTTGGGAGGCTGAGGCAGGAGAATGACATGAACCCAGAAGGCGGAGCTTGCAGTGAGCTGAGATCGTGCCAGTGCACTCCAGCCCGGGCGACAGAGCGAGGCTCCATCTCAAAAAAAAAAACAAAACAAAACAAAACAACTACCCCAGGAAATTATGAATCCATAATGCTAAAAGAGACACGTTACATTACTGCAGTGGCCTTATGAGACAACTAAAATTGCAAATTGGTAAAAGATTCTTTTGTATTGAACTCCCAGTAAATGAAGTACATAAAACCCATGGACTTCAGCCAGGAGATTTTGTCTATTGGAAACATTATCTTCTAAAGGATTCCTTTCAACTGAAATGAAAAGTCTCTGTCAGGTATTTCTTACTAACCTTGTGCTATAAAATTAGAAGGCATGAACTCATGGATTCACATTTCTCATCGAATGGCCTATTTTACTGAAAGGTGATCTTTGACTTGTCAAGTTTACACGAGGCTGAGAAAAGACAACATCTGAGGTAGATAGCTCTTCCAAGATGCCAGACCAGAACTGTATCTAAATGAATGCTTAGGCCTATCTACTAGTGACCATTGTCACCATTGCTTCAATAATCTGGTTAATCATTATTTATTTATTTATTTATTTATTTTATTTTTTGAGATGGAGTCTCAAGCTCTCTCCCAGTCTGGAGTGCAGTGGCACCATCTCGGCTCACGGCAAGCTCTGCCTCCTGGGTTCACACCATTCTCCTGCCTCAGCCTCCTGAGTAGCTGGGACTACAGGCACCTTCCACCACGTCTGGCTAATTTTTTGTATTTTTAGTAGAGATGGGTTTCACCGTGTTAGCCAGGATGATCTCGTTCTCCTGACCTCGTGATCCACCCGCCTTGGCCTCTCAAAGTGCTGGGATTACAGGCGTGAGCCACCGCGCCCGGCCAATCATTATTATTTTACGTGACAAAGAAAATTTCTTCCCTTGTTCATTCTACTCTGTTGAGATAAGTATTGTTTCAGGACTTTAGTGGGTAGTTTGGTTAGGAAGAATGAATTTTATTTTTTTCCTTATGGTTGTTTCTTTTTCTCTCTGCTTGGAATGGTATGATAACCTTTGATTAAACTATCCCAGATTATTGTTACTGAAGGAAACCTGTCTGGCTGTTGGATCTGCCATATGATTACAAGATCTATTCATGACCAACATATGCCATTAGTAATATCCGTCACTTATTTTTCGGATGTCCCTAATGCCATTACATATTTAGACTGATTTCTTTCTAGGCTAACTTTCCCAGTTCATGATACTTCAGTTTCTATATCTTGTCAAAAACTATTTACTATCATATCTACTTGGAAAGAATTTGATCCTGGCTCTCCTTGTTCCATTCTACATTGGATTAAGAAATGCATTACAGGCTGGGTACGGTGGCTCATGCCTGTAATCCCAGCACTTTGGGAGGCCGAGGTGGGTGGATCACCAGAGGTCAGGAGTTCGAGACCAGCCTGGACAACATGGTGAAACCCCATCTCTACTAAAAATACAAAAATTAGACAGGCATGGTGGCCTGTGCCTGTAATCCCAGCTACCTAGGAGCCTGAGGTACAAGAATCGCTGGAACGCAAGAGACAGAGGTTGCTGTAAGTCGAGATGGTGCCATTGCACTCCAGCCTGAGTGAGACTCCGTCTCAAAAAAAAAAATCCTGGTCTGCCAGTATCTCCCTCTTATTTCATGTCTTGCAATGAGTTCTGGCAAATATATAAAAAGGGAAATCTCTGGTTTGACTTGCTGCTCTCTACTCTTTCTGTTAATGAGGCTATTAACAAATATACCCTGAGGGCCATCATATTCCAGCCTGGGGGACAAGAGCAAGACTTCGTCTCAAAAACAACAACAACAACAACAACAAAAAATACACCCTGAGGGGAATTACTTACGCTCCCTCAGGTTATGTGTTTGTATGTGGTATCAAGACTGATTTGCCTAAACAAGGTAGTTTGGTTGAGCATACCCTGGCCTCAATAGTTGGCAAAGAAAGGACATATGCTCATTAGGTTATTTTGTTACTCTTTTATCGTTACATAAAAATATGAAGGAGCCAAGCATGGTGACTGAAGGGGTGGCCTGCCCCTCCACACCTGTGGGCGTTTCTCGAGACTTGAGAAAAGAAATGAGACACAGAGACAAAGTATAGAGAAAGAAAAAAGTGGGCCCAGGGGACTGCCGCTCAGCATACAGAGGACCCACGCCGGCACAGTCTCTGAGTTCCCTCAGTATTTATTGATCATTATCTTTACCATCTTAGAAAAAGGGAAGTGGCCGGATAATAGGATCATCATAGGGAGAAGGTCAGCAGTAAGACATATAAATAAAGATCACTGTGACATAAGTTTAAGGAAAAGTGCTGTGCCTTGATATGCATATGTAAACATCTCCATAAACCTTTTAGTGCATAAAGAGCAGCATTGCCCTAGCAAGTCCCACCTTTCGCCCTAAGGTGGTTTTCTCCTTTCTCAGTAAACAGAACATACACCGAGATGTTCCATTGCCCAGGGACGGGCAGGAGACAGATGCTTTTCTCTATCTCAACTGCCAAGAGGCCTTCTTTCCTCTTATACTAGTCCTCTTCAGCACAGACCCTTCACGGGTGTCAGGTTGGGGATGATCAGGTCTTTCCCTTCCCACGAGGCCGTATTTCAGACTATCACATGGGGAGAAACCTTGGACAATACCTAGCTTTCCTAGGCAGAGGTCCCTGCGACCTTTGGCAGTGTACGTGTCCATGGGTACTTGAGATTAAGACAATGGTGATAACTTTTCACAAGCATACTGCCTTCAGGCACTTGTTTAACAAAGCACACCCTGCACGGCCCGAAATCCATTAAACCTTGAGTCACCACAGCACATGTCTCTTGCAAGGACAAGGTTGGGGGTAGGGTCACAGATTAATAGCATCTCAAATACAGAACAAAATGGAGTCTCTTATGTCTATTTCTTTCCGTATAGACACAGTAACAATCTGATCTTTCTTTTCCCCACAGTGACTCATGCCTGTAATCCTAGCACTTTGGGAAGCTGGGGTGGGAGGATCACTCGATGTCAGGAGTTCAAGACCAGCCTGGGCAATATGTAGGGACCCCCATATATATGGACCCCCCTTTCTCTATTACAGAGATAAGAGGACTATGTTAGCAGAATATTAAAATAATTTAGGTCGGCCGGGCGCGGTGGCTCAAGCCTGTAATCCTAGCACTTTGGGAGGCCGAGACGGGTGGATCACGTGGTCAGGAGATCAAGACCATCCTGGCTAACACAGTGAAACCCCGTCTGTACTAAAAAAACACAAAAAAACTAGCCAGGTGAGGTGGCAGGCACCTGTAATCCCAGCTACTCGGGAGGCTGAGGCAGGAGAATGGCGTAAACCCGGG
>NW_016805647.1:4254942-4257565 GCF_001698545.2 Rhinopithecus bieti
AAAAAAAAAAAAAAAAAAAAAAAAAAAAAAAAAGAAATCCTACTAAGCTTCCCCAGACCTTGACACTGTAAACAACACTCAAACCTCTCCACTTCAGAGCACTGACTCCATCTTTATGGAGTCTGTATCCTCCCAGGTGACTGTCCTTAAACTTTGTGCTTTAATGAACTCAATATGTAATCATATAGCCTGCATCTTGATATTAAGATTGACAACATTTTGATATTTTTGTATTTTGCCTTTTATTTTTATTATTTGTTTTGTTTTGTGAGATGAAGTCTCTCTTTGTTGCCCAGGCTAGATTGCAGTGGCACGATCTCGGCTCACTGCAACCTGTCTCTCCGCTTCAAGCGATTCTCCTGCCTCAGCTTCCTGAGTAGCTGGAATTACAGGCACACACTACCATGACTAACTAATTTTTGTATTTTTAGTAGAAACAGGGTTTTACCATGTTGGCCAGGCTGGTCTCCAACTCTTGATATCAAGCAATCCACCCACCTTGGCCTCCCAAAGTGCTGGGATTACAGGTGTGAGTCACTGTGCCCAGCCTGTTTATTTTTTGAGAGAGTTTTACCCTGCCACTCAGGCTGGAATGCAGTGGCCCAATCATGACTCACTGCAGGCTTGAATTTGTGGGCTGAAGCGACCTTCCCACTTCAGCCTCCTGAATAGCTGGGACCACAGGTGCATGCCACTATACACAGTTCATTTTTTTTATTTTCCGTAGAGACAGGGTCTCTCTGTGTTGCTCACACTGGTCTAGAACTCCTGGCTTCAAGTGATTCTCCTGCTTCAACCTCCCAAAGTGCTGGGATTATAGGCATGAGCCGCCATGCCTGGCCTTGAAAAAATTTTTATTTTATCAATATAATTAGTGATTTTGCTAGGGTAAGAAAAAAAATAATTGTATGAAAAATACAATAATGTAGAGCTGGGCGCGGTGGTTCACGCCTGTAATCCCAGCACTTTGAGAGGCCAAGGTGGGTGGATCACAAGGTCAGGAGTTCAAGACCAGCCTGGCCAAGATAGTGAAACCTCGTCTCTACTAAAAACTACAAAAATTAGTCGGGCATGGTGGTGGGCGCCTGTAATCCCAGCTACTCGGGAGGCTGAGGCAGGAGAATCGCTTGAACCCAAGCGACAGAGGTTGCAGTGACCCAAGATGGCACCACTGCACTCCAGCCTCACTGGAGTGAGATGGAGAGCAACACTCCATCTCAAAAAAAAAAAAAAAAAAAAAAAAGAAAGGAAAAGAAAAATACAGTAATGTATTAATTATGTATTTTTTTTTTCCAATGGAGTCTCACTGTGTCGCCCAGGCAGGAGTGTAGTGGAGCGATCTCAGCTCACTGTAAGTTCCGCCTCCTGGGTTCATGCCATTCTCCTGCCTCAGCCTCCTGTGCAGCTGTGACTACAGGCGTCAACCACTACACTCGGCTAATTTTTTGTATTTTTAGTAGAGATGGGGTTTAACCCTGTTGGCCAGGATGGTCTTGATCTCTTGAACTTGTGATCCGCCCACCTTGGCCTCCCAAGGTGCTGGGATTGCAGGCGTGAGCCACTGTGCCTGGCTGTATTTTTTAATTTATCTAAACATCTCCGGCCCATCAATAAAATACCCAAACGTGTACAATAATAATTAACTTCAGTCATCTTTGATATTTTCTTTCTTTCTTTCTTTTTTGAGATGGAGTTTCACTCTTGTTGCCCAGGCTGGAGTCCAATGGCACAATCTCAGCTCACTGCAACCTCCTCCTCCCAGGTTCAAGCGATTCTCCCGCCTCAGCCTCCCAAGTAGCTGGGATTACAGGCATGCGCCACCATGCCTGGCTAATTTTGTATTTTTAGTAGAAACGGGGTTTCTCCATGTTGGTCAGGCTGACCTCAGACTCCTGACCTCAGGTAATCGACCCACCTTGGCCTCCCAGAATGCTGGGATTACAAGCATGAGCCACCACGCCCAGCTTCTTTGATATTTTCAAACAGTCATAAAAATCACAGCTATTCAATATTTTAATAATTGTATTGTTGTGAAGTTTGTGTGTGTTTTTTTTTTCAAGGAGAAAGATAGAAGATATTTTACTTAATAGTACATTGTTAGCTTGGTTATAACTTCTAAATATTTAGACATAGTTTATGCAGGCCTCCAGTTGTGCTCTTGCTCCTAGGACCTACAAATAACGAGAATGGGCCTATTTAGCTATCACCACTGCCCTGCAATTCAGACTCTGCCTGCTATTTCCTTGTGGATCTCTATTAGGCATCTCACATAAAACATGTCCGAACTGCCCCTCTCCAGGGAGGGGACACCACTATTGCCATTCATTTGTTTAGGCAAAACACTTTGGAGTTGTACACAATGCCATTCTTTCTTTCACATTCCATATCCAGTCCAGGCTCTTGACTGAAAATATATTCCCAAACTGACCCTTTTTTTCACCTCCTCCAGCTATACCACCCTATTTTTATTCACTAATACCTCCCATGTAAACATATGGAATAACCTTTTCAGAGGACTAGCTATTTCTATTCTGGCCCTCCTGAAGTCAATCATCCACATAATAGCTACATTAATCCTTTTATGGGATGAAGAAAAGATTATTCTTTTCTTTTTTTTTGAGGC
>NW_016805647.1:4261807-4265457 GCF_001698545.2 Rhinopithecus bieti
AAAAAAAAAAAAAAAAAAAAAAAAAGAGCACCAGAATTACCTGTTAGCACCCCATACATGTTGCTACCCACCCCCCAATATATAATTTTCCTGCATTTGTGTCTGCTCAATTTGTCACCTTTTCCTGGGACTCTGTCCTATGTGTACTAAATACAATTAACGGGGCATATCATCCAGTCACGGCAGAGGCCCCCAGTTATATTAACCTTCAGCAAACCCTAAACTTTGTCTCACTTCAGGGCCTCTGTATTTGTTCTTCCCTCTATCTGGAACAGTCTTCACTTGTCCAGCTTCTTCTCAATCTTCAGGGTTGATCTCTTAAAGTAAGGCCCTTGATTTTCTCTCTTCTAGCATCCTGTTCTTTTTTCCTTCATAGCACTTACCAAAAATATGTAATTATACATTTAAATATTCATTTATTTGTTTAATCCTCTGCTAGACTATAAACTTGCAATATTCATGTCTATTTGCTCCCCGCTCTATTTTTCAGTGCCTAGCACCGTGCAAGGATGTAAAAAACATGAATATTTGCTGAATGCGTGATTGAATGGGTTATAGTGCATAGAATTCATGGTGTGTCATCAGCAAAATCCTATATTCTCGATCGCTTCTCTGCTTTAACTTAGACCTGGCTTTCCCCAAAGAACACTATTTCTCCCAGGTGACATCTTTTCTCTTTTGTTCACTTCATAGATTAGTGCCTGGTACAGAATAGGTGCTCTGCAATTATTTAGTTGCTGTTTACTGACTGTGTCCTTTTCCCTTTAAGCTAACGAATAGGAAGATAGCCCAGCAGAATGAAAAGAAGTCATTCTGGAGTCAGACAGACTGAGATTGAATCCTAGTCCTGCTGCTGACTAGCCGGTGATTTGACCAAGTTCGTTAACTTCTCTGAGCCACAGGATTCATCTTTATGTGTAATAGGATTTTAACTTGGGCAGAGGTACTTTATTAGGTTGGCCCAGTGAGTTGATTCACACTGCCCCCTAGAGGACTTCTGTTTCTGGGACAACAGACTCCAAATCCCAGGAATGTTTGAGGATCTTTGTGAGCTACTCAGACACACCTGAGGGAGGGGAGGGCTCCAGATCTGCCCTGTGGGAGTTGGCGCCAGATCAGCCCTGCAGCGGTTGGCCCCAGATCAGCCCTGCAGGAGTTGGGCCACAGACAAAAAGTTCAGTGGTCTCGGAGAAAGCAGCTCAGACATTGACAAGGTCAGCAGTCCTCGAGCAGCAGTGACAGTGGGAGTTTTAATGATTTCTGAGAATCAAGGAGGGTACTTGGTTTGCAAAGCCTACCTTTATTGCTACTTAAGCATGTGGTGGGTTATCCAGAGCTCGGAGATTTAGAGTATTGCTAAAGGTGAGGTACATTTGTGTTAACCATAGTTGAGGTCAGGGGTATCTCAGAGTCACATGTAAAATGGAGCATCCTCAGTAATAACTACCTGCCTTTCAGGGTTGTTGTGAGGATCAAATGATAAAAGAATCATGTAACATACTAATATGGTACTTGATACATAATAATTGCTCAATAAATGACAACTGCTATTATTGTTGAAAATAAAGCAGCCTCTCCACTTTCTTTTCTTATACTACATGCTAAATTTATTCTCTAATAACAAAGAGTCAGCAAAAAATGGAACAAAGATATGATCAAATATGCACTTTCTTGTAGGCAGTCTTTTGCTTTTTGTGTTTCATAATAAAATTATCTTATTAATAAATGTGTATAGTTAAATCTATTTAAAATCCATTTATAAATGGTAAAGTAATCATTATGTGGTTGCCAGTGGCCAGAGGTAGAAGTGAGGTAGAAACTGATGAAAAAGGGGCAAATGAAATCTTTTGGGGGTGAAAGAAATGTTCCATATCTTAACTGTGATCATAATTACATGTATATATNAGAGAGAGAGAGAGAGAGAGAGAGAGAGAAAGGGAGAAAGAGAGAAAGAAAAAGAAAGGCAAGGCAAGGCAAGGCAAGGCAAGGCAGGGCAGGGCAAGGCAGGGCAAGGCAGGGCAAGGCAGGGCAAGGCAGGGCAAGGCAAGGCAAGGCAAGGCAAGGCATTGGATTCTCTAAATGACTTCTTTAGTTGGTTACCCTGAGGGCTAAGTTCATTTTTTTTCATTCTGGTCTTCAAGTAATTGTTATCATAATCATAAGTATAGTTACCATTTTCCTAGTTATCAAATTACTCATGATTCATGTTACAGTTTGCTTGTGATCAATGACCAAAACTAGAATAATAATTGTATAAAAATTTGCCATAATTGAAAATAAGTCATACGACCAGAATCAGACTGCTAAGTTATACTTTCCTCCTGTTTCTTTATAATTAGGCTTTAGCTTATTTCAGCTTATGAATTATAAACATTTCCCCTCTCTGTGGGATATGACTCTCCAGGAATGAGACTTCCTAGTGATGTGAGATATAACTACTCTCTAACAAATGCTCCGTCTGTAATGCTTTCTTCGAAGATCTTGAAGGAAAGGGGAAAGTGTGAAACAAAATGAATATCTCTCTATTTGGGGCTTCTAAAAGCTTAGGTTTTGTGAAAGATTGACTTTGGAGACCGAGTCATGGAGCATGACTTCTTAATCTTGACTTTTTGTCATAGGTTAATTTCCTTTCTTATTTTCTTGTACCTGACTCAGGTGGTACCTGCGATATAAGACTCCTTGGCTGGGCGCGGTGCCTCAAGCCTGTAATCCCAGCACTTTGGGAGGCCAAGACGGGTGGATCACGAGGTCAGGAGATCAAGACCATCCTGGCCGACACAGTGAAACCCTGTCTCTACTAAAAAATACAAAAAACTAGCCGGGTGAGGTGGCGGGCGCCTGTAGTCCCAGCTACTCGGAGGTTGAGGCAGGAGAATGGCGTAAACCTGGGAGGCGGAGCTTGCAGTGAGCCAAGATCGTGCCACTGCACTCCACCCTCGGTGACAGAGCGAGACTCTGTCCCCCCCCAAAAAAAAAAAAAGACTTCTTGACTGAATCTATATAAGACTTCTTGACTGAGTCTATATAAGACTCCTTGACTGAGTCTTGACTAACGTATAAGACTCCTTAGGCTGGGCGTGGTGGCTTACGCCTGTAATCCCAGCACTTTGGGAGGCTGAGGTGGGCGGATCATGAGGTCTGGAGATCAAGACCATCCTGGCTAACACGGTGAAACCATCTCTATTAAAAACACAAAAAGTTAGCCAGGCATGGTGGTGGGCCCCTGTAATCCCAGCTACTTGGGAGGCTGAGGCAGGAGAATGGCGTGAACCCGGGAGGCGGAGCTTGCAGTGAGCTGGGATCACTCCACTGCACTCCAGCCTGGGCGACAGAGCAAGACTCTGCCTCCCCCCCTAAAAAAAGACTCCTTGAGGCCAGGCACATTGGCTCATGCCTGTAATCACAGCACTTTGGGAAGCCGAGGTGGGTGGATTGCTTGAGGCTAAGAGTTCGAAACCAGCCTGGTCAATATGGCATAACTCTGTCTCTACTAGAAATACAAAAATCAGCCAGGGATGGTGGCACATATCTGTAATCCCAGCTACTCGTTCAAGAATTACTTGAACCTGGGAGGTGGAGGTTGCAGTGAGCCAAGATCATGCTGCTGCACTCCAGTCTGGGCGACAGAGTGAGACTCTGTCTTAAAAAAA
>NW_016805647.1:4269154-4272116 GCF_001698545.2 Rhinopithecus bieti
CCGTCTCGGCCTCCCAAAGTGCTGGGATTACAGGCTTGAGCCACCGCGCCCGGCCAGAAGGAATTCTTAAAGATAGGTTTATTAGTATGTTCTCATGCCTATAATGAAGACATAACCGAGACTGGGTAATTTACAAAGGAAAGAGGTTTAATTGACTCATAGTTCCACACGGCTGGGGAAGCCTCCCAATCAGAGCCAAAAGCGAACAAGAAATAAAGTTGCGTCTTACACAGTGGCAGGCAGAGAGCTTGTTAGGGGAACCCCCTTTATAAAACCATCAGATCCTGTGAGACTTATTCGCTATTATGAGAGCAGCATGGGAAAGATCTGCCCCCGTGATTCAGTTATCTCCCACAGGGTACCTCCCACAACGCGTGGGAATTACATTTCAAGATGAGATTTGGGTGAGGACACAGCCAAACCATTTCAACAGGAGATTCTAGAGCAAGGTTGTATGGGTATGGAAATGATACAGGAAAATAGGAGAAAATATAATGTAGAAAACAGGGTGGGGGGACTGCAGGAGAAAAGTCCTTGAGAAGGCAAGAGGGGATGGCATCCAGATTACAAGAAGTTTGATCTGCAATAGAAATTAGATATGTATTTTTGTTTCAAAAGGAGGGAATCTAGAGAGTATGGGTACAGATGCAAGTAGGTGTATAGATTTGGCAGTGGGAGATTTGGGAGTCATTGCCTGGGTGCTTCTTTTCTCTCCATGACTTATGACATAAAGCTGAGGTGGTAGAGAAAGGCAATGTTGGGCTTTTGAGGAGACAGTAAAAACCTTGTTAAAGTTGTTTTAGAGTGAGAAAAAGAAGAATGCATACTAGATGCTCACAGGAAGATTGCAGGACAGTGTCGAGTGGCATCATTCATTTACTGAACAAATATTCATTGAAAGTCTACCATGTTTCAGGTACTGTCCTAGAGGCTAAAAATACATCATGAAAAAACAAGTCCGGGGTTTTATGTTCTTTTTTCCCCCCAGAAGTTATAATACAGTTAATTTATTCACAACTTTCTTTATTATATTCCAGTTCTATGAATACTCCCAGGTCCTCTCCCTGCCCCCTAACCACCACCACCGGTTTGAGTGAACCTGGATATTTCTCAATACATCATCAGTAAGACACAAATGGTGAGTTAGAATGGTTACATTTTTAAGATCCATCTATTTAGATTCATGAAACATTGTGGACACCTACTATGGTCAAGGTAATTTTTTCTCAGTATAGGTAAAACCCAGAGGGCTATAGAGTCAATTTTGTCAGCTTTGGATTCCAGCTCCAACTCTTACTCGTTGCGTGCCTTTAGATCATTTAATTTCGTTGAGCCTTGGGTTCCTCATCTTAAGATGGACATTGTAACAGCCTGTGTCTCATAGTTCTCATAGTTGTGAGTCCTAATGAGATTTATCCAGAGAGCCGAGAACGAGGCCAGATGCATAGTAAGCACTTGATGTTACTAGTATCACTCCTATAAGGTTCAGCTTCAGAGGATAACTTTAGTTTCCTTTACTGTAGTCCCTCCACACCTACTGACTGTGGATGCCATCTATTTCCACAACTTTGTCCTGTGAGTGACAAAATGATCAAGAGGACAGACCCATATTGTGGATCATCAAAGGAGCTGATCGATTAGGCTAGAATTTCTGATTTGCAAATTCAATAACTTGATTCTATCATTTCACCTAGGTTGTGATTAAGTCACAAGAGCTCAAATTACTAATTTACCTTAAGAAATATAATGGTATCTCTATAGAAAAGTCAGCTTGGGAAACAAAATTAACACCAGAAGTTTGTTTAGGGAAGGTACAGTTGGTGTAAAGGGAATGAGAAGATCTTAAATCACCATTGTTCCAACACCCTAGCTTCTCCCACGGTTATTTTTTATCTTTTCTTTCTCTACCCCCCAAATCTAATCAGGTTAGATTCTAAGTCCTATTAATTTGTGCTCAGGAAACTTTCTTCCATCTTTTCTCTTACCCATTTCTACTTCTCCATGCCTGGGGAATGAGAGCATATAGATAACAAAAAATAATATCCTCTAAAGGTCTTCAAATGAGAAGCATTTGTAGAGTGAGAGTGGCTGCCAGGTGAGGAGGAGAGGATGTGCTTCAGAAGCTGATTTTGATTATTATTTCCTATGGCTGGACTTGCTGCCATTACCTCACTGGGACCCTGGGAACATTTTGTTCCTTTCCCAGGGGCTCAGCTTTCCCTTCTGGGAGGCTTTGTTGCTGCATTTTGATGAAGGGTTAGGGGCCCAAAGGTATAGAACCCCCAAAGGAGATGGGAATCCAAAAATCTCACAGATGCTATTTCAGACATTCCCCTCCTGCCAAAGTCTCTCTGGAGAATGCTTTTTTCCTCTGCCCCTTGGGAGATTTTATATTTGTTTATATTTGTTGGATTTAAGGGAGGAACAGTTCCTTCATTGTACCACCACCCTTAGACATGCCCTACTTTGCTCTTGCTTGGATGATTGCAAGGGCTTCCCAACAGGTATTCCTGCTTCTAGTTCATCCCCTTACTCCCCGAGATTCACCTTCCTAAATTTGACTCCGTTGTTTAAGATTGGTCAGTCCCTTCTTGCTTCAAATAGAATCGAAATCTTCAGCCTGCCTATTAGGTTCTACCACCTGGCCTTATCACCTGCTATTCTTAAGAGCACCAGAGTCCGGGCGCGGTGGCTCAAGCCTGTAATCCCAGCACTTTGGGAGGCCGAGATGGGCGGATCATGAGGTCAGGAGATCGAGACCATCCTGGCTAACATGGTGAAACCCCGTCTCTACTAAAAAATACAAAAAACTAGCCAGGTGAGGTGGCAGGCACCTGTAGTCCCAGCTACTCGGGAGGCTGAGGCAGGAGAATGGCGTAAACCTGGGAGGTGGAGCTTGCAGTGAGCTGAGATCCGGCCACTGCACTCCAGCCTGGGTGACAGAGCGAGACTCCGTCTCAAA
>NW_016805647.1:4273773-4280485 GCF_001698545.2 Rhinopithecus bieti
TCTCCTGACCGCGTGATCCACCCGTCTCGGCCTCCCAAAGTGCTAGGATTACAGGCTTGAGCCACCGCGCCCGGCCAATATAAATGATTTTTTAAAAACTCCAATACTTAGGCCGGGCGCGGTGGATCAAGCCTGTAATCCCAGCACTTTGGGAGGCCGAGGCGGGTGGATCACGAGGTCAGGAGATCGAGACCCTCCTGGCTAACACGGTGAAACCCCGTCTCTACCAAAAATACAAAAAACTAGCCGGGCGCGGTGGCGGGCGCCTGTAGTCCCAGCTACTCGGAGGCTGAGGCGGGAGAATGGCGGGAACCCGGGAGGCAGAGCTTGCAGTGAGCCGAGATCGCGCCACTGCACTCCAGCCTGGGCGACACAGCGAGACTCCGCTCTCAAAAAAAAAAAAAAAAAAACTCCAATACTTACATAGGTTTTCTCATTTTATTTTTATTTAAATTAAGTAATAATTGAATTTGAAATTTATTATTATTCATTACTTTATTAAGCTCAACATTGAATCATTTAATTTTTTTATTTTTATTTTTTTGAGACGGAATCTCGCTCTGTCGCCCAGGCTGGAGCGCAGTGGCGCCATCTCGTCTCACTGCAAGCTCGGCTTCCCAGGTTTAGGTGATTCTCCTGCATTAGTCTCCTGAGGAGCTGGGACTACAGGCACCCGCCACCATGCCTGGCTAATTTTTGTACTTTTAGTAGAGACGGGGTTTCACCATATTGGCCAAGATGGTCTCAATCTCCTGACCTCGTGATCCGCCTGCCTCGGCCTCCCAAAGTGCTGGGATTACAGGCGTGAGCCACCGCGCCTGGCCCATTTAATACATTTTAATTTAACTTGAATACTATCTGTAATAGCAATGGAAATGAATCAGTGGTGAAAAATAAGAGAGACAGAGAAAGAGCATAAGCACCCATATTATAACTCTGACCTGGACACAGAGCTGGGCTCTTGGGATACAAACTGAAATAGATCTGGTTCCTGACCTCAAGCAGCAGCTAACTATCTTATGAGGGAGACACACACATAAACATATAATTTCTCCTTAAAAAATTAAATATTCTTGAATAATTAGAATATGCATTTGGTTTTGAAAAAATCTGTACAAATAATAGTAAAAATAAGTCTCCCTCCCACCTCTGTCTCTTGGTTGAAAGCAACCACTGAAAACAGTTTATTTTACAGCCATTCAGAGACATTCTATTTACATACAAGCACAATTTTTATATGGCATGTGTATGTGTTAGCTTTATATATGGTAGCTTTACTTTAACAAGTGTTCCTTGTTAAAAAACAAACAAACAAAAAACTTAATATTCTACCCTGTAGATGAGTCCATAACAAAACCTATCAAACAGATGGTTTGCAATGTAAGATGGTAAGAACAATGGGAAAGAAATGAAAAGAATGCTACAGTGTGGAGACCACTGGCATCTAGTAGTCTTGCCAGCATCTTGCTAGCAAGGGAAAGCTTCCTGGAGGATTGATGAGGCTGCCTTATCTCTTTTATGAGTATTCCAAGATAAAAATACAAGAGCTAATTAGTAAACCAAACACTCTAGTTGTACACTAAACGGTGTTGTCTACAACTCTGATTGTTGTTTGGAGGGAAGCAAAAACAGTTTGAGCAGGCCAGGGGTGGGGAAAAGGTATTGCACAGAAAGTGAGACTGCTGAGGTATGAGGTCACAGGTCTTGGTACAGGAAGAACTAGGAGCCCAGTGTGTGTAGGGAGGTCTTTAGTTACAGACTTGTAGACTTGAGTATAGTATTTCAGATGACCCAAGGACTGATTAGAAGGATTAAAGGATGCTTACTTGTAGTTCTTCTTCTTTTTTTTTTTTTTTTTCTGAGAAGGAGTCTCCCTCTGTTGCCCAGGCTGGAGTGCAGTGACGCAATCTCAGCTCACTGCAACCTCTGCCTCCTGGGTTCAAGCAGTTCTCCCTGCCTCAGCCTCCTGAGTACCTGGGATTACAGACATCTGCCACCACACCCAGCTATTTTTGTATTTTTAGTGGAGACAGGATTTCACCATGTTGGCCAGGCTGGTCTCGAACTCCTGACCTCAGGTGATCTGCCCACCTCAGCCTCCCAAAGTGTTGGGATTACAGGCGTGAGCCACTGCACCTGGCCGCTTATTTGTAGTTCTAACTAGCATTGCCAGATTTAGCAAATAAAACCACAAGGCATCCAGTTAATCTCGGAGTTACATAAATAATAAATGCTTTTTAAATATAAGTATGTATGTCCCATGTTCAACTTAACTGGGCATCCTGTATTTTATCTGGCAACCCTATCTTTAACCCAACCGTATGAAAAAACCAAATTGACCGCTCAACATCAGGCACTTAAAAACAATGACGAAGTGGGAGTTTTTAATTGGAAGAGCAGACAAACAAGAAAATGTGTAGGGCTGGGGCCAAGGTTTGTTTAAGTGAGTTTAGGGCTGGTGGAGCCTAGGCCAAGGAGACAACCCTGGTGATCTGGGCTGGCGGGTCTGGGGCTGAGGTATGTGGGGAAAAGAAAGAGAGATCAGACTGTTACTGTGTCTATATAGAAAGAAGTAGACATAAGAGTCTCTCATTCCACCTAACAAAAAACGCCCACAGGTGTGGAGGGGCAGGCCACCCCTTCAAGGTAATAACCTACAAGGTCAAGACAACTAGGTTCAGAGCCGAATAAATGGTTTTCATGGTCAGGAATGGCAGGGTCAGGGCAAAGGCAGCAGCTCAAGGTCAGGGTCAGCGAGAATGGGGCCACGGAGATGGTCCATGTGGTCAGGAGATTGAGCAAATAAGAAAATATATTGAGAAGAGTGAGGCCGGGCGCGGTGGCTCAAGCCTGTAATCCCAGCACTTTGGGAGGCCGAGATGGGCGGATCACGAGGTCAGGAGATTGAGACCATCCTGGCTAACTCGGTGAAACCCCGTCTCTACTAAAATACAAAAAACTAGCTGGGTGAGGTGGCGGGCGCCTGTAGTCCCAGCTACTCCGGAGGCTGAGGCAGGAGAATGGCGTGAACCCGGGAGGCGGAGCTTGCAGTGAGCTGAGATCCGGCCACTGCACTCCAGCCCGGGCGACAGAGCAAGACTCCGTCTCAAAAAAAAAAAAAGAGTGAGAGCCAGGTTTCTTACTCTTGGAGACAGTAAGTATGAATAGGGGAAAGACTAGAACAAACCCTGTCATTAGAGTCAGAGGTGTGACCCTATGGTGTGTGTGTGTGTGTGAATATTATATATTACACACAAAAAGAGAGAGAAAGGTAGATGTGTGTGTTTATGATATATATGTAGCGTAGCGGTGTCCTGGTAAAGTGGCTTTCTGATTTTTCAAAAAACACTAATTTGTAGCATTTGCTGATTTCCATGGTGTAAATACTCCCAGCATTAAATACCACCAGTTTCACAGCCACCCACAAAGTTCCTGAATATTTAACAAGCAGCTTTTGCAAGCCCGTATGAGCCAACTCCACTACAATACTTCAGAATGTACATCATACGTATGATTGTGTGAGTGTATCCAGACATATTTTTCCTAGTTGGTAATGTGTTTCCTTGTCCTACTGAAAGAATTTGCAAGACCAACACACCCATAGCAATAAGTGCACCTAGCATCTACATCTTGACTTCCAAATATCATTCTTCACTAAAAAGAAACCAAAACTTCTTAGAGAAATGGCTGATTTTGTGACTAGGGCAGTGAAAAATCTTACTGGTTCAGGAAGAAAGGAAGTATTCAAAGAATGAGGATGTAGTAAGCTGAGTAATGGACCCTGAAGCTCTAATCTCTGGAATCTGTAAATATTATCATATATGGAAAAAAGATCTTTGCAGATATGATCAAGGAACTTGAGATGGGGAGATTGTCTTGGATTATTCAAGTGGACTCTAAATGCAAACACAAGTATCCTGGTAAGAGAGAGGCAGAGAGAGATTATGCAAAAGGAGAAGGCAGGAGGCAGAGGCTGGAGTGGTGCACCCACAAGCCAAGTGCCAGCTGGAAGCTGGGAGAGGCAAGGAATGAATTCTCCTCTAGAGCCCAGAGGAAACTGGCCCTGCTAACATCTTGATTTTGGCCCAGTGAAATTGATTTTGGACGTCTGGACTTCAGAACCATGAGAACTGCAGCTGTTTTAAGCCACCAAGTTTGTGATACACTGTTACAGCAGCCACAGCAAACTAATACAAATGGGAAATGTCAAAAGAACACAGGAGCCAGTGTAAAGAGGCTCCCACTGGCCAAATCAGGGACAATCTAGTCATCAACGTCAATTATGATTATAAAGAATTATAACTTATTGAATAAATTGAGAATCCTTAAGGCCACACTAATATAAATAAAAAATTAATTAAAAAGGATACAGGAGGCTGGGCCCAGTGGCTCATACCTGTAATCACAGCACTTCCGGAGGCCAAGGCAGGCAGATCATTTAAGGTCAGGAGTTCAAGACCAGCCTGGCCAACATGGTGAACTCCCATCTCTACTAAAACTACAAAAATTAGCTGGGTGTGGCAGCATGCACCTGTAGTCCCAGCTACTCAGGAGACTGAGGCATGAGAATCTCTTGAACCTGTATGGCGTTGTAGTGAGCCGAGATTTCACCACTGCACTGCAGCCTAGGCGACAGAGCAAGACTTAGTCTCAAAAAAAAAAAAAAAAAAAAAAAAAAAAAAATACGGGAAAGGAAAGGATACTATAGAATTCAAATAATAAATGTAGAAGAAACAATGGACAATGGAAAGTCTCTATTTGGTGGCCATTATAGTAATAATCCAGGCAAGAATCATTAATGGATGCTAAAATTACAAGGTGTAAATTCGTGTATATACACAGAGAGAGAGAGAGAGAGAGAGAAATAAAGAGATAAGGAGGCAAATATGACAAAATGCTCTGGTGGAGATTCTTCAGGATTCTCTGTACAATCTTGCAAATCTTTTGTAAGTGTGAAATTATTCAAAACTTTTTTTTTTTTTTTTTTTTTTTGAGGCAGAGTCTCACTCTGTTGCCAGGGCTGGAGTGCAGTGACCGGGCATGAAAACTTTCTTCTCAAACCTTCCTGTTTGACTCCTGCAACCACCCAGTTTGCCTCCCCCAACATTATACTTGAAATCCCTCCAAAATTCCTCCTTCCCATCAGTAACAAAATGTATCAGGCATTTATCTGCCTGGAGATTTGGCACAGGCCGCTCTTTTCACAAAGGTTTTTCATGGAGGATTTAGGCACCAGGGCTGCAAAGTATCATCTTCAGTGACCATAGTGTGTCAGCAGGGCCAAAAACAAAGCAAACATTTAACCATTTCATTGACTGAATGAGACTTTTCAGAATCATAGATTCAATTTAACTCCAATCTCATTATTTTTATCTTACTGTAATACAAATAATAATTCTAAATAAAATTAAAATTCTACATCAAAATCTTAATTTATTTAACATTACAATCCTCCCTCTCCAACATTCCTGATCCCTCTTATTCTGCTCTATTTCGTTAATGGCACTTATATCTTCCAACATATCATGCCTCAATTTTCATTTCTTTTTTTTCTGTTTTTTTTCTTTTCGTTTTTTTTTTTTTTTGAGACGGAGTTTCACTCTTGTTGCCCAGTCTGGAGTGCAATGGCACGATCTTGGTTCGCCGCAACCTCCGCCTCCTGGGTTCAAGAAATTCTCCTGCCTCAGCCTCCCAAGTAGCTGGAAGGAATTACAGGCATGCGCCACCATGCTCGGCTGATTTTTTTTTTTTCTTTTTAGCATTCATTTGCACAGTTACAACATGTGGACAGACCCAGGTGAGATGAACGAGTCTACCGTTTCCACTCACCCGGCAGACGCCGGGGCAGCCCCAGGAACTCGATGCCCATCCCCGCCGCGGCCGCTACTCCTCCTCGCCAACGTGTAGGCCATGAAGAAAGCGACGGGTCTCTTGGGGACAAGGGGGGATGCCCCGGTCGCACAATTTCAAAGTCCCAAAAGCTGAAGGTCCGGAGCAAGGTGGCTGTGTCTTCGTGGTTCTTGTGGAAGCAAATGAAGACATGGTCGGCGCTCAGCTGCTGCTCAGCTAACTGCTGGAGAACTGCAAAGCTGTCCTCGCTCCCCTGCGACAGCGCACCGCCAGGGATCTCGATGCAGAGTCTGCGGCAGCTCAGCACGGCTCGCCAGTTAATGCGTTTGGCATCTGTTAGCCTAGAATGGACCAGTTGAGAATCCTCGTCTTGTCGTTGGACGTTAGAATCTCTGTTACGTTCAGCCGATCATAGGAGTAGAGTAAGTTAGCTGAAAGATTGTGATCCCTTTGACGATTTCCTCGCCCACCCGGAATCTTCAGGGGTGCGCGAGGGGCGTCAGGAGCACCACCGAGACCCCGGACCCCGGTTACTACAGCAGCGGAGGGAGACCCTGGAACTCTCGCTGCTGCGGCCGCTGCGGCTGTGCAGGCTGAGGAGCGAGCGGCCTGGTGCGGCTGGCGTGGACGGTGACGCTGGCTTTGATCCCCTTTCTTCTCTCGGGCAAAGCCCTGGCTTTTGAGGATCGCTGCAGGGAGTAGTTCACCATCCGGCACCTGGAATCTGAAACTAGGAAAATCTCTGCTGCGCCTCTCTGCGCCGCCGCCGCTGCTCGCCGTGCGCTCTTTTTAAAGCACAAATTGAGACGTCCCATAAGTGATCAAATATCTTAAATTTATATTTATTTTTATAATAAATATA
>NW_016805647.1:4282080-4289093 GCF_001698545.2 Rhinopithecus bieti
AAAAAAAAAAAAAAAAAGCTTCCCATTGGGGAATGCGTCAGGGGAAGAAAGTGAGGATGGGTAGAACAGAGCCTGGTCTCGGGCAGCTACAAGACAGTAGACACTTGCACCTGTCCTCCAGAAAATACCCTTTATGTAGCAAGTTTTGTGGTTTTTTTTTTTTTTTTGGTAAAACGTGCAGTTAGTCATGTCTGAGACACTCTTGCAAAACTCATGACCACTGGGGAAGTTAGATAAGCATCTTCGTGAGGGGTTATCTATGCTACAGGCATTGTTTCTGTGGGACTGCCTTGGTATGCAGGAGTCAAATATGGGTCATTATGTAGGTTTGGCTTGAAAATGGCATTACTCTTGCCATGCAACAGGCTGTTTTCTCCAAATGAAGAAAACAATTCCTTGTACAATAACATCAAGAAATAATGTATTCAGGAATAAATTTAACAAAAGAAGAGCAAGATTTGTACAATGGAAACTATAGAATACCATTGAAAGAAATTAAAGCAGATCTGGCTGGGCGCAGTGGCTCAAGCCTGTAATCCCAGCACTTTGGGAGGCCGAGGCGGGCGGATCACGAGGTCAGGAGATCGAGACCATCCTGGCTAACACGGTGAAACCCCGTCTCTACTAAAAAATACAAAAAACTAGCCGGGCAATTTGGCGGGCGCCTGTAGTCCCAGCTACTCGGGAGGCTGAGGCAGGAGGATGGCATAAACCCAGGAGGCGGAGCTTGCAGTGAGCTGAGATACGGCCACTGCACTCCAGCCTGGGCGTGAGACTCCATCTCAAAAAAAAAAAAAAAAAAAAAAAAGAAATTAAAGCAGATCTAAATAAATGGAAAGGCCTCCTATGTTCATGGATCAGAAAACTTATTATTAAAATGGACATATTCCCCAAACTGAGCTACAGATTCAGTGCAATCCCTATAAAAATCCTAGCTGGATTTTTTTGCAGAAATTGATGAGCTGATTCTAAAATTCATATGCAAATGTAAGAGAACTAGAATAGCCAAAACAATACTGAAAAAGAAGAGCAAATTTTGGGACTCTCACTTCCCGATTTCAAAATCTACTACAAAGCTACAATAATCAAAACAGTGCGGTGGTAGTGTAGGGATGACATATAGATCAATGGAATAGGAATGAGAGTTCAAAAATAAATTCTCCTACTATGACCTATTCATTTTTGACAAGGGTGCCAAAACAATTCAATCAGAAAGATAATCTTTTCAACAAAAGGTGCTGGGACAATTGGATAGCCACATTCAAAAGGATGGAAATGAGGAGTGACTGATTGATAATGGGTACAAGATTCTTTTGGGGGTGATTACAGCATTCTAAAATAGATTCTGGTGGTGGCTGCCTAAATATGTATACTAAAACCCATAGATTTTACACTGTAGGTGAATTTTATGGTACATAATTACATATTAATAAAGTTGTTTTAAAGCATGTCAGATGTCACTCCTTTACTAACAATTCTCCAAAGACTTTTGATATTATGTAGGCTAGTTGTTCGTGACAAGGGTCAGAGGAGAGGAGGATTTTTCTCTAGGGGACATTTAACAATGTCTGGAGACATTTTTGGCTGTCACACTGGCAGGGGACTACTAGCATCAAGTAGGAAGAGGCCAAGTATGATTCATTTTTTTTTTTTTTTCTTGAGTCAGAGTCTTGCTCTTGTCACCCATGCTGGAGTGCAGTGGTGCGATTTTTGCTCACTGCAACCTCCACCTCCCAGGCTTGAGCAATTCTCATGCCTCAGCCACCTGAGTAGCTGGGATTACAGGTATGTGCCGCCATGTCTGGCTAATTTTTGTGTTTTTATTAGAGACGGGGTTTCACCATGTTGGCCAGGCTGATCTCGAGCTCCTGACTTCAGATGATTCACCTATCTCAGCCTCCCAAAGTGCTGGGATTACAGGCATGAGCCACTAGGCCCAGCCCCAAGGATGCTTCTTAACATTTTACAATGTTTTCAGCTAGGCAATCATCTACAAAAAAGGATTATCTATCCCAAAACATCAATAGTGCTGAGACTGAGACATCTTGATCTAAAGAAAAAGCAAGGTCCTTACAATGGCCTATAAAGCTCTACCTACTCTGGCTCTGGCTGCCTCTATTGTCATCCCCTCCACTCTCATTATTGCTCACTCTCCTTCAGGCACACTGGCCTAGTCGCTGTTTCTCAGATACACCAGGCTCACTGGAGCCTGGTGAGCTTGGAGCCTTTGCATGTGTTATTCCTCTTGCTTAAGAGCCTCTTCCCCCAGTGATCACATGGCTGAATCCCCCATCTTTTTTCAAGTCTTTGAACAAATGTCCCTTCTCAATGAGACCTACCTTGACCATCCTATTTAAAATTATAACACTCCTGGCCGGGCACAATGGCTCATGCCTGTAATCCCAGCACTTTGGGAGGCCGAGGTGGGCGGATCACCTGAGGTCAGGAGTTCAAGACCAGCCTGGCCAACGTTGTGAAACCCCATCTCTACTAAAAAATCCAAAAATTAGCTGGGCATGGTGGCAGACACCTGTAATCCCAGCTACTCGGGAGGCTGACGCAGGAGAATCACTTGAATCCGGGAGGCAGAGGTTGCAGTGAGCTGAGATCACGCCATTGCACTCCAGCCTGGGGAACAAGAGAGAGACTTAGTCTCAAAAAAAAAAAAAAACAAAAAAACAAACAAAAAAAAAAACAAATTACAACACTCCTATAGTCACTAGCACTCCTTCTTGTCCTGTTCTATTTCTTTTTTTAAATTCCCTATTATTGCCTTAGAATCTATTGTTTACTTTGATTATTTAGCATGTCTATTGCTGTTGTCTGTCTTCCCTAAGCATCACAAGGGTCCTCATCCATTTTGCTCACTGACCTATCCCAGTTCTTGGGATATTGTAGCTGTCAAAAAATATTTATTGAATAAGTTGAATGAATACACTTGATTCTTTCCAAAGTCTTTAAAAACATATTGGCATTCACTATTCAATATCTATGCCAAATTTCCAAAAGACATTTTAAAACCAAGTATTTATTAAAATCTAAATTACGTATTGTAAATTATACCTAATAGCACATTCTTTCTTTCTTTCTTTCTTTTTCTTTTTTCTTTTTTTTTAATGAGACGGAGTCTTGCTCTGTCACCCAGGCTGGAATGCAGTGGTAAGATCTCAGCTCACTGCAACCCCCACTTCCCAGGTTCAAGCGATTCTCCTGTCTCAGCCTCCCGAGTAGCTGGGATTACAGGCATACAGCAACCACACCTGGCTAATTTTTGTATTTTTAGTAGAGGCAAGATTTCACCACATTGGCCAGGCTGGTCTCAAACTTCTGACCACAGATGATCTGCCCGTTTTGGCCTCCTAAAGTGCTGGGATTACAGGTGTGAGCCACTGCGCTCGGCCAATAATACACTCTTAATCCTAGACAAGACTTTTTGAAAATTCATAGATTATTCTCTCAAACTGCGTTGCTAGTCTCCAGGGTATAAATTGCATAGCCAGTTAAAGTGTAACTGGGTTTCCAGAATCTCATTGCTTCTATATTCAGGATTCAAAGGTAAAATTATATTTCTGGCAAGCACTGGGTCAACCCATTTACCCCAGCTTCTCTCCGTTACTTTTTTTTTTCTTTTTTTGAGACACAGTCTCACCCTGTCACAGTGGTGCGATCTTGGCTCACTGCAACCTCTGCTTCCTGCATTCAAGTGATTCTCCTGCCTCAGCCCCCCAAGTAGTTGGGATTACAGGTGTGTGCCACCACACCCGTTAATTTTTGTATTTTTGGTAGAGAAAGGGTTTCACCATGTTGGCCAGGCTGGTCTTGAACTTCTGGCCTCAAATGCTCTGCCCGCCTCATCTCCCAAAGTGCTGGGATTACAGCTGTGAGCCACCGCCCTCAGCCTCTCCATTGCATTTTGGGAAACATACTGCATTAAGATAGTGGAATTAATGAAATCAGTCTCTATTCAGTTTTGATATTGCCCCCAAATTTTCCAAATAACGCAGACACAGAAAACATCCCCACAACACACATAAACATACATACACAAGCACACACATTATAGAAAAGCAATAGTTTAGCTTTGCTCATAAGCATTTGGAAAACTCCAAATTGTTTCCATGGGTTGGGCAGCTCGTATTTAGCAGTGAACAAACCCATCACATAAGATAAAATAATTCTTTTTTTTTTTTGAGACTGAGTCTCGCTCTGTCACCCAGGCTGGAGTGCAATGGCACAATCTCGGCTCACTGCAACCTCCGCCTCCCAGGTTCACACCATTCTCCTGCCTCAGCCTCCTGAGTAGCTGGGTCTACAGGCACCTGCCACCATGCCCAGCTAATTTTTTGTATTTTTAGTAGAGATGGGTTTCACTATGTTAGCCAAGATGGTCTTGATCTCCTGACCTCATGATCTGCCCGCCTCGGCCTCCCAAAGTGCTGGATTACAGGCGTGAGCCATCACGCCAGGCCAAGATAAAATAATTCTTACTCCTTAAACCATAATAACTTAAAAATTGGCTAAAAAGGCAGCCTTATTTACTTTTCATTTCATAGTATGATCCACAAACATCAACTTAAATTTATACATTAAGAAATCATAAATTTTCTTTCTTTCTTTTTTTTTTTTTGAGACGGAGTCTCGCTCTGTCACCCCTGCTGGAGTGAAGTGGCGCCATCTCAGCTCACCGCCAGCTCCGCCTCCCGGGTTCACACCATTCTCCTGCTTCAGCCTCCCGAGTGGCTGGGACATCAGGCACCCGCCACCACGCCCGGCTAAGTTTTTGTATTTTTAGTAGAGATGGGTTTCACCATGTTAGCCAGGATGGTCTTGATCTCCTGACCTCGTGATCCGCCTGCCTCGGCCTCCGAAAGTGCTGGGATTACAGGCCTGAGTCACTTAGCCCGGCCTACTCCACCTTGAAGGGGTGGCCTGCCCCTCCCTACCTGTGGGCGTTTCTCGTTAGGTGGAACCAGAGACTTGAGAAAAGAAATACTTTCTCTGTTTTGAACAAGAGACTTGAGAAAAGAAATACTTTCCACACCTGTGGGCGTTTCTCGTTAGGTGGAACAAGAGACTTGAGAAAGAAAAAGTGGGCCCAGGGGAGCAGCGCTCAGCATACAGAGGACCCACGCCGGCACCGGTCTCTGAGTTCCCTCAGTATTTATTGATCATTATCTTTACCATCTTAGAAAAGGGAAGTGGCAAGATAATAGGATCATCATAGGGAGAAGGTCAGCAGTGAGACATATGAATAAAGATCTCTGTGACATAAGTTTAAGGAAAAGTGCTGTGCCTTGATATGCATATGCAAACATCTCCATAAACCTTTTAGTGCATAAAGAGCAGCATTGGGCTAGCAAGTCCCACCTTTCGCCCTAAGGCGGTTTTCTCCCATCTTAGTAAATAGAACATACAATCGGGTTTTACACCGAGATGTTCCATTGCCCAGGAACGGGCAGGAGACAGATGCTTTTCTCTATCTCAACTACCAAGAGGCCTTCTTTCCTCTTATACTAGTCCTCCTCAGCACAGACTTTTCACGGGTGTCAGGCTGAGGGTCGATTAGCTGAGCATGGTGGCATGCTTATAAGCTTATAATCTCAGCTGCTGCAGAGGCTGAAGCAGGAGAATTGCCTGAACCCGGGAGGTGGAGGTTGCAGTGAGTCGAGATCAGGCCACTGCACTCCAGCCTAGGTGACAGAGCCATACTCTGTCTCAAAAAAAAAAAAAGAAAAAAAAAGAATTGATAAAAATAATTTATTCCATCACTCCCTAACCCCATTTGTTGTTGTTGTTGTTGCTGTATATTTTTGAGACTGAGTCTCACTCTGTCACCAAGGCTAGAGTGCAGTGATTCAATCTCAGCTCACTGCAACTTCTGCCTCCCGTGTTCAAGTGATTCTCCTGTCTCAGCTTCCCAAGTAGCTGGAATTACAGGTGCCTGCCACCACACCCAGCTAATTTTTGTATTTTTAGTAGAGACTGGGCTTCACCACAGTGGCCAGGCTGGTCTCGAACTCCTGACCTCAGGTGATCCACCTGCCTCAGCCTTCCAAAGTGCTGGGATTATAGGCATGAGTCACCTCACCTGACCTAGACTTTTTTATTTAAAAAACTGGGGGTATGGCTGTAATCCCAGCACTTTGAGAGGCCTAGGCAGACAGATCGTGTGAGTCTAGGAGTTCGAGACCAACCTGGGCAACATGGCAAAGCCCTGTCCCCCTGCTCCCCCCCAAAAAAAAGCCAGGCTTGGTGGCTCATGTCTGTAATCCCAGCACTTTGGGAGACCAAGGAGGGTGGATCACTTGAGGTGAGGGGTTTGAGACCAGCCTGGCCAACATGGTGAAACCCTCGTGTCTAGTAATCTAGTAAAAATACAAAAATTAGCCAGGTGTGGTGTCACGTGCCTGTAATCCCAGCTACGGGGGATTCTCCTAAGGCAGGAGAATCGCTTGAACCTGGCAGATGGAGTTTGCAGTGAGTCGAGATCACGCCCCTGCACTCCAGCCTGGGCGACAGAGTGAGACTCTGTCTCAAAAAAAAAAAAAAAAAAGTTATAAGATAATCTGGCTCCTACTCTTGGTCTCTTTATGCTGCACTCATTTCTCATAAGTAAAGATTTTTATGTCAATAATTTATGACTTATTAAATAGATTGGTGTTCTAATTCATAAAATCAAAGGTATTTGAAGTCACTTATAGCAAGAACACAAAAAATAAAGTAGAAATGAAGATGGGACATTATAGTCATTGAGAAAACCAGACACCCAGCTTTGGGTACAGAAGTCTGAAGTCCTTGGACATCTTTACCTGATTTATCTTCTTTTGTTTCTATGTTTCTTTGTTTTCTTTCAGTAATCTTGTACAATCTCCTTTGCAGTATGGAGAATGGTTGGAAAAGGTTCTCAGAATGTATTTTCTCTTGGTATATCGCTAAATATTGGGGAAGGAATAGCCTTGTTATATGTGGTATCGAGTGTTCTTTTTTATGTCTTTATTTTATTTTATTTTTTT
>NW_016805647.1:4290092-4294704 GCF_001698545.2 Rhinopithecus bieti
AAAAAAAAAAAAAAAAAAAGAAAATTCAGGATGATTGAGCTCACTTCATAAGGTGGTTGAATTTAATTAACTAATTAAATTAGTTAATTTCCATAACCTCTAAGAAAGTTCATGGTTCATAGTAAGTGCTCAATAAATGTTGGTAATAATTACTGGTCTTTTCTCGCTGGTAGGTATGGCTACTAACAAATATATAGCTTTCTGGTGGCTTTGATCTGATCCACAGTGTTAAGAGCACCAACATGACAGGTAGATTCCACACTTACTCCTCCCATAGGGCCTCCTCCTTCTGCGTACAATACTCTCCTGTTCATCTCCAATCCCAGTTGTGTAACAGCCCAAGGAGTTCACTTTGCCCACTGTCTAGACAGAGCCAACCAATTCATCAAGATGGGGAATTGCAATACAGAAAGAGTAATTCAAGCAGAGCCTGCTGTGCGAGAGAACAGAGTTTTATTATTACTCAATTCTGTCTCCCTGAGCAGTTTTTAAGGATAATTAGCTGGGTGTGGTGGTGGGTGCCTGTAATCCCAGCTACTTGGGAGGCAGGGAATTTCTTGAACCCAGGAGGCGGAGGTTGCAGTGAGCCGAGATCGCACCATTGCACCCTAGCCTGGGTGACAACAGCGAAACTCTGTCTCGAAAAAAAAAAAAAAAAAAGAAACGTATGACTCCCAAATAGAAGGCATATTTGAGAACAGCTACATTCTCTAAAAGTGTTCTGTTGTGTTATTTTTGCATAGCCTGATTAAACATTTAATGCATTTATCCAATTCTTTCTTACCTGTGGATTTTTTTTCTCTGATGACTATAATCATATAATTTTACAAAAGGCTATTGATCATTGTAATTTAGCTTATCTGTTTATTACAAAATGCCATTTAACTCTTACTAAGTCATCAAATTCTGGTAACTGGCATAAAAATAACTGTGGGGCAGCCAGCAAGCAATCAGGAATTGCTGAGGCCTGTATAGTTCAATTACTTTGAGTAAAGTCTACACATTTAGATAATTGTTATGGTGAAATAATCTTGTGTGCATTTTTTATTTTACTTAGAAATAAGAGTTTGTTGAATAGATTCTCTTTTTTTCTGATGGCCTAGTGTTGCTCGCCAAAATGCAATAAAGCTGAGCTTCAGGATCTTAGTACTTTTCAGGCCTGAACTGCTAGCATTTTGTTTTGCTTCTCAGAAGAGAAAACATTCTCATCAAAGAGCGTATTTATTAATACACTGGCATATTTCATTCCTGAGTGTGACAAGAGAATTAAGGATAGAAGAAATTTCAGTTCTTTCAAATCCACCCACAAGAAACAATTGAATGGAGCCCTCCTAACATGAGGCTATTTTAAGAGGGGAAGGATGCTAATTTTGGGTGCCGATAGACAAAGGAGTAAGCAATGACACCAACAGCCTCATTCTCCCTAACTGCCTATCCTTCTCCTAGCAGTGTTCTCCCTCAGGATGGAAGTGCCTGGAAGTGCTTCTAGTGGCCACTCCTGAACCACAGACTATCCTGGGTTAACATCTTCTGTTGTATATTCAGAAGGAGAAAACCAAGGAGTCATCTGTGGTCTCAGGGTATCATCTGAACAAGCAATATGCACCCAGCGAAGAACACTCTGTCCCCTTAGAGAGTTTCCAGTCCTTTCCCACATAAACAGACTAACACCTGCACTCCTTTCCTCATCTCTCAGGGCATGTCTGTCACAAACAGAACTTTCAGAAATCCTTTATGAAGGTATAGACTTCAAACTCCCGTGAGTTTGGTTATTATGAATCTACTCTTTGAGCCTAATCCTCTTTGGGCACACTGACAGAGCTCAGACCCTGGGCTAGGAAGTCCCTGTTTGGCCAGCTTGTCAGACTCTATTGCTGTCATCCCTAGTTCATTTAAATGGAACTGCAAGAGTTATAACATTCTGTATATTTCAATTAATATTACTGTACTAGGGAAAGTAGTGATGTTTCCTTTCCAATTGGAGATTTATTGTCTCTAAATTGGGGGTCTTCTCAATCCAAGTTTGCCCTGTGAACATGTTGTGAAATTGTCATCTGAAGCAGGCCCCTCAAAGATGGTTGAGAAGCCTTGCATTTTCCTGAAGAGTAGAGGACACTGTTTGTCTAGACAGAATTCCAAGCCCAATCAGTAGATAGGAAGAGCAAGAAGAAAGGAGCATGTGTTCAAAGCTTTTTCTTATCAAGTCTGTAGAGGGCAGGCCCTGGGGAAGATGCTGCAGGTACATTACGATGGAAAGACTATGCTTGGAGAAGGCCCTTGGCTAATGAGAACATAGGTCTAGTAGAATATTGAGGAGCCCTTTGAGGAGAAAACAGTTAGCTTTTTTGAAGCTTTCCTTATTAGAGACCAACTCACTATTACTAGTAAATTAGACATACTAAGAAATAGATTATTCAAGAAAAAGGACTTCAGCCACAGAAGTAAAATGGGCAGAGTTAGGTCAAGAGGAAGCAAATATTCCATAGGAAGCAATGAGTAAACAATACATGCATTCCTTGCTAGTAATAAGGTAAAAAATGCAAGAGAAAGCACATTTAGGATTCTATTTGACCTTTCTCAAATAAAGAAAACTGTATTTAAAATAGTAGCCCCCATTTCTGATGAGATTGTGACAAAATTGAGGTGAGAATAGGAATGACAATAGGAATACCATTTGGGAAAACAACATAGCCATAACTAGCAACAGGCTTTTATTGACTGTATAGTTCAATGATTTTAAATATATTTTCAGAGTTGTACAACCATTAGCACAATCTAGAAACAGTCTCGAAAATATTAATATCCTTGAAATTACTCCTGGATCAAGAGGAGTATTCTTGTGTTATTTTATGTTGAGTACTAACTCAGAGCCAAACACTTTATATGTAATTTATTAATTTCAATTCTCAAAACAATCCTATGAGGAAGGTGTTATTAGTGACCCTTCTTGATAAATGAAATACTGAGATATGGAGAAGTGAAGAAATTTGCCCAAACTACCATGGATAGTGTTAAAAATCAGATCATCTCTTTCCAGAACCTGTACTCATAGCCAACCACTACACTATAAGGAAATAATACAACAAAAGTAAAAAAAACTCCATGCAGGAATAGTTAATTACAGAATTCTGCAGGATCCAATAATGGGCATAAGTTAAATGCTCTATGATCTAATACGGAATAAGTTTAATAGATTTTGGTGTGTCTGCTACTCAGTCATAAAAAAGGAAAATAGTAGAGCTTGTAGAAATAAGGAAAATATTTATGAGATTCAATAGCAGAGAAGAGTAGTTGTTGGATGAATGAATAAGCCAGCAAGCCCCTGCCTTCTTCAATATCTGTCCTTCACAAATGATCATCAATTGCTGTGTACCCAGGGCCAAGCCAGTGTCTTCAATGCATAGGGCTCTCCAAGTGGCTGTGAGGTGGTAAGATCTTTTCACTGGGTGAGCCACAGGAAATGACTGCAATTGTCAGGCTCTTTCTGAGCTGAGACCTGGCTGGGCATTGGAAATGTTCTCCAAGGACAAAGGTTTTGTTTTGCTTTGGGTTTTGAGATGGAGTCTCTGTCATGCAGACTGGAGTGCAATGGCACAATCTTGGCTCACTGCAACCTCAACCTCCTGAGTTCAAGCGATTCTCCTGCCTCAGAGTAGCTGAGATTACAGGCATGCGCCACCACGCCCAGCTAATTTTTGTATTTTTAGTAGAGATGGAGTTTCACCATGTTGGCCAGGCTGGTCTAAACTCCTGGCCTCAAATGATCCGCCTGCCTTGGCCTCCCAAAGTGCTGGGATTACAGGCATGAGCCACCGTGCTCGGCCCCCAAGGACAAAGTTTTGATGGTGTCCTTGTGTCTGCAAAATATTGAAAAGACATCTGCATGTGAACAAAATCTGGAAGACAGTATGCAAAAAATTAAAATAGTTGCAATGTTTGCTGGAAGAATTGTAGGAGGTTACTTATTTTTAAAATTTTTTCTGCAATGTTGTTACACTATCTTTTTCAACAACATTTTGAAGAAAAGGGATCTCCTTGACTTTCACCTTGATGTTCCTAAGACAAAAGCGAAATCAATGAATGACTCATTGCTGGCCACATCTGACCCAAACGTTAGACACTGACAAGACTCCATACTCCAAATAATATCTTGGTTAGAAGTATTTAATTATTCTAGATTCTGGAGATATGGCAGAGCGTAAGATTGAATCCTTGCTCTCTCAAAGCTTACATACTAGAACTATGTTGCCCAGTACAGTAGCCACTGGCCACATGTGGCTATTTAAATTTAAATTTAAATCAGTTAAAATTAAATTAAATTAAATTAAAAATGCATTTGCTCATTCATACTAGCCACATTTCAAGTGCATAGGAGTCACCTGGTAACCAGTGGCTTCTGTATTGGACAGCTCAAATATAAAAATACTTTCATCATTGCAGAAAATTCTATTGGTTAGTCCTGTTTTAGAGAGAAAAGTTTGACAATAATCAAGTAAACAAAAATGGACAAGAGTAGCCATCGCTCTGAAGAAAATAAAAAACAATACTACTGGGAGGCTGAGGCAGGAGAATGGCGTGAACCCGGGAGGCGGAGCTTGCAGTGAGCCAAGAT
>NW_016805647.1:4294963-4304411 GCF_001698545.2 Rhinopithecus bieti
AAAAAAAAAAAAAAAAAACAATACTGCCTTGTATTGTAGACTGATGATCTTTGGGAAGGCATCTCCGAGGGACTCACATTTGTTTTTTTTTTGTTTTTTGTTTTTTTGTTTTTTTGTTTTTTTTTGAGACGGAGTAGTCTGGCTCTGTCGCCCAGGCTGGAAGGCAGTGGCTGGATCTCAGCTCACTGCAAGCTCCGCCTCCCGGGTTCAAGCCATTCTCCTGCCTCAGCCTCCCGAGTAGCTGGGACTACAGGCGCCCGCCACCTCGCCCGGCTAGTTTTTTGTATTTTTTAGTAGAGACGGGGTTTCACCGTGTTAGCCAGGATGGTTTCGATCTCCCGACCTCGTGATCCGCCCGTCTCGGCCTCCCAAAGTGCTGGGATTACAGGCTTGAGCCACCGCGCCCGGCTGGGACTCACATTTGAGCTGAAAAACTAATGACAAGAATGAGCCAGTCATGCAAAGATTTGGGTACAGAATGTCTTAGGAAGAAGGTGAGGCAACTGTAAATGTCATTGAGGTAGGAGGTGAAACTCATCTCCAGAGGCGGGACTTGGACCTCGAACCCGATAGAGAAATAGCTAAAACAGGGAAGAGGCCAAATCTCCTCTCTATAAGGCACTCCCACTAGTGTGCCATGTCAGTTTACCGTTGCCATGACAACACCCGAAGTTACCGCTCTTTCTTTTCTTTTTCGAGACGGAGTCTCTGTTGCCCAGGCTGATGTGCAGTGGTGCGATCTTGGTTCACTGCAACCTCCTCCTCCCAGGTTCAAATGATTCTCCTGCCTCACCATCCTGAGTAGCTGGTACTACAGGCACGCGCCACCATGCCCGGCTAATTTTTGTATTTTTAGTAGAGATGGAGTTTCACCATATTGGTCAGGCTGGTCTTGAACTCCTGACCTTGTGATCTGCCCGCCTCAGCCTCCCAAAGTGCTGGGATTACAGGTGTGAGCCACCACGCCTGGCCAGTTACTGCCCTTTCCATGGCAATGACCTGACAACCTTTTTTTCTAGAAAATTCTGCATAATCCCCTTAATTTGCATATAATTAAAAGTCGGTATAACAATTACTCCAGAACTGCCACTGAGCTCCCACTGTGAGCACATTGCCTATGGTGTAGCCCTGCTCCTCAAGGAGCAATACTACTGCTGCTGCTGCAGCTGTACACGGCCACTTCAGTAAAAGTTGCTACCACCACTAACTCGCCCTTGAATTGTTTCCTGGCAAAGCCAAAACCCTCCTGGCCTAATCCCCAATTTTGGGACTTGTCTGCCTTGCATCACCATGAAGTGGGAATAAGCTTGGGGTATTTGAGAAATGGAAAGAAGACCGTTTTGGCTAGAACTTTGTAAGCAAAGAGGAGAGGGGCCTGAGATGAGTTTGGAGAGATAGGTAGGAACAGACTCTGTAGGGCTTCCAAGGCCATAGCGAGGGGTTTGGAATCATCCTCTTTCTTTCTTTCTTTCTTTCTTTTTTTTTTTGAGACGGAGTCTCGCTCTGTCGCCCAGGCTGGAGTGCAGTGGCCAGATCACAGCTCACTGCAAGCTCCGCCTCCCGGGTTCACGCCATTCTCCTGCCTCAGCCTCCCGAGTGGCTGGGACTACAGGCGCCCGCCATCTCGCCCGGCTAGTTTTTTGTATTTTTTAGTGGAGACGGGGTTTCACCGTGTTCGCCAGGATGGCCTCAATCTCCTGACCTCGTGATCCGCCCGTCTCGGCCTCCCAAAGTGCTGGGATTACAGGCTTGAGCCACCGCGCCCGGTGGAATCATCCTCTTTCTGTTTTCAGAGGGTGGTTAACCAGATGCTGTCTTGAGGTCTACAGATAAGTTTATACTTCTTGTTAGGTTTTTTGAGGCCATGAATTAGATATTCAGGCACCCAAGACCCTGGGGCAGAGCAGAGTTGCAGAGCCTGACAATGGTTTTGGAATTGAGCAGAAGATGGTGTCAGTAAAGTTGGGCTTGCCAAAGACAAATAGGAAGAATTGGGGGATCAACTAGCAGCGTCCACAATCTCGCTATCAGATAAGGCAACAGACTCACTCAGGCAGGTCAGTGCTTTTGCAGGGCGACAGACAGCTCCTCTGTGCTGGCTCCTAAAGGAGGAGTCAATACATGGTTATACCCATTTTGTTGGTCCCACCCTAAGAATGAATCTTTTGGATATTAAAGGGACACAGCATGGTTTAGGCCAGCACTAAGCATAGGAGAAACTACAGGTGGGGAATGGGAGAGTAACATCCCCTTACCGTGGAGTGTTCAAAAGGAGAGCCACCTTCCACCTTTATCTAAGACCCATCCATTCGATCATTTATTCCAACAACTCTTGGTCGTGTGCTTCTGCTCTGAATTGTTTTAGTTGTCAGGAATATGGTATTAAACAAGACAAAGTTCTTTATGTCACTTCCAAAGCAGGTAATAAACAAATGGATATATAATATAATGTTAGGTGGAAAACTAAATGGTAAAGAGGATAAAGAGTGATAGGAGCATATACAGCTGGCCCTCCATATCTGCAGGTTCTCTGTCAGCAGATTCAACCAACTGGGGATGGAAAATATTTGGGGAAAAAAAGAGGGTGGTTGTGTCTGTACTGAATATGTATGGACTTTTATTTTTCATGTCATTATTCCCCAAACAATATAGTATAGCAGCTATTTACACAGGATTTACATTATATTAGGTATTATAAGAAATCTAGAAATGATTTAAAGCATATGGGAGGATGTGCATAGGTTACATGCAAATAGTATGCCATTTTATATAAGTGACTTCAGCTCCTTGGACTTTGGTATCAGAGGAGATCCTAGAACCAATTCCCCACGGATCCTGAGAGATGACTATATATTGCTTGGGGAAGGCTCTAAGGAGGTGACCTTTGAACAGAGATCAGAATGAAGTGAGGGTGAAAGCCATGCAAATACTTGGAGGAAGAGCAGTTCAGGTAGAAGGAACAGCAGATGTCTTGAGGTGGGAGTTGACCTGGTGGCCTCATAGAAGCAAGAGGCCAGTGTGCTAGAGCTCAGTGAATGAGGGGTGGTGGGGTGAGGAATGCAACCAGAGGCGTAAGGCTGGGAGTGTGGATGTAGTTAAGGAGTTAATGGCCTTAAAGGTCATCATAAGGATATTTGGTTGTATTCTTTTTTTTTAAGAAGGAGCCTCATTCTGTCACCCAGACTGGAGTGCAGTGGCATGATCTTGGCTCACTGCAACCTCCGCCTCCTGGGTTCATGCGATTCTCCTGCCTCAGCCTCTCGAGTAGCTGGGATTACAGGTGCCGGCCACCATGCCTGGCTAATTTTTGTATTTTTAGTATAGATGGAGTTTCACCATGTTGGCCAGACTGGTCTTGAACTCCTGACCTCAGGTGATCTGCCTGCCTCGGCCTCCCAAACTACTGAAATTACAGGCGTGAGCCACCGCTATTGTTTTTAAAGTCATGGCACTAGAGGACATTATCTAGGGAGTAAGTATAATCAGAGAAGAGACCGCAGGACTAAGCGGTGACACTCTACCTTTAGAGGTTAGGAACAGGAGAAGCAAGTAGAATGAGAAGGCAGAATAATATTTCATTGCGTGCATAGACCGCATTTCGTTAACCCATTCGTTCTTCGATGAACGCGTGGGTTGCTTCCACGTTTTGGCTATTGTGAATAATACTGCTGTGAACACAGGTGTTCAAACATTTCTTCAAGACTCTGCTTTCAATTGTTTGAGTATATATATCCAGAAATAGAAATGCAGATCATATAGTAATTCTATTTCTAATTTTCTGAGGAACCACCATACTGTTTTATCCAGCAGCTATACCATTTTACATCCTCGCCAACAATGTATGAGGGTTACAGTTTATCCACATCCTCACCAACACTTGCTATTTTCTGTGTTTTTTTTAATAGTAGCCATCTGTGAAATAATAATAAATAAAACCATTAAGAAGTAAGAAAGAGATCTCTGCCCCAGTTCATGAGACAGAGCTCCTAATACCCTTGCTGATAGGGGTGTTAGAAGAATCTTTTGTTCTGATATTCTGTCTTTGACCCAGTTCCTGACACAAATCTCCTTAGACTTCTGGAATTTCCAGAGTGATGAGTGTCTGACACAGAGTTCCTAAATTACTTGGAATTCCCTAGGGGTAGGAGCATTTTTTGTTCCAATGAGGTGACTTGATAGACTTCTGGGTGAGGACTGGTCACCAGAAAGATCAAGATATGATTAGAAGCTTGGAACTTTCAGTCCCATCCCCATACTTTTGGAAGAGGAGAGGGCTGGAGATTAAGTCAATAGTTGATCATGCCTATGTGATGAAGCCTCCATAAAAATTCCTGAACTATGCGGTTCTGAGAGCTTCTGGATTGCTAACACGTATGAGTGCCTGGAAGGTGGCATGTTAAGAGAGGACATGGAAGCTCCATGCCCCTTCCCACAAGCCTTGTCCTATGCATCTCTTCCATCTGGCTGTTCACCTGTGTACTTCATAACATCCTTCATAATAAACTAGTACATGTAAGTAAAGCACTTTCTTGAGTTCTGTGAGCTGCTCTTGCAAATAATCAAACCCAAGGAGGGGATCAGGGAAATCCCTAGTTTATAGCCAGTACATCAGAAGTTCCAGAGGCTTAGACTTTTGACTGGCATCTGAAGCTGGGGAGCAGTCTTGTGGGGCTGAGCCCTTAGCCTGTCTGATCTGACTGTAACTCCAGGTAGACAGTACCAGAATTTTTTTTTTTTTTTTTTTTTTTTTTTTTTTTTTTTTTTTTTTTTTAGATGCAGTCTCTGTTACCTAGGCTGGAGTGCAATGGTGTGAACTCAGCTCACGGCAGCCTCCGCCTTCTGAGTTCAAGCAATTCTTTTGCCTCAGCCTCCTGAGTAGCCGGGATTGCAGGCAGCTGCCACCACACCTGGCTCATTTTTGTATTTTTAATAGAGATGGAATTTCACCATGTTGGCCAGGCTGGTCTCGAACTTCTGACCTCAGGTGATCCACCCACCTCGGCCTCCCAAAGTACTGGGATTACAGACATGAGCCATGGCACCTGGCCAGTATCATAATTGAATTGAATTATAGGTCAATCAGTTGGTGTCTGCTGGAGAATTGATGTATGTGGGGATGGGGGTGGGTGGGAAACAACCCAGTCTGGTGTCAGGAGCATTTTGTGCTGCATTGAGTGTGAGATTAGGAAGAAAAGTTTGGTCTTTTCTATCTCAAACACCATCCTAATGGGTGTCAGGTGGTACCTCATTGTGGTTTTGATTTGCATTTCCCTAAAGATTAGTGATATTGAACATCTTTTAATCTACATATCTGCCATTTGTATATCTTCTTTAGAAAAATGTCTAAATGTCTATTCAAGTCCTTTGCCCCTTTTTGAATTGCTTTGTTTGCTCATTTTGCTGAGTTTTAGAGATTCTCTATATGTTCTGAATATTAATCCCTTATAAGATATATAATTTGCAAAAAGCTCTCCCATTCTGTAAGTTGCCTTTTTTACTCTGTTGATAGTGTCATTTGCTGTGCAAAATATTTTAATTTTCATGAAATCCAATTTGTCTATATTTTCTTTGGTTGCTTTTGTTTCTGGTGTCATATCCAAGAAATTATTGCCAAATGCAATGTTGTGAAGTTTTGTCGTATGTTTTCTTCTAAGAATTTTATAATTTTAGGTATTACCTTTAGGTCATAAATCCAGTTTGAGTTAATTTTGTATATGGTATTAAATAAGGATCCAACTTCATTCTTTTGTGTGTGAATATTTAGTTTTCCCAGAACTATTTGTTGAAAAGACTGTCTTTTCCCCATTGAATGATCTTGGTACCTTTGTAAAAAAATTATTTAAACATATATACAAGGATTTATTTTTAGATTTGCAATTCTATACCATTGGTCTATATCTATCTTTCAAAAAAATTAAATTATTATAAAATTTATGGAAATACCATAGTTGTACATATTTTATGTACATATACACATATAGTTGTACATATATCTATCTTTTTGCCAGTACAACTACACTGTTTTGATTACTGTAGCTTTGTAGTCAGTTTTGAAATCAGGAACTGTGAGTCTTCCAGCTTTGTTCTTCCATTTCAGGATTGTCTTGGTTATCCAGGATCCTTTGAGATTCCATATGAGATTTTTATTTATGCAAAAAAGTCCTTGGGATTGTGATAGGAATTGCATCCAATCTGTTGATCTCTTTGGATAGTGTTGACATCTTATAATATTAAGTCTCCAGATTCATGAACATAGGATGTCTTTTTATTTATGTCTTCTTCAATTATTTTCAGAAATGTTTTGTAGTTTTCATTGTCCAAGTCTTTCAGCTTCTTGGATAATTAATTTCTAAGTATTTTATTCTTTTTGATGCTATTGTAAATGGAATAGTTTTCTTAATTTTTTTCCAGATGGCTTATTGTTAGTGTATCAAAATGCAACTGATTTTTGTGTGCTAACTTTGTAGCTTGCTACTTTGCTGAATTCATGTATTAGTTCTGACAGGTTTTTATTCTTTAACTTTTTTTGGTGTTTAAGATCAGAGGGTACATGTACACCTTTGTTACAAAGAAATTTTGCATGATTCTGAGGTTTGGAGTATGAATGAATTTGTCACCCAGATAATGAGCATAGTACCCAATAGGTAGCTTTTCAACCGTTGCTCCACTCCCTCACTTCCTGCTCTTGTATTTCCCAGTGTTTTGTATTTCCCAGTGAACTATATTTCCCATTGTTCCCATCTTTATGTCCAAGTTTACCCAATGTTTAGTTCCCACTTCTAAGTGAAAACATGAGATATTTGGTTTTCTGTTTCTGCATTAGCTTGCTTAGGATAATGGTCTCCAACTGCATCCACATTGCTGCAAAGGACATGATTTTATTCTTTTTTATGGCTGCATAGTATTCCATTGCATGTATGTACCACGTTTTTTAAATCCAATCCACATTGATGGGCACTTGGGTTGATTCAATGTCTTGCTATTGTGAGTAGCACTGTAATGAACATAGAGGTGCATATGTCTTTTTGGTAGAATTACATATTTTCCTTTGGGCACATACCCAGTAATGAAATTGCTGGGTGCAATAGTAGTTCAATTATTAGTTCATTAAGAAATCTCCAGGCTGGGCATGCTGGCTCATGCCAGCATAATCCCAGCACTTTGGGAGGTTGAGGTGGTTGGATCACTTGAGGTCAGGAGTTTGAGACCAGCTTGGCCAGCATGGCAAAACCGTGTCTCTACTAAAAACACAAAAATTAGCCAGGCATGGTCCCGTGCACTTGTAGTCCCAGTTACTCTGGAGGCTGAGGCATGAGAATCACTTGAACCCAGGAGGTGAAGGTCGCAGTGAGCCAAGATTGCACCACTGCACTCCAGCCTGGGTGGCAGAGCAAGATTCTGTCTCAAAAAAAAAAAAAGAAAGAAAGAAAGAAAGAAATCTCCAAACTGCTCTCCACAGTGGCTGAGCTAATTTACATTCCCACCAACAGTGTATCAGTGTTCCCTTTTCTTTACAGCCTCACCAACATCTATTATTTTTCGACTTTTTAACAAAAGCCATTCTGACTAGTTGAGATGGCATTTCATTGTGGTTTTGATTTACATTTGATTTACATTTCTCTGATGGTTAGTGATGATGAGCATTTTTTCATATGTTTATTGGCCATCTGTAAGTCTTTTTTTTGAGAAGCCTGTTCATGTCCTTTGCCTACTTTATAATGGAGTTATTTGTTTTTGCTTACTGATTTAAGTTCCTTATACATTTTGGATATTAGAACTTCGTTGCATTCATAGTTTGTGAATATTTTCTCCCATTCTGTAGGTTGTCTGTTTACTCCTTTGATAGTTTCTCTTGCTGTGCAGAAGCTCTTTTGTTGAATTAAGTCCCACTTGTCAATTTTTGCTCTTGTTGAAATTGCTTTTGAGAACTTAGCCATAAATTATTTGCCAAGGTCAATATCAAGAAGGGTATTTCCTAGGTTTTCTTCCAGGATTTTTATAGTTTTAGGTTTTACATTTAAGTCCTTAATCCATCTTGAGTTAATTTTTATATATAGTGATAGGTAGGGGTTTGATTTCCTTCTTCTACATACAGATAGCCAGTTATCCCAACACCATTTATTAAATAGGGAGTCTTTTCCCCATTGCTTTTTGTTGTTGTTGTTAGATAGGGTCTCACTCTGTCACCCAGGCTGCAGTGCAGTGGCATGATCACAGCTCACTGCAGCCCCTACCTCCTGAGCTCAAACAATTCTTCACCTCAGCCTCCTGGGTGGCTGAGACTACAGGTGTGTGCAACCACGCCTGGCTAATTTTTAAATTTTTTATAGAGATAGGGTTTCATTATGTTGCCCAGGCTTGTCTTGAACTTCTGGGCTCAAGAAATTCTCCTCGCCTCAACCTCCTTAAGTGCTGCAGTTATGGGCTTGAGCCACTGCGCTGGGCCCCATTGCTTATTTTTGTCGATTTTGTCCAAGATCAGATAGTTGTACATGTATGGTTTAATTTTTGAGTTCTCTATTCTGTTCCCTTGGTTTATGTGACTGTATTTGTACCCATACCATGCTATTTTGGTTACTGTAGCCTTATAGCCTAAGTTTGAAATTGTGTGATGTGATGTCTCTGATGTTTTTATTTTTGCTAAGGATTGCTTTGGTGATTCTGGCTCTTTTTTGATTCCATATGCATTTTAGAATAGTTTTTTTCCAATTCTGTGAGAAATGATTTTGGTGGTTTGATAGAAATAGTATTGAACCTGTAGATTGCTTTGGGCAGTATTGCCATTTTAATGATGTTGATTTTTCCAGTTCATGAGCAGGAATACTTTCCCATTTATATGTATCATATCTAGTCTCTTTCAGCAGTGTTTTGTAGTTCTCCTTGTAGAGATCTTTCACCTCCTTGGTTAGGTATGTTCCTAGGCATTTTATTCTCTTTGTGGCTGTTGTAAATGGGATTGTGTTCTTGATTTGGCTCTCAGCTTGAATGTTATTGGTGTATATATATGCTAGTGATTTTTGTATCCTGAAGCTTTACTGAAGTGGTTTATCAGTTCTAAGGGTCATTTGGCAGAGTCTCTAGGGTTTTCAAGGCATAGAATCATACCGTCAGTGAAGAGATAGTTTGACTTCTTCTTTCCTTATTTTGATGCTTTTTATTTCTTTCTCTTACCTGATTGCCCTTCCTAGACATCCTTGTCTTCCAGGACATAGTGGACATCCTATGGACATCCTTGTCTTGTTCTAGTTCTCAAGGGGAATACTTCAGCTTTTGCTGGCTCAGTATGATGTTAGCTGTGGGTTTGTCATGGATGGCTCTTACTATTTTGACGTATGTTCCTTTGATGCCTAGTTTGGTGAGAATTTTATCATGAATAGATGTTAGATTTCATCAAAAAGTTTCCTGCAGCTATTGAGATGATTGCATGCTTTTTTTTTTTTTTTTTTTT
>NW_016805647.1:4304990-4310182 GCF_001698545.2 Rhinopithecus bieti
CACCGCACCCGGCCTTTTTTTTTTTTTTGAGACAGAGTTTCATCCTTGTTGCCCAGACTGGAGTGTGATGGCACAATCTTGGCTCACTGTAACCTCTGCTTCCTGGGTTCAAGCAATTCTCCTGCCTCAGCTTCCTGAGTAACTGGGATTACAGGCATATATCACCATGCCTGGAAAATTTTTGTATTTTTAGTAGAGTCAGGGCTTCATCATGTTGGCCAGGCTGCTCTTGAATTCCTGTCCTCAGGTGATCCACTCGCCTTGGCCTCCCAAATTGCTGGGATTACAGGCATAAGCCACTGTGTCTGGCTGTTTTGTTTTTTTGTTTTTTTTTTCATTATGCCTGTCAGATTTTTGTATCAGGATGATACTGATTTCACAGAATGAGTTAGGAAAAGTTTGAGAAGGATTGGTGTTCGTTCTTCTTTAAATATTAGGTAGAATTCACTGGTAAAGCCATCACGTCCAGGGATTTTCTTTGTTAAGAGATTTTTTTTTTAAGACTCCTGGGAGACAATTTTTTTTTTTTTCAGACAGCATCTCACTCTGTCACCCAAGCTCTGAAGTGCAGTGGTGTGATCTTGGCTCACTGCAACCTCTGCCTCCTGGGTTCAAGCAATTCTCCTACCTCAGCCGCCTAAGTAGCTGAGATGACTGGCATGTGGCAACACACCTGACTAATTTTTTTTGTATTTTTAGTAGAGATGGGGTTTCACCATGTTGGCCAGGCTGGTCTCAAACTCCTGATCTGGTAATCCACCTACCTTGCACCTACCCAAAGTGCTAGGATTACAGGCTTGAGCCACTATGACCAGCCGAGATTTTTTATTACTGATTCAACCTCTATATTAGTTACAGCTCTGTTAAGATTTTTTTTTTTTTTTTTTGAGATAAGGTCCCATTCTGTCCCCCAGGCTAGAGTGCAGTGGCATGATTATAGCTTATTCACTGCAGCCTTAAACCCCTGAGCTCAAATGATCCTCCTGCCTTAGCCTCCTTAGTAGCTGGGACTACAGGCATGCGCAGCTAATTTTAATTTTTTTTGTAGAGACAGGTCCTCACTATGTTGCCCAAGCTGGTGATTTGCATTTTTTAAATGTTAACCTGTCTAGTGCCTACACCCAACTTTCTTCCTGTGCTAGAGGATACAGAGCTTCAGCCTGGGCTTCTTCAGTAGCTGTAGATGGGTAGACTGCAGGCTCCCTAGACCCTCCTTCCATGCTTTCCTCAGACTAGATTCTGGAACTGTTGTCCTTTGAAGGATTTGTGTATTTGCAATGTCTGCCTTTGATGCTCATTCAATTATTCAATAGGAATTTGTCGAGCACTAACCTTATGCGAGATCTTCTGAACACCAAGTGAATTAGACCTAGCCTCTGCTTTTGAGAACTTGCTAGTCTAAAGGTGAGACAATGAGGTAAATAGATGGGTGCAGATACTCTGAATAAGTTGAGGACAGAGTGGGTAAGAGAGAACACAGGAGTAGGTATCTAGGAAAGAAATCACGCTTGAGATGACGATTAGAGGACATGGACAGTTCTTTTCAGAATCAACAAATTTTAGACAATCAAAAGTGAGATTTAAGTTAATTATTGGGTAATTTATTCAAGTGTTACATTAAAAACAATTTAAGAAACCAATTGGTACAAATGGGTCTTTATTCTTCCACCCTTATAAAGGTACCTAGTACTGGTACCTTTTGCTCTAACACTGAAGTATGAGAATGTCTCTCTAAAGAAGTAATGATTTGCCTGGGGAGGACTCCTTGAGAGAACATTTAGCTTGAGAGAAAGTAGATCAGACTTGCATAAAAAGAAGGATAGGCCGGGTGCGGTGGAAGGATGGGATTAAAAAAAAAAAGTGGCAGCTTCACTCAGGAGTAATTCATGTAATGTACTTCACCCTCATGATGGAGTCAGTTTTGGGGTCATCAGACTGCCTGACTACTCCCTACCCATGCACTCTACAAAGAAGCCTCCCTGATTATGTGGTTCTCCTGCTCGCATACAGCCCATGATGAAGGAATAGGCCTAGAGGAAAAATACACATGTAGAAGAAATTCATGCCATCTCTCTATATAGGAATCTGAGTGGGTAGCCAAACATGCAAAGAGAAAAAAAAAAACAAAAACAAAATAGGTTCCCTAAAAAGCGATAAGACTTACCACCACTAAAAATAAATGTTTGGCCGGGCACAGCGGCTCACGGCTGTAATCCCAGCACTTTGGGAGGCCAAGGTGGGCGGATAACCTGAGATCAGGTGTTTGAGACCAGCCTGACCAATATGATGAAACCCTGTCTCTACTAAAAATACAAAAATTAGCTGGCATGATGGCATGCACCTGTAATCCCAGCTACTCAGGAGGCTGAGGCAGGAAAATCGCTTGAACTCGAGAGGTGGAGGTTGCAGTGAGCCGAGATCACGCCATTGCATTCCAGCCTGGGCAACAAGAGCAAAACTCTATCTAAAAAAAAAATACAATAAATGTCTTCAAAATCGGCTGGGCGAGGTGGCTCACACCTGTAATCCCAGCACTTTGGGAGGCCGAGGTGGGTGGATCACCTGAGGTCAGGAGTTCGAGACCGGCCTGGCCAACATGGTGAAACCCTGTCTCTACTAAAAATACAAAATCCGGGCATGGTGGTGGACTCCTGTAATCCCAGCTACTCAGGAGGCTGAGGCTGGAGAATCGCTTGAACCCGGGAGGCAGAAGTGGCAATGAGCTGAGATTGCACCACTGTACTCCATCCTGGGCAACAAGAGCGAAATCCCGTCTCGGAAAAAAAAAAAAAAAAAAAAAAAAAGTCTTCAAACTTGTAAGGGAAAAAGAATAGGACCCTAGAGTTGTTACAGAGAAACAGAGCCAGACACTAGTTAAAGGCAGTAAAGACAAATATTCAGTGCTATTGTAATAGGGAAGAGAAGTTCAGTAAAACTGAGCTCAATCTTAATACAGCAAATACAGCTAAGGATTCATAACCAACAGGTAGACTGGATGAGTCAGTGGATAGAAATTTTCTAAGAGGAGACATCAAGGGTAGGGAGATTCTTGGTAAACTGGCCTAACGGGATTCTTGCTAGAGGCAGGCAAAGAACTTAGACACCAATGGTGGGGAATGAGGATCATGATCAAATATCATTGGTGATTAGATTTCAAGGATGAGGGGATTCTCTCTAAACTGATTTAGCAAGGTTGCTCTAAAACTGGGTAAAGCAGGCTGAGGACAGACAGATTAGGGCCTGTCTTCAGTTGAAAAGAAGGCTCAGAGGAGCCTGTCTAAAGTGTGGTCAAAGAGAGAGTCTTTGTCAGAATTTGATATGTATTCACACACACTGCCAAACAATTATAAAGGCAAAGTAAGGAATATGTCAGAACTCAGAATGTTTAGTGCTACACACTCTATGTGGAAAATCACCCAAAGATAGACTTTAGCAAAATGAAAATGGAATCTAACAAAGAGGACCCTATGGGATATAAGTAATAGAGGTATATGACCTGACAAAGTGAACAAAAGTTGGGGGGAAAAGTATAAAAGATCTATTAGATTTTTTTTTTTTTTTTTTGAGATGGAGTCTCACTCTGTCACCCAGGCTGGAGAATGCAGGTACTCAATCTCAGCTCACTGAAACCTCCACCTCCTGGGTTTAGGAGATTCTCCTGGCCGGGCGTGGTGGCTCAAGCCTGTAATCCCAGCACTTTGGGAGGCCGAGACGGGTGGATCACATGTAGGTCTAGAAGATCGAGACCGAATCGCTGGGCCTACACGGTGAAAACCGTTGTAAAAACACATACAACACATGATAGAAAAAATACCACAAGATCAAAGAACAGAGCGCGTGGTTCACAGAACGAGCATGGCGGCCTTCTCGCCCCCGACTAGTTTTGAACCGCGAAGCTAGCATACATGTGCGCGGCTCGAGTGCAAGGAGATATATTTGGCGTAACGCCGGCGAGGGCGAGATAGCTGCCAGTGACGAGACCGGCCACGCACTCCAGCCTGGGCGACAGAGCGAACTGGCTTCAAGCGCGCAAAAAAAAAAAAAAAAAAAAAAAGGAGATTCCACCCCCCTTCCCGACAGGAAGCCTCAGCTGGGATTACAGGTGCGCACCACCACACCTAGCTAATTTTTGTATTTTTAGTACAGACAGGGTTTCATTATATTGGCCAGGCTGGTCTCAAACTCCTGACCTCAGGTGATCTGCCCACTTTGGTCTCCCAAAGTGCTGGGATTACAGGCATGAGCCACCATACCTGGCAATCCATTAGTTCTTGATGTGTGGAAGGCTCCCTTTTGAGTTATAAAGTCTTAGTAACACAGTAATGTACTTCTATCACTAAGGGTTTAATCACACCACTTGACTCTAGAGCAAATATATAGAGGATTATAATATAGTAAATTCTGAGTCTGAGTTTTTAATTTTTTGTCCATCTATATACAAATCACAAAATATTTTTAGTTCCAGAAAATAATATAAACGTTACACTTTTCTCCCCCCACTGAGATGGAGTCTTGCTCTGTGGCCCAGGCTGGAATGCAAAGGCAGGATCTTGGCTCACTGCAACCTCCGCCTCCCAGGTTCAAGCAATTCTCCTGCCTCAGCCTCCTGAGTATCTGGGATTATAGGCATGTGCCACCACGCCCAGCTAATTTTTATGTTATTAGTAGAGACAGGTTTCACCATGTTGGTTAGACTGGTCTCGGACTCCTGACCTCAAGTGATCCACCCGCCTTGGCCTCCCAAAGTGCTGGGATTACAGGCATGAGCCACCGCGCCTGGCCAACATTACACATTTTTATAATATTAACAAAAATTTAGAGATGGAAAGGAGAGGTGGAAAGAAAGGCAAGTTTTCTCATTTCTGTATCTTTCGCTATGGGGAGATACAGTATAAAGGTGGTACATCAATAAATAATTAAATTAATTGAATCAAATTAAAATAATTATATTAATGATAAACATTAGGAAAACTAAAAAGCAGAAATTCTTAACAGAATTGCCTCTAGGATGTAAGACTTAATAAGAAATGTGTAGAAAAACAAAACAAAACTAAAATAAATGTGGAGGAAAAGAGACTTTATTTTCTCTTTTATGCCCTTCATAAAATGCAAATATTGCATGTGTGTATGTGTATACCTGGTAAAAATTTTCAAAAACTTTATTTTATTTTATTTTTTTTGAGACGGAGTCT
>NW_016805647.1:4312159-4323705 GCF_001698545.2 Rhinopithecus bieti
AGCTCACTGCAAGCTCCGCCTCCCGGGTTTAAGCCATTCTCCCGCCTCAGCCTCCCGAGTAGCTGGGACTACAGGCGCCCGCCACCTCGCCCAGCTAGTTTTTTGTATTTTTTGTATTTTTAGTAGAGACGGGGTTTCACCGTGTTAGCCAGGATGGTCTCGATCTCCTGACCTCGTGATCCGCCTGTCTCGGCCTCCCAAAGTGCTGGGATTACAGGCTTGAGCCACCGCGCCCGGCCAATTGTGTTATTATTAAATGTGGGAAGTAGGTTTGGGAAGATAGTTTGGGTTCTTATTTTGAATACAAAAGCTTGAACTACATCCTGAAGACTAGGGAGAAGTGTTGAAGGTTTGTTTTATGCTTTGTTTTAAGAAAAATCAACTTACTGTTCTTGTGAAAATAATATATTTTCATTGCAAATCATTTAAGCAATGCAAAAGAAAAAGGAAAAACTCCCTGAAATCTCATTATTTGACAATTATACATCAATAAAGCTGGGGGAAAATATTTTTGTAAAAAAACAACTCCCAAGTCCCACCATCTAAAAATAGTCATTATTAACATTTGATTAATATCATTCCAAATATCTTTTTATGCCTTTATATGAATAGAATGATAGATAAATAGGTATATAGACATAGGTACTTAAAAATGGTATCATAAGGTGTGTTATTAAAAAACAAAAAGAAAAGTATTATATTCAAGTTTACTTGAATTTAATTGAATTGAGTTACAGTTGATTGAATTCTGTTAATCCTGAATTCTAATTTAAGTTAATTGAATTAAAAATTCAAAAATTCAAGTTTACTTGAATTAAAGAAACTAAAAGGAATTAAAAGGAAAAAAGAAACAAGTATAAAAGAAACTTTAAAATCTGGACTTCAAATAAGGGTTAGGAAAAGTGATTTTGACATTATGTTGTTTTGTTTATTGGAATTTAATTTAATTTAATTTTAATTTTATTTTATGATACAGGGTCGTGCTGTGTCACCCAGACAGCAATGCAGTGGCATTGCAGCCTTGAACTCCTCCCACCCCAACCTCCCAAGTAGCTGGGACCACAGGTATGCACCACTACACCCAGCTAATATTTTTAGTTTTGTTTTTTAGGAGTGGGGTCTTGCAATATGCCCATACTGGTCTTGAACTCCTGAGCTCAAGTAAATCCTCCTGCTACAGCTTCCCTAGTTGCTGGGATTACAGGCAACTGCCTGGCTCTAGTTAAGAATACATTTTAAATTCGAATCTACTGTGAGCCCAAAGAGAGCACACTCGTACTATACTATCTTCCATTACCCCCTCCCACAGGGCCCAGTGTTTCTTAGTCATACTATTTTACATTGTTAATTCATATAATATGTACATGGTATAAAGCAATGATTCACACAGGTATTCAGTATTAATTCCGTATCTAAACAGATTCAATGATCATCACAAATCCTTGTACCAAGACTTCTTAATTCTTGAAGTCCTAATTTTGCCCTATTTCTTAATTGGCTGAATTTCACTTTCAAGCATTTTCTCAAGAAGAATTTGAGAGAGCTCTTTTTTGTTTGTTTGTTTTTTGAGACAGATTTTCACTCTTGTTGCCCAGGCTGGATGTAGTGCAATAGCATGATCTTGGCTCACCACAACCTCCGCCTCCCAGGTTCAAGTGATTCTCCTGCCTCAGCCTCCTGAGTATCTGGGATCATAGGCATGTTCCACCATGCCCAGCTAATTTTGTATTTTTAATAGAGACAGGATTTCTCCATGTTGGTCAGGCTGGTCTCAAATTCCCAACCTCAGGCGAGCTGCCCACCTTGTCCTCCCAAAGTGCTGTGATTACAGGCGTGAGCCACCGTGCCCGGCCAGAGAGAGCTCTTTTCTATGCTCTTTTGTATTTGTGGGAATCTGCCTAGTATCTTTATTTCCAAATGACATCTTGGCTGGGTATAATATTCTTGGATCATACTTTTGTTCTTTCAGAATTCTGTAGCCTGTGCTCCATTGGCTTCTGTCTCTGGAATGTTGCTGTTGAGAAATGTAAGGAGAGCCTGAGTTTTTCTCCTTGTAGGCATTCTACTTTTTCTGCCTGGATATCTGAAGTTCAACAAGTTAATTACAATATTTTTCAAGACAGAATATTCTGTATCAAAGTGCTTTCTGTCTTGACCTTTCCAGCTGCAGATTAGCACTTCATTTTGGGGCAAACTTTTGTTTTTATATTTTTGAATACTTCTGTTCCATTTAATGAGTTCTCAATTTCAGGGACACCAATAACTGCTGTCTTCCATATCTACTGATTTCTACCTGATTGTTTTAATATCTTTGTGTTTTCATCTACCATTATTTTGATTATTTAAAACCTTTTTCCATATCAATAATTCCATTTATAGGGGTGTAAACGTCTTAAAAAAAGAAAAGAAAAAACTAATTCCACTTCTAGCCGTGTCTATTGGTTCCTTGTTTTGAGGTATGTATTAGTCTTTGGATTTTCAAATGTGCAATTTCCCTATTCATCTTCTTCAGTTGTTTTATTATCTTGGTTTTGAGTTCTTATTCTATTGAGCTCATTTTCTTCTCTTTTTGTTTTAGAGACAGGGTCTTGCTCTGTTGCCCAGGCTGGAGTACACTCATTTTATGTGTACAAACCAATGATTTTTAGCAAATTTATACAGTTGTACAGCCATCATATATATGTACATAAATATACAGTTATTTTCTTAGGCCCTATTTAACTTACTCTCCCAGTTCTAAAATGTATTTACCTACTTACCTATGCCTACTGCATGCCAACATGACTAGAGGCAGCTTTTCAGAACTCTTGGATAGTTCTGTTCCTGTCAATTGAGCTACTTGCCTACTAAATGACTTTGGGCTTACTTATTTATTAATATGTCAGTGATATTTGCTATCATAATTTAGTTAAATTTTTGAAAACATGAAATATAAGGATAAAGAGAAAAGAGATGTTGCTGTGAAAACCAAGTTGAACGCATTGGAAAGGCTTATTAAAGGCAAGTTGTTAAAAAAAATTGTTAAAGTAACTCTGGGTCAGAAATCTGAAAGTGGAAATTCTTCCACCTAGAATAATTTCACATCCAAACACTGTAGCTCACACCTGTAATCCCAGCACTTTGAGAGGCTGAGACGGGAGGATCCCTTGAGCCCAGGAGTTCCAGGCTGCAGTAAGCTATGATTGTGTCACTGTACTCCAACTTGGGGAATAAAGCAAGACCCTGTCGGAAAAAAAAAAAAATGTCATCATAACACTATTCATAATAGCAAAGACATGGAATTAACCTAAGTGCCCATCAATAGTAGACTGGATAAAGAAAATGTGGTAGGTATACACCATGGAATACTACACAGCCAAAAAAGGAATGAGATAATGCCCTCTGCAGCAACATAGATGGAACTGGAGGTCATGATCCTAAGCAAACTAATGCAGGAACAGAAAACCAAATACCACATGTTCTCTCTTATAAGTGGGAGCTAAACATTAAGCACACATGGACACAAAGGAGGGAACAACAGACACTGGGGCCTATGTGAGGGTGGAAGGGGGAAGAGAGAGAGGATCGAAAAGTTACTTATTGGGTACTATGTTCATTACGGTGGTGACAAAATAAAAAGTACACTCAACCTCCTTGACACACAATTTACCTATATAGCAAACCTACATATGTGACCCTGAATCAAAAATAAAAGTAAAAAACAAAAAGAGTTTTGGCCTGGCATGGTGGCTCACACCTGTAATCCTAGAACTTTCGGAGGCTGAGCGGGGCAGATTGCCTGAGCTCAGGAGTTCAAGACCAGCCTGGGCAACATGGCAAAACCCCATCTCTACTAAAAATACAAAAAATTAGCCGGGCATGGTGGTGGTGTGCCTGTAATCCCAGCTACTCGGGAGGCAGAGGCATGAGAATCGCTTGAACCCGGGAGGTGGAGGTTACAGTGAGCCGAGATCACGCCACTGTACTCCACCCTGGGTGACAAGAGCGAAACTCTGTCTCAAAGAAAAAAAATGCAGAATCATAAAGCATTATACAATACAGTATACAGTTTTAAGAAAAATAAGCTTATTGTATAAGCACTGTCTTTTAACTTAAGACTTACAAATTGAAGTAGCTTCAGGATTTTTCCGTGACTATAGCCCTCTGAATGAAGTTTCCTGCCTTTAATGAACTATTTATAATTTCTTTAAAAGTTTCTTTAAACTGGAGCAATAACTGAAAGACACTTGTGAAGCAATCTGAATGCAAAGTTGATTAAAATCCCGTGGGTTTGTAATCAACTTTTCTTTTACAACATACTAAGGACATTTTCATATCATTTTATGTAAATTTACCTCATTTTCTTTTTTGAGAGAGACGAAAAAAAAACAACAACCCCCTGTTGGCCAGGGGATAGTGCAATGGCAAGATCACAGCTCAATGCAGCCTTGAACTCCTGGGCTCAAGTGATCCTCCCACCTCAGCCTCCCTAGTAGCTAGGATTGATTACATGCACATACCACTACCCCCGGCTAATTAAAAAAAAATTTTTTTTTTTCTTTTTTTGGGGGTGGAGATAGGGTCTTGCTATGTTGCCTGGGCTGTATTCACTTTTTATTTATTTATTTATTTTGAGACAGAGTTTCGCTCTTGTTGCCCAGGCTGGAGTACAATGGCACTATCTCAGCTCACCACGACGTCTGCCTCCCGGGTTCAAGCAATTCTCCTGCCTCAGCCTCCTGAGTAGCCGGGATTACAGGCATGCACCACCATGCCCGGCTAATTTTGTATTTTTAGTAGAGACGGGATTTCTCCATATTGGTCAGGCTGGTCTCGAACTCCCGACCTCAGGTGATCTGCCCACCTCGGCCTCCCAAAGTGCTGGGATTATAGGCGTGAGCCACCGCTCCCGGCCCTATACTCACTTTTTATAAAACTGGCCTCATATTATTCCATTGTATAGTGGATACACTCTAATTTCTTTACAAATTCTTTACACTATTTTTTTTGATGTTTTGTTGAAAAAACTTGAGCAGAGAACTGAGATTATGAAGGTGGACTGAGGGATGAATCTGGCAATAGAGCACAAAATGGATTAAAGAGGAGAGAATGGAAAAGGAAATGATTGATGAGAGACCCTTGAAATAATCCAGCTGAGATTAGGCCAGTTAGTGGCCACGGGTTTTCCCCTCACTCTCATGCATCCAACATATGCTTTCGTCCGTCTTGAAGTCCCGACATTTCTAGAAAACACAGTTGTCTTTCTCCTCTCTGCCTTAGCTCATCTCAGTCCTTCTGAATTTCATTTTTGCTTGTTGAAATCCTACTTCTCCTTCAATATCCAGAAGAAACCCCACACCCTGACATGATTGGTCCTGGCTGGAAATTGTCCCTCCGCTCTTTCTTCCTTCCTTTGTGCATGTTTCTTCCAAAGGCAGTACAGGGCAGTGGTGAAGAGCAACGACTTTGGACCCACCAATTTGCTATCTCTGTGACCTTGGGCACCTTACTCAGTGCCAGTTCTCCGTGCCTCAGTGCCCTCCCCTGTCAGAGGGGGAGGAGTGCATACAGCGTTGTTACGAGGAGCGAATCAGTTAAAGTTTGTAAGAATAGTGCCTGATAGCATCTGATTAGCGCTGAATAAATGTTAGCAATTGTTTTGATTCACCGCAGAGGGCGGTCTACGAGATCGCGGAGCCCCACTCGGCCAGCGGGGCCTGGCGGGGGACCTGTCACGCTGAAAGTTCCAGGGTAGGGCCACCGCCCATCAGGCTGCGCATCCGTTTGGGATGCGCAGGTTGCAGTCTGTTGCCGGCGGCGCCACGCCCAGGCGGGCGGAGCGCGGTTCCCGGAGTCTCGAGCCCGCGGTCATGTGACACAGTGAAGATGGCGTCGCCCAGCTGCCTGTGGCTCTTGGCTGTCGCTCTTCTGCCATGGACCTGCGCTGCCCGGGCGTTGCATCATCTGGACCCGCCGGCGCCGCTGCCGTTGGTGATCTGGCATGGGATGGGTGAGTGAATGAGAAATTGAAAAGGGTTTGGCGATTCTCTCTCCTCCTAGCCTCGGTTCGCATCTGCAAAATGCGAGTGTAGAGGGCGAGGACCTGGTCCCACACAGCTCGCGGCTGCCTCGACATTTTAGGATTTGAAGGATCTGCATTGGAAAGAGAGAAGGGGAAGGAGCCGTCCTTTGATGAGCTCAAAGAGAGCCGCTCGCGGTGTTGAGGTTTTACATGCTGTCCTTGATTAATCCCTACAGTAGTGGCGTCAGGATGCGGCATCTCGCACTTGATCAGGCTAGGTGAGCTTCGGCTGGCTACATGACTGGAGCATCTACCCTTTTATTTATTCCTTCACACATTGAACAGAGATTTGTTAGGCACCTACAGTTCATTTACAAGTTGAGTAATCCTTATCTGAAATGCTTGAGACTGAGAAGTATTTCGGATTTTAAAAAAATATTTGCATATATACAACAAGATATCTTGGGGATTGGACCCAAGGAAATTCATTTATTTTTCGTATACACCTTAAGTTAATTTTTTTGTTTGTTTGTTTGTTTGTTTTTTGAGACGGAGTCTCACTCTGTCGCCCAGGCTGGAGTGCAGTGGCCGGATCTCAGCTCACTGCAAGCTCCGCTTCCCGGGTTTACGCCATTCTCCTGCCTCAGCCTCCCGAGTAGCTGGGACTACAGGCGCCCACCACCTCGCCCGGCTAGTTTTTTGTATTTTTTTTTTTAGTAGAGACGGGGTTTCACCATGTTAGGCAGGATGGTCTCGATCTCCTGACCTCGTGATCCGCCCGTCTCGGCCTCCCAAAGTGCTGGGATTACAGGCTTGAGCCACCGCGCCAGGCCTGCTGGAAGTTAATTTTATGCAATATTTCAAATAATTTTGTGCAACCCGTCACATGAGGTCAGGCGTGGAAATTTCCAATTGTGGCATTATGTCTGCACTGAAAAACTTTCAGATTTTGGATTTCGCATTTTCGGATTAGGATGCTCAACCTATATTAATTTAACACAGTTATTGAGCACCTACTGGGTGCTGAGGATACAGTAGGGAACTAAACAGACTAAATTCTTTGTTCTTTTGGAACCTACTCTCCAGTAGAAGGAGCAGATTATAAAGAAATTAATAAGTAAAACCTAACATATCAAATGGTGATAAGTGCAATGGAGAAAAGTATAGTAGGGTGTAGGATAAAGACTGGAAGTGGGGGCTTGCACTTTTAATAAAGCAAAGTTGGGAAAGAGTTCATTTAAAAAGTGACATCTGAATACAAAACTGAGGTGGATGAGGACAGTTGCCATTTGGCTATCTGGTAGAAGGAACAGTAAATGGGAAAGCCCTGATGCGGAAGTATGTCTGGTGTGTTCAACAGACAGCATTCAGATCAGTGTGGCTGGAAATGAGTGAGCAAGGGGAAGAAGTTAGGAGTTTAGTTTGGAAGGGAGGGGCAGTTACAAAAGTTGTTGGGCCTAGTAAGACTAATGCAGGGACTTTGGCTAGAGTGTCATGGGGAACTTTGTGACCAGATGAGTGACATGATCTGACACATTTTTAAAGAATCACTTTAGTTGCTGTATTGAGAATAGATTGTAGGGGTTCATGGATAGTCACAGGGAGACAGGTTAGGAAACTATTGCAATAATTTAAACAAGAGATGATGATGGCTTGAAACTGTAGAGTAACAATAGAGGTGTTGAGAAGTGGTCAAAGTTTGGATAGATTTGAAGGTGGATTGCTAAGAGATCAGACTTGGAATAAGAGAGAAAGAAAGGAGCCAAAGATGACTCCACAGGTTTTGGCCTGGACAGTTGGAAGGGTGAAGTTTTCATTTTACCAAGATGGGGAAGCCTGTAGGACAAGCTGACTTAGGGTGGGGGAAAGATCAAGAGTCTGCTTTTGGGCTTGCTAAACTCGAAATCCTCATGAGACATCCAGGAGATGTTGTGGAGGCATGGAGCATGGAGTCTAGGACAGAGATACCGGCTGGAGATTTAAGTAGGGAGTCTTCGGCATACAGCCAGTAGTTAAAGGCCTGGTGAGATCACCTAGGAAATGAGTGTACACAGAGGACTGAGCCCTGAGGTACTCCATTCCCTTTGGAGGTGGAGGAAATGAGGAGAAACTAGCAAAGGAGACTGTATCCGAACAACCAGTGAAGTGGAGGGGTCAGGAAAGCTCAGTGTCCCTGACGCCAAGTGAAGAAAGTGTTTCAGGAGGAAGGGCATGATCAACTGCATCAAATGTTGATAGGTCCTGAGTAACTGTATCAAATGTTAATGGGTCAAGGAAGATAAAGATGACAACTGATTATTGGATTTAGCAATATGAAGATGACTAATCTTGACAAAAGCAGTTTTGGGAGAGTGGTGACAGTGAGAGCTTCATTGGGATGGGTTACAGAAAAATATTCAGAGTAATTAGAGTCAGCAAATACAAACACTTTCAAGGTTCTGCACCAGGCCCTGGGGCTACTACTGTGGGGTCAAAAGAGGACACAAGTTAGGAGCTTTGTGTTTTCCCAGAGCTCACAGTCAGTTGCAGGGGAGGCAGAGGCAGTTAAGTAACCTACAATTACAGCTCAGTGTGGAGAACGTTGTTTTCAAAGAAATAAAAAGAATAGACGATTCTCTAGGCAATAGCCTTTTCTTCTTCTAAAATTGGTGCTTAAGCTTTCTTGCAGGTTGAAAATGGAATGAGTAAGTTGGAAATGGGAAATGATCTCACTCCACTTCTCCTACTCAGTAGCCAGTTTGCTTCCTGTTCCTAGTTCTGGTTCCTTGAAATAAAAGAAACAAGTCTGGGATTAGGACAAGATGAAGAGGCTCCTGAAGTGCAAATTTAAGGAGGCACTCACTCTGAAATTCAGGGCCAGCACTTACATAAACCTGAGAATGAGTGCCTCCTTAAATTTTGTGCCCTAGAGCAGGGGTCCCCAACTCCCTGGGTCGGGTCTGTGACCTGTTAGGAACTAGGCCACACAGCAGGAGGTGAGTGAGCCTGGAGCCTCACCGCCATGAGCTCTACCTCCTGTCAGATCAGCAGTGGCATTAGATTCTCATAGGAGCTCAAATCCTGTTGTGAACTGTGCATGTGAGGGATCTGGATTGCGTGCTCCTTATGAGAAAATAACGAATGCCTGATAATCTGAGGTGGAACAGTTTGAAAAATTGTCTTCCACGAAACTGGTCCCTGGTGCCAAAAAGGTTAAGGACCGCTGTCCTAGATGCTTCATTTGCCTCACCCTAGTCCTGGCCCTGAAGAGAAAACTTTGCATCTCTTCACCCCAAATATCCCTTGTGATAGGGGAAGGGAATGTGTACCTGTGCTTATTTTTCATTTGTAAATATGGTGTCTTAATTATCCTATATGAGCTTTTTGGGTTTTTGGAGACAGGGTCTCATTTTGTTGCCCAAACTGGTCTCAAACTCTTGGCCTCAAGCAACCCTCCTGCCTCGTCTTACCAAAGCGCTGGGATGATAGGTATGAGCCACCATGCTTGGCCTATATGGAATTTTTTTTTTTTTTGAGATGGAGCCTTGCCCTGTTGCCCAGGCTGGAGTGCAGTGGCATGATCTTGGCTCACTGAAACCTCCACCCTTCAGGTTCAAGCGATTCTTCTGCCTCAGCCCCCCAAGTTGCTGGGACTACAGACACGCGCCTCCACACCCAGCCAATTTTCGTATTTTTAATAGAGATGGGGTTTCACCATGTTGCCCAGGCTGGTCTCGAGCTCCTGACCTCATGATCCACCCACCTCGGCCTCCCAAAGTGCTAGGATTACAGACGTGAGCCACGACACCCAGCTCCTGTATGGACTTTTGAAGCTTGTTATTACTTGATGAACAGGAGCTAAGCAAAAAATGTTCTTTCTTCTATTTTTTAAAATTGAGGTAAAAATTCATATACAGCTAACCATTTTAAATTGTGCAATTCAGTGGCATTTAGTGTATTTGCGACGTTGTGCAACTAACACTTCTCTCTTTTTCAACGCCCCAGGAAAACACACATAGCCATTAAGCAATCACTCCCTGTTCTCCCCTCCTACTACTTCTTGATAATCTCCAACTTAGTTTTCTGTATATCAGTGGATTTGCCTATTCTTTTTGATCATATAAAAGGAATCATGCATTCTCTGACCTTTTGAGTCTGGCTTGTTTCACTTAGTGTAATGTTTTTGAGGTTCATTCAAGTTGTAGCATGTGTCAGCACTTTGTTCCTTTTTATAACTGAGTAATATTCCATTGTGTGAATGTACCACATTTTGTTCAGTCATTCATTGATGGACTTCTGGATGGTTTCTCCCTTTTGACTATTACAAATATTGCTGCTGTTAACATCTATATGCAAGCTTCTGTATAGACGTGTGTTTTTATTTCTTTTGGGTGTATAACTAGGAGTTGAATTGCTGAGTCATTTAGTAATTGTATGTTTAACTTTTTGAGAAAGCACCAAACTATTTTCACAGTGGCTGCTTATTACATTCCCACCAGCAATGTCCAAGGGATCCCGTTTTTCTACATCCTTGACAATACTTGTTGGTTTCTATTAAAAAGTATTGTTAAAGACATCCTAGTCTGTGTGAAATGGTGTCTCATTGTGGTTTTGGTTTGCATTTCACATGCTTTTCACATGCTAGTTGTTAGACATTTGTATATCTTCTTTGGAAAAATGTCTGTTTAATTCCTTTTCCTGTTTTTAAATTAGGTTGTCCTTGAGTTATAAATTCCTAGTATATTCTGGATATTAAGCCCTTATTGGATAAATGTTTTGCAAATATTTTCTTCCATTCTGTACATTGTTTTCACATTCTTGATAATGCTCTTTGAGGCCTCAAAGTTTTTAAACAATAAATAATGTTTTGACTTATGAGTTTCCATCATTGTTTTTTGTTGGCTAGGAGACAGCTGTTGCAATCCCTTAAGCATGGGTGCTATTAAAAAAATGGTTGAGAAGAAAATACCTGGAATTTACGTCTTATCTTTAGAGATTGGGAAGACCTTGATGGAGGTAAGGCGCTTCACAGCTGTTCCTTTGAGGAGTTGCTGGCTGCTTTTATAGCATATACTGTTGAAATGCTTTGCCTTGTGTTTTTAGCAGCAAATCATACAATGATACTTTTACCCTTGAGTGGCTCGTGTGAGGATACCAACCTAAACGAGTTTACCTCTTAGAGAAGATGTCAGTGGTTGTTTTCAGTCCCATCCTGTCACTTGTCTCTGGCTTCTTTTTTAGGACGTGGAAAACAGCTTCTTCTTGAATGTCAATTCCCAAGTAACAACAGTGTGTCAGACACTTGCTAAGGATCCTAAACTGCAGCAAGGCTACAATGCTATGGGATTCTCCCAGGGAGGCCAATTTCTGTAAGTTCCTTTTGGTTACAGTGTACCACTTATATGGAATTGATTTTTTTTTCTTTTATTCAGATAAATCCACTCCTCCAATTCAAGATTGTCACCTATCTTGGAAGGGAAATTTCCTAAAATGTTCCTGTGTATGAAGCTTTATGGAACTTAATTTCTTTTCTTTTCTTTTTTTTTTTTTTTTTTTTTTTTTTTTT
>NW_016805647.1:4323933-4337538 GCF_001698545.2 Rhinopithecus bieti
ACCTCGCCCGGCTAGTTTTTTGTATTTTTTAGTAGAGACGGGGTTTCACCGGGTTAGCCAGGATGGTCTCGATCTCCTGACCTCGTGATCCGCCCATCTCGGCCTCCCAAAGTGCTGGGATTACAGGCTTGAGCCACCGCGCCCGGCCATTTCTTTTCTTTTCTTTTTTGAGACGGAGTTTTGCTCTTGTTGCCTAGGCCGTAGTGCAGTGGTGCGATCTTGGCTCACTGCAACCTCCACGTCCTAGGTTCAAGTGATTCTCCTGCCTCAGCCTCCCGAGTAACTGGGACTACAGGTGCTCACCACCATATCTAGCTAATTTTTTGTATTTTTAGTTGAGATGGGGTTTCACCTTATTGTCTAGGCTGGTCTCAAACTCCTGACCTCAAGTGATCCACCCACCTTGGCCTCCCAAAGTGCTAGAATTACAGGTGTGAGCCACCGTGCCCGGCCAGAGCTTAATTTATTTTCTATGAAAGTTGAAAGAAAGATTTGCATTCGCCTATATCAGAGGAAAATCCTGAAACTCTGTGGGTTTGGGGAACCACAGAGGATGACTAGCTTAATCTGTGATGCCGATTGTGGATGATACATTTCCATCTGACAGTCAGAGCTAAAACTCCCTTTTATTCCATAGGAGGGCAGTGGCTCAGAGATGCCCTTCACCTCCCATGGTCAATCTGATCTCAGTTGGGGGACAACATCAAGGTAACTTTGCCTCTTTGCTTTCTTTTTTCTCTGTTCTAACCCACATGACCACGTGATTTAAAAAAAATCTAGGAACTGTATTTGCACAAGACATCAGCCATCCTTGCAAAATCCTGTTTCTCTAGCTTTTAGCAAACTAGCCAGCATTGCTGGAGACATAGGAAGAGACTTAGGATTCCAGAGGCCTGCATCACTAGGTTGACATCTACTTCTCTCCAATTTCGTTGACACAATTGCATGGAAGTGAGATGGTTATAGCCACGTGGCAGGTGGTGGTTGAGGAGTTAGGAAAATCGAGTGACCTTTCCTGTTCTCTGACTTGGTGATATCCTCTTGAATTTAGGCTTAGGCAAAGAATAGTGTGTAAGCTCTTTTGTCTTTAAATTTAAACCATTTGAGAAATAGCAGGTTTTCTGTTTAGACAGAATTCCATACTTTTGGGGAAGGATGTGTCTTTAGAATGGAATTTCATCTCTGTTGTGGTGGGTATAGCTGTTAGCTGGTATATGTGGGAGCAGAATGATTCTCCATATAATCAGGAAACCTGGACTCACCCAATTAACTATTAGTCATAGGCAAGTAATTTGGTATCTTAGGTTCCACTCACAGAGGAAACCAAAATATGGTCCTGCCTGTCTTATAGGAATTTTTCAGAGGATAAAGTGAAATAATAGGTAGGAAAACACTTTTTAAAAGTATAAGGATTATACAAACACAAGTTGGTAAAAACAGCTTTATTATTCAGTCAACAAATATTTATTGAAAACCTACTATAGGCCAGGAACAAGACAGACAAGGTCCTTGCGTTCATGAAATATATATCTATACACACACACAAGCATGTGCACATACATACACATACATACATAGACATATGCACATATATACACACATACATAGACGTATATATACACATATATGCACTTATATACACACATATATATATACACATATATATGTACACAATAAAATAGAGGATAGCCGGGCACGAGGTGGTGTATACCTATAGTCCCTGCTACTTGGGAGGTTGAGGCTGGAGGATCATTTGAAGCCAGGAGTTCGAGGCACTGTGGCGTGCTATAATGGTGCCTGTGAATAGCCATTGCACTTTAGTCTGGGCAACATAGCAAGACCCAATCTCTTGGAAAACAACAAGAACAATAGGATACTGTGTGAAGGACACACTAGTGGTTGTAGCACTTAAAGGAGTGGGCTTTGGGGCCAAACTGCCTGTGTCTGATCCTGGCTTATCCCTTATTGTCTAACCTTGGACAAGGTATTTAACCTCTCAGTTTTACAGTTTTCTATCTGTGATATGGGGAAAATAATGATATCTACTCCACAGGGTGGTTGTGAGGATTACATTAATTATTGCCAATATTTTGCACAGAACTATTCGTGGCACTCAAAACAGTGTTATTGATGAGGATGCTAAGGATGAAGTATAAATGGGGGAGGGGAAGGAAATGGGGATGGGTACTATTTGTGGTAAGCTGGTCAGATATGACTTGCCTAGGACCAAGACCTGAGAGCTGAAAACGAGTCCAGCCATGTGATGCAGCACATCCTCCAGGGATGAGCAGGTACAAAGATCCTTAGGCGGGAAGGAGTGTAAGCAGCACCAGGAGGAAGCTGGTGATGGTATTAGTTCTCTGCCCTTTATTTTCATGAGGAACAAGTGAATGAGATCAGAGTTTGGTCCTGTTCGTTTTGTTCCTCACAGTGCCTTGTGCATAGTGGGTATTGGATACATGATTACTGAAGGAATGAATATTTGTCATCTACCTCTGTAGGTGTTTTTGGACTCCCTCGATGCCCAGGAGAGAGCTCTCACATCTGTGACTTCATCAGAAAAACACTGAATGCTGGGGCATACTCCAAAGTTGTTCAGGAACGGTATGTATGGTTAGCTGAAAAGATTACACACGTGTCACTGTGTGAAAATACCATGCTGACTTTCATGCTCACAGTGATTCCAGCAGTAGTTCCTTATGACATTCAAATGAGATCTTTTTTTTTTTTTGAAACAGAGTTTCGCTCTTGTTGCCCAGGCTGGAGTGCAGTGGTGTGATCTTGGCTCACCGCAGCCTCCACCTCCCGGGTTCAAGCAAGTCTCCTGCCTCAGCCTCCAAGTAATTGGGGTTGCAGGCATGTGCTACCACGCCCGGCTAATTTTGTATTTTCAGAAGAGACAGGATTTCTCCATGTTGGTCAGGCTGGTCTCCAACTCCCGACCTAAGGTGATCCACCCACCTTGGCCTCCCAAAGTGCTGGGATTACAGGCGTGAGCCACCGCACCCAGACTTCAAATGAGATCTTTTTGTACCATCTGCTCAATTTCATTGTAAACCTAAACTTGCTCCAAAAAGTCTATTAATTAAAAAACAAAGAAAGACAAACAAGGGCATTTTTCTATGTAAGAAGAATGTAATTATAACAGAATAAATTTCCATCTTTAAAAAACAAACAGAAAGCCTTTAGAAAGTACTAAGCTCAAGGAATTATTGCTAGTATTTAGAGGACAGATTGTTTATATTGATAGCTACTCCCTACATCACTGTCCCTGACTACTCAAATGTATTTGGGTATTTAGCATGGCCAGCCTGGCACGATGGCTCACACTTGTAACCCCAACTCTTTGAGAGGCCAAGGCAGGAGGATTGCTTGAAGCCAGAAGTTCAAGACCAGTCTGAGCAACATAGTGAGACCACTGTCTCTATTAAAATCCATTAAAAAAAAAAAAAAAAAAAGATGCAGAATTACTTTTGTAGTGTGTGCTTGTTCATTTGTTTCCAAACTTAATTGTATATCAGAACCACAGGGAAATTCATTAAAAATGGATTCCCGGGGTCTATCCTTAGAAGTTGTAGGCCGGGCATGGTGGCTCATGCCTGTAATCCCAGCACTTTGGGAGGCAGAGGTGGGTGGATCACGAGGTCAGGAGTTTGAGACCAGCCTGACCAACATGGTGAAACCCTGTCTCTACTAAAAATACAAAAATTAGCTGAGCACGGTGGTGCGTGTAATCTCAGCTACTCAGGAGGCTGAGGCAGGAGAATCGCTTAACCCAGGAGGCGGAGCTTGCAGTGAGCATTGCACTCTAGCCTGGGCGACAGAGGGAGACTCTGTCTCAAAAAAAAACAGAAGTTGCGATGGTAGGTCTGATGTACTCTAGATGATAGCTGGAGTTTGGGATCCACTAACATCCTGTGGGTTTTCCAAGTGTCTCATTCTTGTCAAATAACAACTTTTTATTACAGTATATTGTTGAAGCCATTTTCCAAGATACAGCCTTGTGACTGACTCATGTTGGAACAACCTACAGCAAGCTGTCTTTTCTCTTCCCACTCATTGGCTACACAAATAGCCACAAAGCTGTTTTGGGTCAACAGTACCACCTGATGGTTTTTTTTTTTTTTTTTTTTTGAGACGGAGTCTCGCTCTGTCGCCCAGGCTGGAGTGCAGTGGCCGGATCTCAGCTCACTGCAAGCTCCGCCTCCCGGGTTTACGCCATTCTCCTGCCTCAGCCTCCCGAGTAGCTGGACTACAGGCGCCCGCCACCTCGCCCGGCTAGTTTTCTGTATTTTTTAGTAGAGACGGGGTTTCACCGTGTTAGCCAGGATGGTCTCGATCTCCTGAGCTCGTGATCCGCCCATCTCGGCCTCCCAAAGTGCTGGGATTACAGGCTTGAGCCACCGCGCCCGGCCTACCTGATGGTTTTTATAGAAAACTAAGATACTCTGTACCTCTGTCTCCTTTTTTTAACCTCATGCTACACCAAGCTTTCCCCTTTGCCTGGTTTGATTGGTTGTGGCTAATCACAACTTAATTATTTATATTCTACATATTCTTTGCTCTCATGGATTTGCATGGTATTTAGACTTCATTCTTCCTCCTTTACTCTTGATTCTCACTCTTGCCCAGTTGCCTCCAAAAAGCCTATACTTTTCTTTCTTTGTGTGAACCAAAACAACTCTTGGCAATCAGAATTCTGTTAGTGATGCTAAGTGAGCAGTCCATCGGGGGTGACAAGTGACATGTAAATACTGTTTAAGGTGGGGTGCAGTGGCTCATGCCTGTTATCCCAGCACTTTGGGAGGCCTTGGTAGGCAGATCACTTGAGGCCTGGAGTTCGAGACCAGCCTGGCCAACATGGCGAAACTCCATCTCTACTAAAAATACAAAAATTAGCCAGGTGTGGTGGCGCACACCTGTAGTCTTAGCTGCTCCGGAGGCTGAGGCTAGAGAATTGCTTGCACCCAGGAGGCGGAGGTTGCAGTGAGCTGAGATCGCACCACTGCACCCCAGCCTAGGTGACAGAGTGAGACTCTGTCTCAAAAAATAAAAATAAAAGATACTGGTTAAAAGCAGTAGATTGATGTGTTTATCTTCCCTTCCTCCTTAAATTTTAATGAAGTGGTAGCAGAAGAATAAAAAGTGATAAACCCACAAGAGCAGAGAGAACAGGGAGAAAGGAGGTAAGAGACCATAAAAAATGCCGACATGTTTTTGAAAGCAAGCAAGCAGATGAATGAATGTGAGAACTGTTTTAGCAGAGCAGATGGTAAAGGCTTAAAGTAACAAGGAGAAATCATTTTGTCTTTGTGATACTGTCCTAGGTTGCCCCTGGTATTAGGGAAGATTAATTCTGGTTGCAAGAAGGAAACCATATCAAGCCAAAGTAAATTTTAAAAGAAAGTAATACTCTGTTGGTGCCTAAGGCCTCACAGGGCCTGGAATCAAGAATTGGGAGCCACAAGGAGCCAGGGTATTCTCTCTCCATTGCCATTGTTGCTTCTCTCTCTGTGTCGCTGCTTCTTCTCTCCATGCAGACCAGCTTCCCCTGCCACCCACATGATGGAAGGTGGCCTTGCACAGCTTCCAAATGTTTAATCTTCTGTTAGGAGATTGTCTCAGTCTGAGGCTAGAATCTCTCTGTCCCGATTCAGATTCTTCGGGAAGGGACCATGCCACGGCTCAGGTCAGGTGTCCACCTCTGCTCTCATTAACTGTGGCCAGAGAAGTGGAACCGTGCATACTCCCCATACCCACCTCCCTGTAAACCAGTAGGCGGGGCAGGAAGAGTGCAAGAGTGGGGCTTAGGCAGAGACCCCAAAAGAGGTTTTCCACATTCTTCAGATAACTTAACCTTAGCAAAGCAAACGTGATATCCTAATCCGCACAGTAACTGGTGAGGAAGCCCCCGGCTTGGCATGATAAGGGCAACGAGGAATGGTGTAACAGTTCTGGCTCTCCTTCCTGGATGTAAAATCTACCCTCTAGTTCCCTTTTGCCTTCCCAGGTGCTTTCAGCCCTTCCTAGCCTTCTCCTTCCTCCAGTTTGCTCTCTGCCATCCCCCGTCCCATGCTGTACCCTCCTACCCCTACACTCCCTGCCACAATGAATACTTCAGTGTTGCCCTGGCCTCGGCCTTGGCCTCCATCTTCCCCTGTTCCAGCTCAGGGGAAGCTAGAGCTTTACATATCCTGTTTAATTTTCATAGCAACTTGCCCTCCCCAGGTCTGCTCTGGGCCCTGCTCCCAGTTTGCACCTCACCCGCAGTGGATCTCAGAGTTCTTTCCCCCAATTGTCCAGTTTTCCCCATGTCTTTGTCCTCAGCTGGTGAACTTGCAACTTTGTTTTCTGGAAATATTGAGGCATCTACTCAGGCTGTCTCAGAGACTTTTCCACCATTCAGAAAAGTTAAGAGAGTAATGTACCAAACTACAGGCATACCTCAGAGATACTGAGGATTCGGTTCTAGACCACCACGGTAAAGCAAATACCGCAATACAGCAAGTCACACAAATTTACTGGTTTCCCAGTGCATATAAAAGCTATGTTTACACTATACTGAAGTCTGTTAAGTGTGCAGTAGCATTATGCCTAAAAAAAGTACATGCCTTAATTAGAAAATACTTTAATGCTAAAAAATGCTAATGGTCATTTGAGTCTTCAGCAAGTTATCTTTTTGCTGGTGGAGGGTCTTGCCTGGATGTTGATGGCTGCTGACTGATCAGGGTGGTGGTTGCTGAAGGTGGGGGTGGCTGTGTTAATTTCTTAAAGTGAGACAATGATGAACTTTGTATCAATTGACTCTTCCTTTCATGAAAGATTTCTTTGTAGCCTACGATGCTATTTGGTAGCATTTTGGCCACAGTAGAACATATTTCAGAACTGGACTCAATCCTCAAACCCTGCCACTGCTTTTATGAAAGCTTATGTAATATTTATTCTAAATCCTTTGTTGTCATTTTATCAGTGTTCATAGCATCTTCACCAGGAGTAGATTCCATCTCAAGAAGCCACTTTTTTGCTCATCCGTAAGAAGGAATTCCTTATCCTTGTATGAGATTGCAGCAATTCAGTCACATTGTCAGGTTCCACTTCTAATTCTAGTTCTCTTGCTATTTCCACATCTGCAGTTACTTCCTTCATTGAAGCTTGAATCCCTCAACCACTCATGAGGGTTGGAATCAACTTTTAAACTCCTGTTACTATTGATATTTTGACCTCTTCCTGTGAATCATGAATTTTTGTTTGTTTTTGAGACAGAGTCTCACTCTGTCACCCAAGTTGGAGTGCAGTGGTGCCATTACAGCTCACTGCAACCCGGCCTCAACCTCCCAGGCTCAAGCGATCCTCACACCTCAGCCTCCTGAGCAGCTGGGACTACAAGTGTGAGCCACTACACCCCACTAATTTTTTAATTTTTTTGTAGAGATGGGATCTTGTTTATGTTGTCCAGGCTAGTCTCAAACTCCTGGGCTCTACTGATGTTCCCTCCTCACCCTCCCAAAGTGAACGGTACCCAGCCCGTTAATGTTCTTAATGGCATCTAGAATGATACATCATTTCCATCAGCTCTCCCATTTACTTTGCCCAGATGCATCAAAGGAATCACTGTCTATGCAGCTACAACCTTGTAAATGTATTTCTTAAATAATAAGACTTGAAAGTTGAAATAGGCCGGGCGCGGTGGCTCAAGCCTGTAATCCCAGCACTTTGGGAGGCCGAGACGGGCGGATCACGAGGTCAGGAGATCGAGACCATCCTGGCTAATACGGTGAAACCCTGTCTCTACTTAAAAATACAAAAAACTAGCCGGGCGACGAGGCGGGCGCCTGTAGTCCCAGCTACTCGGGAGGCTGAGGCAGGAGAATGGCGTAAACCCGGGAGGCGGAGCTTGCAGTGAGCTGAGATCCGGCCACTGCACTCCAGCCNCTATGCAGCTACAACCTTGTAAATGTATTTCTTAAATAATAAGACTTGAAAGTTGAAATAGGCCGGGCGCGGTGGCTCAAGCCTGTAATCCCAGCACTTTGGGAGGCCGAGACGGGCGGATCACGAGGTCAGGAGATCGAGACCATCCTGGCTAATACGGTGAAACCCTGTCTCTACTTAAAAATACAAAAAACTAGCCGGGCGACGAGGCGGGCGCCTGTAGTCCCAGCTACTCGGGAGGCTGAGGCAGGAGAATGGCGTAAACCCGGGAGGCGGAGCTTGCAGTGAGCTGAGATCCGGCCACTGCCCTCCAGCCGGGGTGGAAAAGCAAGACCCCCTCTCAAAAAAAAAAAAAAAAGAAAGTCCTAGATGGCATCTTCTTCCAATGTAAGACTGTTTCATCTACACTGAAAATTCGTTGTTTACGGTCGCCACCTTCATTAAGAATCTCAGCTAGATCTCCTGAATAACTTACTGCAGCTTCTACGTCAGCACTTGCTGCCCCATCTTGCACTCATATTATAGAGATGGTTTCTTTCCTTGAACCTTATAAACCAACCTCTGCTAGCTTCACACTTTTTTTTTTCTGCAGCTTCCTCACCTCTCTCAGCCTTCATTGAATTGAAGAGAGTTAGGACGTTGCTCTGGAGTAGGCTTTGGCTTAAGGGAGTGTTGTGGCTGGTTTGATCTTCTATCCAGACCACTCACATTTTCTCCGTATCTGCAATAAGACTGTTTTGCTTCCTTATTATTTGTGTGTTCACTGAAGTAACACTTCTAATTTTCCTCAAGAACTTTTTTTTTGTGCATTCTATAAATGTTCAGAGTTCTAAACCTTTAAAAGGTTTCCAATACATGTATAAACACATTCTAGAATGTCACTCTGACTGTTGCTTTCTTTTTTTTTTTTTTTTTTTTTGAGGCGGAGTCTCGCTGTCTCCCGGGCTGGAGTCCAGTGACCGGATCTCGGCTCACTGCAAGCTCCGCCTCCCGGGTTTAGGCCATTCTCCTGCCTCAGCCTCCCCAGTAGCTGGGACTACAGGCGCCGCCACCACGCCCGGCTAGTTTTTTGTATTTTTTAGTAGGGACGGGGTTTCACCGTGTTAGCCAGGATGGTCTCGATCTCCTGACCTCGTGATCCGCCCGTCTCGGCCTCCCAAAGTGCTGGGATTACAGGCTTGAGCCACCGCGCCCAGCCGACTGTTGCTTTCTTTAACTTCAGTCTCATCTGCTCCTGGGAGGGAGAGCTCCATCTCCGACATAGCGGCTCCGTTGGGCTTCACGCCATCCTGCTCCACTGAGTGGGGTTTTCAGGACCACTCTCTCTGGGCAGCTCTTCCACTCTGGCTGGGGAGCTTATGTTGTAGACATTTGTATTTCTCTTCCTGCCAAGCCGGGGTAGAGTTTTTTCGAATTTCCCCATATGAGGCCTTGTGGTAACAGTGCCCGTTTTGAGGAGGCTGGAAGGGAAGGGAAAGTGGAGAGAGATTGGAAAGAAAGTATAAAGAGTCCCCTTTGCTCAAGTTCCCATCAAGTTCCTCATCTCCGTCTGAGACCACCTCAGCCTGGACCTTATTGTCTATATCACTATCAGGCTTTTGGTCAAAGCCATTCAACAAGTCTTTAGAAAGTTCCAAGCTTTCCCACATTTTCCTGTCTTCTTCTGAGGCCTCCAAACTGTGCCAACCTCTGCCTGTTACCCAGTTCCAAAGTCACTTCCACATTTTTGGGTAACTTTTCAGTAGCATCCCACTCTGCTGATACTTATTTACTGTGTTAGTCTGTTTTCACGCTATTGATAAAGACATACCCGAGACTGGGCAAATAGAGGTTTATAGTGGACGTACAGTTCCTTGTGGCTGGGGAACCTCACAATCATGGCAGAAGGTGAAAGGCACATCTCACATGACAGCAGACAAAAGAGCAGAGCGTGGGCAGGGAAACTCCCCTCTTAATTTTATTTTTTATTTGTTATTTTTTTTGAGATGGAATCTTGCTCTGTCTCCCAGGCTAGAGTGCAATGGTGTGATCTTGGCTCACTGCAACCTCTGCTTCCCAGGTTCAAGCGATTCTCCCTCCCTCACCCTCCCGAATAGCCGGGATTACAGGCACCTGTCACCATGCCTGGCTAATTTTTGTATTTTTAGTAGAGACGGGGTTTCCTCATGTTGGCCAGGTTGGTCTCAAACTCCTAACCTCAGGTGATCTGCCCGCCTTGGCCTCTCAGAGTGCTGGGATTATAGGCATGAGCCACGGAACCCGGCCCAGCTCCCCTCTTTGAAACCATCAGATCTCGTGAGACTTATTCACTATCAAGAGAACAGCACAGGAAAGACCCGCCCCTATAATTCAATCACCTCCCATGACATATGGGAATTGTGGGAGTTACAATTCAAGGTGAGATTTGGGTGAGGACACAGCCAAACTATATTAGCATGATAGGTACGACAAACCCCAGTGTCACAGGGGAAGCAAATATTGATGAGTCCTTTGCCTGAATCTTTTATAATTTCTGTACTATGCTGAATAGTCCTTGTCTCAACAAGGTGTCTTGTTGACAAACTGTTTTATAGGTGCAAGTCTTGTCTTCTCTATTAAAGGGTAAGGCCTGGGACTTGAGGACTTTGGCCTTTTGTCCTTGTTTTTTGAGACGGAGTCTCACTCTGTCGCCCAGGCTGAAGTGCAGTGACTCGATCTCGGCTCACTACAACCTCTGCCGCCGGGGTTCAAGCAATTCTCCGGCCTCAGCCTCCTGAGTAGCTGGGATTATAGGCGCCTGCCACCGTGCCCAGCTAATTTTTGTAGTTTTAGTATAGACGGGGTTTCACCATCTTGGCCAGGCTGGTCTTGAACTCCTGACCTCGTGATCCACCTGCCTCAGCCTCCCAAAGTGCTGGGATTACAGGCGTGAGCCACCGCTCCCAGCCAGCCTTTTGTCCTTTTAAAGTCTCTTGGTGGCCTTTGCACTGAGCATGCCCTAGGCATACTGACTGACCTGCAGCTTGATCACCTCATTCTTTTTTCTTCCTACAGCCTCGTGCAAGCCGAATACTGGCATGACCCCATAAAAGAGGATGTGTATCGCAACCACAGCATCTTCTTGGCAGATATAAATCAGGAGCGGGTAAGCACCCAAACCCTGTTCCCATAGATGTGCGTTCTTTTTCCTGTTTAGGTCCTCATAAACAAATCAGCGGCGACTGTTTATCCAAACTGTCCTGGGCAGATCCTAGGAAACAGAAGTTCTGTTTTTTTGGGAGGCAGTGCCTTTGAGATTCAGTTCCTTTTAGCAAGGTTGAAATTCAATTACCTTTCTTCCCTTAAGTTCTTTCCCTCTCCCAGTGTTGAAACACACAGGATGAGCTCAGTAGGTTGCTGACTGGGCTACGTGGAAATTCACAGCTGCTGTCTTAATGAGGGAAGCTTTCCTGATGGATCAGTTTGGGGGTGGATTTTTCTCTAGAGATTTACCTAGACAGGAGATACAGTAGGCACTGAGTATGTCCTAGACACAAACATGGTTTGGTAGGTTCTGGTAAACTAGATGGCTCAGTTTATATTGGACTCATCTGGAGAGTCTTGGTTTTTTGTTTTTAAACAGAAAGTTTGAGGGGAAAAACAAACCAAACAAAAAACAACACAGAATAGAATAGCAGAACCACCCAGAATTTGCAGTTTCTTATTTTGTCTTGACTTTCTCTGACTAGAAGCCTCTCACCTATGTGATGGACACCTATGGAGTGTGGTGTAAATTCATAGTTGTACCTGTATGCCATGGTCGGTGGCATGTCAGTCAGATAGGAAGGCCAGGCGCGGTGTCTCATGCCTGTAATCCTAGCATTTTGGGAGGCCGAGGTGGGCAGATCACTTGAGATCAGGAGTTCGAGACCAGCCTGGCCGACACAGTGAAACCCCACCTCTACTAAAAATACAAAATTAGCTGGACGTGGTGGCGGCCACCTGTAATCCCAGCTACTCAGGAGGCTGAGGCAGGAGAATTGCTTGAACCCGGGAGGCAGAGGTTGCAGTGAGCTGAGATGGTGCCACTGCACTCCGGCCTGGGCGACAGAGCGAGACTCCATCTCAAAAAAAAAAAAAGGCTGTATAAGCAATCCCATGACTGGGTATATACCCAAAGAAAAACAAATTGTCCTACCAAAAAGACACTTGCATTCGTGTTTATTGCAGCACTGTTCACCATAGCAAAGACATGAAACCAACCTAGGTGCCCATCAGCGGTGGACTGAATAAAGAAAATGTGGTACATATACACCATGGAATATTGCACAGTCATAAAAGAGAATGAAATCCTGTTCTTTGCAGCAACGTGGATGCAGCTGGAGGCCATTATCCTAAGCAAATGAACACAGAAACAGAAGACCAAATATCACATGCTCTCACTTATTATTAGGAGCTAAACATTGGGTACACGTGGATATAAAGATGGGAGCAATAGACACTAGAGACTCCAAAAGCTGGGAGGGAGGGGCTAGGGCTGAAAAACTTCCTGTTGGGCTTCCTGTTGGGCACTGTGTTCACTATTTGGGTGAAAGGATCAACAGAACTCCAAACCTCAGCATCACACAATATACACTTGTAACAAAACTGTACATGTACCCCCCTGAATCTAAAATAAAATAAAGGTTTTTTTTTGTTTTGTGTTTTAGAGAGAAAAAAAAAAAAAAGCTGTACAGGTATATCCTGGGCAGGAAGCTGGAAAACAGCCCATACCCATGGGGAAGGAACATGGTGGCACAGGGTCAGGGAGACCAGAGAACTGGAAGGCTTTACTCCCCCTGCTGGTATCTGATGGTAATGACCTTAGGTATTGCTGGCCTTTCTTTCAGGGTATCAATGAGTCCTACAAGAAAAACCTGATGGCCCTGAAGAAGTTTGTGATGGTGAAATTCCTCAATGATTCCATTGTGGACCCTGTAGATTCGGAGGTGAGACATTACTTAGGCCACATGCCAGGAGAGTAAATGGCATTAAAATAGGGCTGCCAGCCGGGCATAGTGGCTCATGCCTGTAATACCAGCACTCTGGGAGGCCAAGGCAGGCAGATCACCTGAGTTCAGGAGTTCAAGACCAGCCTGGCCAACTTGGTGAAACCCCCATTGCTACTCAAAATACAAAAAGAAATTAACCAGGCGTGGTGGCAGCCACCTGTAATCCCCGCTGCTTAGGAAGCTGAGGCAGGAGAATCGCTTGAACCCAGGAGGCAGAGCTTGCAGTGAGCCAAGATCGTGCCACTGCACTCCAGCCTGGTTGACAGAGTACGACTCTGTCTCAAAAAGAAAATAAAATGAAATTGAAATGAAATGAAATGAAAAAATACAGCTGCCTGCTGGGGGAAAAAACCTGCAGTCCCTTCCACCAACTTTTGTATAGAACAGTTCTTCACCTGAGGTCCATAAACGGGACACTGAAGATTGTAATCTACCCCCGAACCCCAAAATTCTATGCAAAATTATGTAATTGCATTCTCTGGGGAAGGGTCTATAATTTTAATCCATTTTCCAGAGACCAGAGACCCAAAAAGGGTTCAGAATTAGCAGCCCAAAATATATCAGTTCCTAAGCTTGGCCTTCAAGGTCTGCCGTGATCTGGCTTCACCCTGTTTTCCAGCCTGATCTTCCTTGTCTGCACGCTTCATACACTCTTTTTTTTTTT
>NW_016805647.1:4339327-4361350 GCF_001698545.2 Rhinopithecus bieti
ACCCCCCTTCAATGATGGGGGGCTTCCTTTTTTTTTTTTTTTTTTTTTGAGACAGAGTCTTGCTCTGTCTCCCAGGCTGGAGTGCAGTGGAGCAATCTTTGCTCACTGCAACCTCTGCCTCCCGGGTTCAAGCAGTTCTCCTGCCTCAGCCCCCTTAGTAGCTGGGATTACAGGTGTGTGCCACCACACCCGGCTAATTTTTGTAGTTTTAGGAGAGATGGGGTTTCGCCATGTTGGCCAGGCTGGTCTCGAACTCCTGACCTTAGGTGATCCACCCGTCTCGGCCTCCCAAAGTGCTGGGATTACAGGTGTGAGCCACTGTGCCTGGCCAAGGGACATTACTTTTAAACATTAATAGATGTGAAATCCTGTTTCTAAATTACACACTACAAGGGAAGCTCCTGCAGGAGACTGAGTGGCACTAGAGTTGTGAATTTTGTGTAGCAGTAGGTCCTGTATCTTAAGCAGAAGTTGCAGTAATTTACCACCTCCAGTTCTGGGGCCTTCTACACTTTAAGGATTTTTTCTTTTTTGAGACAAAGTCTTGCTTTGTCACCTAGGCTGGAGTGCAATGGTGTGATCTCAGCTCACTGCAAACTCCACTTCCTGGGTTCAAGCGATTCTCCTGCCTCAGCCTCACTAGTAGCTGGGATTACAGGCACACGCCACCATGTCTAATATTTTGTTTTTTTAGTAGAGACAGGGTTTCACCATGTTGGCCAGGCTGGTCTTGAACTCCTTACCTCAGGTGATCCACCTGCCTCAGCCTCCAAGAGTGTTGGGATTACAGGCGTGAGCCACCACGCCCAGCCCTAAGGATTTTATATTGGAGACAGACTCTCCAAAATGCGTAAGTACTACATCTGAACCAGTCACCTTCTACTAGAATTCCTCCATGTTATTTCAGAGGTCATTTGTCTCCTCTTGGCTTTTCTTTTGCACTGGGTGCCTCAACTTGAGTGGTGAGGTAAAAAGGGAAGCTAGAGTCTGATTTAAAAAAAAAAAGGCTTGAGAAATTACAGCTAAGAACTTCCCTATTGTGAAACTCAAAATAATGGTGGCCACGGCAGAAGCACCATTCTGGCACTGTCCTAACTGCTTATCTTCCCAACCAGGGGTTGTTCTCCAGCACCTAGGCTATGGGTAATGACATTTTCAACTCCAGAACATGGAAGTGTCCAGGGTTTGTTACCTAAGGCTTGCGTATGGTTTTTTTGTTTTGGTTTTTGAGACGAAGTTTTGCTCTTGTTGCCCAGGCTGGAGTACAATGGTGTGATCTCAGCTCACCACAACCTCCACCTCCTGGGTTCAAGCGAATGCTCCTGTCTCAGCCTCCCAAGTAGCTGGGATTACAGGTGCCCACCACCATGCTCGGCTAATTTTTGTATTTTTATTAGAGATGAGGTTTCATCATATTGGTCAGGCTGGTCTTGAACTCCTGACCGCAGGTGATCCGCCTGCCTTGGCCACCCAAAGTGCTGGTATTACAGGCGTGAGCCACCGCGCCTGGCCTGGGTTGGATGTTTCTTAAGTTACCTAGCTAATGTTCTCCTGTCTTTGGCTCAGTCCCACTTACCTATGGCATGCTGAGGCAGTGTCGTCCATGGCTTGCCCACCTATAGGTAGTCCTCTGACTCTGAGAAGCTTTTCAAAAAGCAGAATCTAGAACTCTATATAGCGCAATCTCAATCGCATATACATTTTTAATACTTAGAAAAAACTGGCCGGGTGTGGTGGCTCACGCCTGTAATCCCAGCACTTTGGGAGGCCAAGGCGGGTTGATCACCTGAGGTCAGGAGATCGAGACCATCCTAACATGGTGAAACCCCATCTCTACTAAAAATACAAGAAATTACCTGGGCGTGGTGGCATACGCCTGTAATTCCAGCTACTCGCGAGGCGGAGGCAGGAGAATCGCTTGAACCCGGAAAGTGGAGGTTGCAGTGAGCCAAGATTGCGCCACTGCACTCCAACCTGGGCGACAAGCAAGACTCCATCTCAAAAAGAAAAAAAAGAAAAGAAAGAAAAAAAAAACTACAAGGTATTCTTTTTGGCATTTTTGAAAATACACCTCATTTTGACAATATATCTCGAGTTAACATATTTACCATTTTACTCCAAAACTTCATTAAGCTTTTTGATTAATTATGGCTTTCCCTCTGCAGGACCGCCTGGGGCTAAAAGAAATGGACAATGCAGGACAGCTAGTGTTTCTGGCTACAGAAGGGGACCATCTTCAGTTGTCTGAAGAATGGTTTTATGCCCACATTATACCATTCCTTGGATGAAACCCGTACAGTTCACAATAGAGCTCAGGGAGCCCCTAACTCTTCCAAACCACATGGGAGACAGTTTCCTTCATGCCAAGCCTGAGCTCAGCTTGCAACTAATCCTTCTATCCTCATCTAACATGCCCTACTTGGAAAGATCTAAGATCTGAAGCTTATCCTTTGCCATCTTCTATTACCATATGGTGTTGAATGCAAGTTTAATTACCATGGCGATTGTTTTATAAACTTTTGATGTGGTCAAGCTCAATTTTAGAAAGGGAGTCTGTTCCAGATCAGTGCCAGAACTGTGCCCAGGCCCAAAGGAGCCAACTAATTAAAGCAATGAGATAGATTCTGAGGGCAAATGTTTTTCCAAGATCTTGCCAGATTTCAAGCAAAGAGGTACCCAGGCCTGAGGTACTCACATAAATGCTTTGTTTTGCTGGTGATTTAACCAGTGCTTGGGAAAATCTTGCTTGGCTATTTCTGCATTTCTTAAGGCTGCCTTCCTCTCTGAATACGTTGCCCTCTGTGCTGTCATCTTATTATTAGACAAATCCCACTGGCCTAGTCTTGCTTCTGTGGTACCCACTTTGTCTCCTCAGGCAGTGATGAATTAGTTGCTCTGTCAAAAAGGAGGGAAGTAGCATCCAATTAAGTTGCTTAAGAGAGAAAATGTACATCTTGTATAACTTAGGGAGTGAAGAAAATACAGGCACGAAAGTGAAAAGTGAGGCAGCTAGTTCTTCCTATTCCATTCTTGACCAACCTGCCCTTTCTTAATATGACTAGTGGTCTTGATGCTAGAGTCAACTTACTCTGTTGCTGGCTTTAGCAGAGAATAGGAGGAACCATATGAAAAGATCAGGCTTTCTGACTTCTATCGCCAAAACATATTTACCAGCATACTCCAAACTGTTTCTGATGGGTTCTGTGAGAAAAAGATTGTGTGCTCAAAAAGCTTGGAAAATACTACACACTCCCTTTCTCCTTCTGGAGATCAACCCACATTAGAGGGTCTGAGGACTCTGAGAATTCGTGTTACAGTAAACAAAACTAACAATCTACCATTTCCTACACTACTTGAGCATGGAAATCATAGTCCCCACTCTGTGAAAACTTAACGCTTTTTGGAAGACATTTCTGTAGAATGTCAGTTTGGAGAAATGATGAGCTACGCCTTGATGAAAGAACCGTGTTGGTGCTGCTAAAGTTTACCCATTATGGTTTTTCCTTTCTCTCTCTCAAGCCTTATTCTTCAACTAAAAGATGAGGATTAAGAGCAAGAAGTCGGGGGGATGTGAAAATAATTTTATGAGGTTGTCTAAAATAAAGAGTAGTTTCTTATCCTTGGTGTTTTCAGTATTTTTGACATTTCTGTACAGCAAATATCACAGGTAAACAACTAAGCAAGTTTGGTATTAACTTTATTCTATTTTTCTGTATAACTTTAAGTACATAAAGGTTTATTTCCACAGGCCTCAGGAAATGGGTAGAAATCACAGGACAATCTCTCTTCCCACCAAAAAAAAGTTGCATATTTTGGTAAGTGTTTGTCCTAGAGGGGAAAAACTGAAATTTACATTAGCAGTGCTGTGCAGGATTCTTACATAAATCAAGACCTAAAACCAGCCTGCAGTGGAGGTTTTAGTCCTCTGTTCAGGTGCTTGGACAGAAGCCATAAGCTGATGAGCATGACAGGGGAAAGGAGGCAGTGAAGACAGGTGACAGGCACCTAGCAGGGAAGGAGGATTCAGGAATGCCAGACTCCTTGAAATGGTGTGTTGTTTTTCCTTTTTTTTTTTTTTTTTTTCTTTTAAAGTCATCTCTGTAGGAAGGTGCTGGGCAGGGATCCCAGAGAAAGAAAGGGTCCAAGACTCCATTAACTGCCCTGGATAGCAGCTAGTACCGGAGACTCTCCTATCTCATGGTTGAGGCAGAACCAGGATAGAACAGAGAATAAAAGGAATGCTATGGGAAACCATTCTACATGGAATGCTAGATGACCAAGCCTCAGCCTTCGGTCCAGTGCAACCCTTGCCTCACTTGTCAACAGTGAAAATTAGTTTGGTTAGAAGAACCATCTGGAAACACACCAGCTTCTGCTACCTTCATGCTCATTGTTAGAAAAAGATTAACCAGTGTGAACATTCTGATCTGTTAATTCCTGGGACTGTTTTCTTTCCAATGGACTGTTTGTTTGTTGGTAGAATAACCCCAAAAGCTCAAAGCTAAAATGCATCATCAGTCCTAGTCGGCAGTTCCTTAAGAATGGACTGGCGGCGTGGTTGAGCTGATATGGAAAAGCTGCACCTTCCTGCAGAAGATCAACTGACCTGCTATCCCACCCCAAATTTCAGCCTGAGGTATATTTCAGTGAAGGCAGGTAGCTGTGCTTCTCAGAGCAGAGAAGCAGTTTTAAGAGCAGAAAGGTAGAGGAAATCTAGAAAAGAACCGTCTTGATACAGATTTATCCCATGGTGTGAAGGGAGGGCAAAGAACCCAGTGGCACTTCGCTTATCCAGCAATTTCTGTCACTGTGGTGACCAACTTCTGCCCATTCCAGAGGGTCTTGAACTGCTCAGGAACTGGGAATTCATTCTGTAAATAAAGAAGAGACAGCAGGTTTAAATCTGAGCTAAAGAAGAGCTGGGGCTAAATCTCACACATTTCTCCCAATGCTTGCTTCCACTTAACCCCAGGAGCACGGGAGGATGTAGCAAGAGACCAATCACAGAGCCATGCTGTGTTCTAGTGTTCAGTGATCTTGGACAGACTATTAAGTCTATGGGGTGTAAATAACAGTACATATGGCTTTATAGCACCAGCTTGACAAGGTGCCATGGCTCATCCCCATTCTTTTTTGCTACCTTGAGCTCCATTTAGGCAGAAAGCACCTTCCTTTGGAGCTCCACTACACTGGACTACCTCATTTCTGTGTGTTTTTGCTGTGCATTATTGGGTTTTTAGCTGCTCAGTGCAGAATGTTCATGAAACAGCTTTCTCCAATGCAAGAAATCTTCAGTCCCTTTTTTTTTTTTTTTTTTTTTTTTTTTTTGAGACGGAGTCTCGCTGTGTTGCCCAGGCTGGAGTGCAGTGGTGCGATCTCGGCTCACTGCAAGCTCCGCCTCCTGGGTTCACGCCATTCTCCCGCCTCAGCCTCCCAGTAGCTGGGACCACAGGCGCCTGCCACCACGCCCGGCTAGTTTTTTTTTTTGTATTTTTAGTAGAGACGGGGTTTCACGTTAGCCAGGATGGTCTCGATATCCTGACCTCGTGATCCACCCGCCTCGGCCTCCCAAAGTGCTGGTATTACAGGCTTGAGCCACTGGCCCGGCCTAGTCCCTTCTGTTTTTAACATCATACTAAAGAGATCAAGAAACTTACAAAGTCACCGCCTTCTGTAGGAATAAGGACGTTCATCTCGGAAGATTTGGCACTGACTATTTCACAATCCAGGGAATTCTTGCTCAGGTAAGCATGGCAGCCATCTGTTTTGTTGATGGATATGGTTGGCACTTTACCCATTACCTGCAGAGTAAACCAAGAGAACTGAGTCCCAGCAGCTGGGGAGGACAAGAGTAAGTTGCAGGAAAAGCTTTCCTGTTTCACGTGACTCAGCAACTACATGAAAAGCTCACAGGTGCGCAAGACACTGGATACTTGGGTGGGTTGGGACGGGTCCTGAAAAGAACTCGCCTGAAGAGCCAACCCCTCTTCTGCCACGTCCAAAGCAGCTCAGCTTACAGACTTTGTAGAATCAGATTCCCACGAAAGCAACATCTGTGGGTCTACCATGTTGCTTTCAATTAATTCCCCAGGGACAAAAAGAAGGAGCCAAAATATCGAGTTACCTGAACTTTGACATCCCTACTGTTGATTATCTCCACAATGCCCACCACGTCATCGAATACCAGACCAAGTTTCTTACAGTTATCTAGGAGAAGAAAGGGAGTTTGTCAACAGTATAACTTTAAAGGAAAGTAATATACATTTAGGAATCCTTAAGATAGGGTAGGTAAAATGATATTAGCCTTCTCGGGCTCTGGGACGGGGCTTGCATGGGACAGCGACAAAGACTCACCTACTGTAATGGAGTTAATTTTGCCCTTGATTTGCAATGTTGTGTTGACACACTTGTATATGTAAGCCACCTGTTTCAGCTCTGTGTCATCAATCACCAGGTTGGAAACATTTTCCTGATTTTCCTATCAGAGAGAGATCCCAGGATTCTCATCACAAAGCACACACCAAACAAAAAAAATCCAGGCTATCCCAAACTTTTTGTTATTGCAATTGAAGCCAGAACTCTGCCCTCATCTAGCTAAGCTCCATTGAACCCCCTGTCCCTACTCCTTTTCCCCGGGAGGCGGAGTTGCAGTGAGCCAAAATCGCGCCACTGCACTCCAGCCTGGGTGACAAACTGAGACTCCATCTCAAAAAAATAAAATAATAAAAATACCTGCCCCTGTCTAGGTATTTTTAACTTACCACTCTCCATTTCTTGCCCTCCAGTTCAAGTACTGCTGGCTCCTTCTTTGTGGCTGGTTTGGGGGACGGGCTGGTTTGGGGTTTAGGTGCAGAGAATGGCTTGGGGCCACTGCGTACTGGACCACTCTGAGCCTTCAGGGCAGGGTTCTTGTGCGTCTTCATGTCATCAGATACATGCTTCAGGGCTGTAAGAACAACAGCTACCTTGTTCCTGTCCTTCACACCAGACCTCTGAGCTGCTATCATCATGTTAAACATCCTTAACAGAAAATTCAAAGCCAAAAACCAGAGCCTCTGAGGTGTTCTCTTGCAAGCAGTTTTGAAGAAGTACTTTTATCATTTCTCTTCTCCCCAAGGTTAAATGATATGGTTCCATTAACAACAACATGGAATGTGTATATACTGTGGTTGGCGATAGGGAGTAAATGCACAGAAAAAGACCTAGAAAGACATATCAAATATATATGCACAAATATGTAGTTTTAAAGCAATAAAGGAAGAAAATAAGTGGCAGTAATGAAAATTTGGTAAAAGGAAAAAAAAAAAGAAAAACCCTCACTCCCCACAGCTAACTAACCCTACTTCCCCTACCTCCTCAGTCAGTGTTGGCATTTGCGACTCTACAATATTGTTTTTTCTCTCTCTCTCTCTCTATATATAGTTTTGTTGGTTATGATCACACACATTGTTAATAAATTTAGTTCAACTATTGACACTTAAAAACTTTCTCGGCTGGGCGCGGTAGCTCAAGCCTGTAATCCCAGCACTTTGGGAGGCCGAGATGGGCAGATCACGAGGTCAGGAGATCGAGACCATCCTGGCTAACATGGTAAAACCCCGTCTCTACTAAAAAATACAAAAAAAAAAACTAGCCGGGCGAGGTGGCGGGCACCTGTAGTCCCAGCTACTCGGGAGGCTGAGGCAGGAGAACGGCGTAAACCCGGGAGGTGGAGCTTGCAGTGAGCTGAGATCCGGCCACTGCACTCCAGCCTGGGCAACAGAGCGAGACTCCGCCTCAAAAAAAAAAAAAAACAAAAAAAAAAACTTTCTCATGTTAACCTGTAGTTTAGTATCTTTCTAGGCCAGGCGCTGTGGCTCATGCCTGTAATCCCAGCTCGCTGGGAGGCCGAGGCAGGTGGATCACCTGAAGTTAGGAGTTGGAGACCAGGCTGGCTAACATGGTGTATTTTTAGTCTCTACTAAAAGTACAAAAAAATTAGTTGGGTGTGGTGGTGGGTGCCTGTAGTCCCAGCTACTTAGGAGGCTGAGGCAGGAGAACTGCTTGAACCTGAGAGGCAGAGGTTGCAGTGAGGAGATCACACCACTGCACTCCAGCCTGGGCAAAAAAGTGAGACTCGGTCTCAAAAAAATAAAATAAAAAAATAAAAGTAAAAATATATTTCTTTTATGTTTTAAGGGAAAAATAATTCATGATCTCCCACAGCAGGCTGACACACGCCTTGCTTTGAACATGGCCTGATCTATGTTAACTATAACAAATACTGAATGGCCTTTATCTCCATCATTCCTTGTGGTTGTAACTTACATACTAGATTTTTTTTTTCTTTTTTTTTTTTTTGAGACGGAGTCTCGCTCTGTCGCCCAGGCTGGAGTGCAGTGGCCAGATCTCAGTTCACTGCAAGCTCCGCCTCCCAGGTTCACGCCATTCTCCTGCCTCAGCCTCCCGAGTAGGTGGGACCACAGGCACCCGCCACCTCGCCCGGCTTGTTTTCTGTATTTTTTAGTAGAGACGGGGTTTCACCGTGTTAGCCAGGATGGTCTTGATCTCCTGACCTCGTGATCCGCCCGTCTCGGCCTCCCAAAGTGCTGGGATTATAGGCTTGAGCCACTGCGCCCGGCCGATTTTTTTTTTCTTAAACATTACGTGGTTCACTGTAGAAAAACATGTAATGATGGCATACATTTCATCAACAGGACATGTGGTAGTTAACCATTTCTCTTACTGTTGGATTTAGGTTGTTACACCATTTTTTGCTACTATGATCATAGACTCCTAGAAGTGGCTGGACAACTCAAGACTTCCACCAGATGTGTTAAGGGTATCTACTTTCTCTACACCAACATTAGGTCACTCTCATGCAAATTTTCCATGTAACCAATATGCATCTTCTGAGGAAGTTAACTCCTAACACAGTGCCTTCCAGAGGCCATGTGGTGCCACGGAAAAAGCTCTGGGGAAAACCGCCAGCTCTGTGCCTTGGCACAAGAGGGTACTCTATATATGCTACCTAATATTAAGTCACTTTCCCATGGGGCAGAGGACTTCCTCCAACTGTGATCATCATTTTCAATTTCCATGTAAGCCAGCTTTGCTGTCCCTTAAAGGAACAGGACACACCAAATGACTCCCACACAAGTCAGGGTTGTGGTTTACAGACTAGCTGTTGGGTTCTGGTTGGTGGGGTCTGGCCCACACAACTTGTTGTACCGACTGTTTGTGTCAAAGTGCTCACTCACCATGTGTGATGCTCTCCCCCTGATTAATCTGCGCAAACAGTGCTGAGCGGGAAGCAGACTCATCTGAGCCTGAACTGGTAGAGACTGGGGGAGGAGGGGGGCCTGGTGGAGGGGGAGGAGGACCTGATCCAGCAGAGGGTCCAGATGGCAGTCCACTCAGTTCTTTTGCCACAGGCCCCTGAAACAGTAAGTGCAGGTAACATCGTCACCCTCTCTCTTCCCCTCTGTACCACTCCCAGTAGCACCCCACATGTGGCCAGTGCACATGGGGTCCCTACTACAGCCTTTGAGGCAATGAGTAATGCGTCCTACCCATACCCAACTTGGCTTTATGCCTTCTCATCCTTTCCCGAAGATCCAGCTCTCAGTTCTATTTCTTGACCATCACCTTTTGCCTTTGACCGCACCTGATTCCAGCTTTAAAAACTCTTTCCACAAATCTATTTGACATCTTCCTTAGTGTGTTACCAGTACCTCAGATTCAACAAGTTCAAAACTGATTTCATCATTTCCTGCGTGCTCCCCTCCCTGTATAATCATCCCTTGTCCCTGTTTCAGTGAAAGATGTTACCATCCAAGGCTGACTAGTCAATCTTCTTTGAGGATTCCAACTTCTTCAACCTTATCAAATCTCTTTCTATGATCTTGGTGCTATCTCCTGCAAATGTGTTTCTACTATCTCCCAAACACCATGACTACTTTCCTAATCCGAGCATGAGTCCTTATCCCTAACCTATATACTGAGACTCTTTTAAAGACAAATTGGATCATGATCACTCCCTTGCTCAAATACCTCATCCCAAAGTCTCAAGCCTACCTTCCTTTCCAGCCTTTTCTCCTAAAAATCTGACTATTTCCCCTTATTGAAGCCAGAGATGACCAATCTCTACATTTACTCTGCATTTATTTTGTTTAAGCTGTGCCTTTTGTAGTATCCCACTTCTCACTGCCCTATACTTCTTTCAAGTCTCACAGAAGAGTATATACCTTCAAAGCACAATCTCTTCTAGTGAGAAGCACTCTTCTTTTCCTCATACTCTAGAGTCTATATCCTTATTATAGCATTTGGCTTGGTGATTTGTACTGTTGTACTGGGGTTTTGCGTTCCTATTTTTAAGCGCCTTAAAGGCTGGGATAGTGTAACTCATTTGTGTGTGTCTCCCACTCTAGCACCAATCACTGTCCCTGACATGTTTATTGAAATTGAATACCACCAAGTATTCCTTCTCCTATGATCCTTGCTCCCTTTACTCTTTTTTCCCTTTCTTTCTCCCCCTTTTCTTCCTCCCTTCCACTGAAAAAACTAGCATTCCCTCACAGACTTTGGTAGTGCTGAAGTCTAAGAAAACTGTGGACCCCACCCTGGAGAGAGAAAGTGGGAGGGAGGGAGGGAGGGAGGGAGGAAGGATTCACTAACCGTTTTGCTCCAGGCCAGTCCGGTGGTATGGAACTCCTTAATGTAAGCCTGCAGCTCTGTCCATATACTTAAATAAGCTTTGACCCAGTCTACATGCTTCTTATCCCTGGGAGGATTAAAGAAGAACTTGTCACAGGTGGTCTGGGTACATAACAGTGGTGATTCCAGAACCCTTCTTTCCTATGGGCTCACATTCTCCTACGTGTGATGTTTCTTAGGCTCTGCTCAATGGCAGCTTTTCTGTCATCACCAAACTTCTATGTATACACAACCTAGTCTATTACCCTAATCAGACCAAACTCCACTAAGATAGAGACTCTGGATTCTATCTCTGTCTCTCATAGCAATGTTTCTCAAACTGTTTTAAGTACCAAAACTTTTTTTTCTTTTGACCACTTGCTTATTGAAACTTTTTCCAAAGTAGAACTTAAACACAATCTAATATGTAAAACTGATAAAAGCAGACATTCTGTACATAAAACCATGGTAGAGAGGAGAGCTCTTAAGTATCACTGTGGAACTCTAAGAAACTTAACTGCCTTACGAGACAATGCCTTATGTCAAAATATGCCCACCCCCACCAAAAGCAAACTTAAACTTTCCTTTAGTAGGAAACAATCAGCATTACATTATAGAAATAGCATTGTACCTATGGTCCAAGTCCCCTCTCTTCTTGTGTATTAGCTGGGAAGGTTATTTAGCCTGAGACTTAGTTTCCTCAACTGTAAAGTGATGGGATAATGGTGGGATATATCAAAACACTGTCATGCTTAATTCCATGTTGCTAGAAGGATAAAGAAGTGCCTGTTGTTCTGGGACACATTTCACTCACAGGAAGATATAGTATTACTTAAAAAGAGTAGTTAATAGCTGGGCGCAGTGGCTCAAGCCTGTAATCCCAGCACTTTGGGAGGCCGAGGCGGGCGGATCACGAGGTCAGGAGATCGAGACCATCCTGGCTAACACAGTGAAACCCTGTTTCTACTAAAAAATACAAAAAACTAGCCGGGCAAGGTGGCGGGCGCCTGTACTCCCAGCTACTTGGGAGGCTGAGGCAGGAGAATGGCATAAACCCAGGAGGCGGAGCTTGCAGTGAGCTGAGATCTGGCCACTGCACTCCAGCCTGGGTGACAGAGCGAAGACTCCATCTCAAAAAAAAAAAAAAAGAGTAGTTAATAAATGTTTGTTGATTGATGAAGGATGGAAGAAAGGAAGGGTTTGCGTAGATATGCAACTTAATAAATTTTGCCTGCAATCATTCCAGTTCAAAACCAGCAATGGAGAAGTCAGAACTGGTAGACGTATGTGGTTAGACATACAAGGACTGCCCTACGTAATACCTGCACTGGCTAGGCAGCCTTACTCTCATTTTAACTGACTGCATGAAGAATTTCTATTAAGTCCTATTGAACCCTTTGCCATTGGGCCAGATAACAAATTCTCAACAAAGGAACAAAATCTTATATAAAGGGCATTAGTCCATGTTACTGTCAGCAAAACTTCCTAAACCCAGAAGGCTAAAAGGGCTTCTATCAACAAAGGAGAGAAAGCAGAAGTGGAAGCAGAAACATTTCCTGTTTGCAAATGCAGCTGTGAGACAATATCTGTAAAGCTCTCCAGAAAGCAGCCCCGAGATAAAACCAGCACAGTGGCTAAGGGCAGCCTTCAGTAACTCCAAAGTGCTACTCCAGCAAGTAACCAAATGGGTTTATCCTTTACCCCTTGAGAAAAGGCTGAACTTGGCTGGGCACAGTGGCTCATATCTGTAACCCCAGCACTTTGGGAGGCCAAGGCAGGAGAATCATTAGAAACCTGCCTGGGAAACAGTGAGATCTCATCTCTACGACAAAATTAAAAAATTAGCCAGGCATGGTGCAGCATGCCTGAAGTCCCAGCTACTTGAGGGACTGAGGTGGGAGGACTGTTTGAGCTGGGAGGTTGAGGCTGCAGTGAGCTGTGATTGTGCCACTGTACTTCAGCCTGGGTGACAACACGAGACACTGTCTCAGAAAAGAAAGAAAGAAAAGAAAAGGCTGAACTTACACATCTTTGTACTCTTTGAGGACTCGGTTTGTATAAAACATGGCAGCATCATTCATTTCTTTCACATAAGGGCCAGGCTTGGGAGCCTAGAGAGAAACAAGCTGTTAGTGACTCAGGACCTCTCCAACTATATTGCCTTCCCTCTTAGAATCTATACCCACACCCCCAGCTCTGGAATCTGCACTGCTCACCATAGCTACCCAGCCCAGGGCCTGGATACTTTCGCTGACAGCTGACAGGTGATTAAACAACTTGCTGCCTCGGTTCTTCTCCCGAAAGGTTATCACTTCTTTGATCTGCTCTGAGATGGGTGCCAGCAAATCAGAAAGCTTATTCTAGGAAAAGATACAAGAAAAGATTCAGATTAACATCTTTCCACAAAGGTGTCTATGCCTTCTGATCCTGAAGGTAAGAATTCTCTATGGACTCTAGTAAGCACTCAAATAAACTGCATTAGTCCTGTCCTGATTCCTAAGGCTAAAATACTGCTCATCATCTCACTCTCCTCATAGAGTCCCAACTCCTCAGGCTGCACCTGATGGTTCTTCATGATCAGGATCCATACTTCAGCTATACCACAATACCTCCATTTCAGCCACTTGTCTCTTTTTTGTTCCACTTAGAGGACATACACTCAGGACATCATTCCTGTGCCTTACTCATGATGTTCTCTTCTTTTTCCATGAATCCACATTTTCCTCATGCTTCATGAGGGCCCTCCAACCCAGCCACACCAGCCTCCTACAGCATTTGTTGTCAGAATAACCAATTTTGGCATTTTATCACTCACTAATCAGAATAACCAATTTTGGCATTTTATCACTCACTAATACAAACTATCAATGGACCCATGTGAATATGTTTTACTTTCTCATTAATTCTTCAAAGATGAGCTCTTTTATCATCATTAAAGCCCTCAATGCATTGCTAGTCATGTAGTAGCTGCTGAGTAAAGAACTGATGAATCAAATGCAATTGGGGGCTTAGTCTAGGCATGGTGGCTCACGCCTGTAATCCCAGCACTTTGGGAGGCTAAGGCAGGAGAAATGCTTGAGACTAGGAATTCGAGACCAAACTGGACAACACAGCACAACTTTGTCTCTACAAATAATAAAAAGAATTAGGGCCAGGCATGGTGGCTCACGCCTGTAATCCCAGCACTTTGGGAGGCCAAGGTAGACAGATTGCTTGAGTCCAGGAGTTCAAGATCAGCCTGGGCAACATGGTGAAACCCCATCTCTATAAAAATACAAAAATCAGCTGGGCATGGTGGCACATGCCTGTAGTCCCAGCTATTCAGGAGGCTAAGGTGGGAGAATCATTTGAGCCTGGGAGGTGGAGGTTTCAGTGAGCCGAGATCCTACCACTGCACTCCAGCCTGGGCAACAGAGTGAGACTCCATCTCAAAAATAAATAAACAATTAAATAAATAAATAAGCAAGCCAGGCATGGTGGTGCACACTGTAGTCAAGGCTACTCAGGAGGCTGAGGTGGGAGGATCATTTATGCCTGGGAGGTCAAGGCTTCAGTGAGCTGTGATTGTACTATTACACTCCAGTCTGGGTGACAAAACAACACCCTGTCTCAAAAAACAGATTTAAAAAAAATAAATAAATAAAATAAAAAACAATTAGGGGCTTAGCATTCAAGTAGGCACCTTGGCAAAATGGATGAATTTTGTTTGTTTGCACCCTTCCTCCAAAGCTCCATTTCCTGAACATCTCAATTCTCAGATCTTAACCATTCAGGACAGATTAAGAATTAGAATCTAATTCTACATATTAGAATTAGATAGTATCTATATACACACACACACACATTGTTTTTTGAGAGAAGGTCTTGCTGTGTCGCCCAGGCTGGAGTGCAATGGTGTGTTCAGGGCTCACTGCAACCTCAAACTTTCAGTCCCAAATGTTCCTCCCATTTCAGCCTCTCAAGTAGGTGGGACTATAGGCATGTACCACCTTGCCTGGCTACTTTTTTTTTTTTTTTTTTTAATTTTTAGTAGAGACAAGGTCTTGCTATGTTGCCCAGGCTGGTCTCAAACTCCTGGCCTCAAGTGATCCTCCTGCCTCAGCCTCCCAAAGTGCTGGGATTACAGAAGTAAGCCAGTATGCTTAACCAGAATCTAATATATATGACATTATCTTGCACTATTTTTATATTATCTAGGCATGCTGAGAGTCAAGGGTTTTAATACAGCATTTAAGACAACTTGCTTTATTATTCCTCTGTAGGAAAGCCAAATGCAAAAGAAGGCAACCTATTTTCTTTGACTCCAAGAGAAATCTAAATTTTCTCTAATTCAGCTTTTCACATCTTGCACCATAAAATTTTGAGGTGGGAGTAAAATTAAAGGGAGATTCTCCCAACCAGTGAAGGATGAAGAGAGAAGCAATACTACAGGAGTTTTAAGATCTCCACAGGAGCACTACTAAAGCCCATCCACAGTGAAGCAAGAGAATCATCTTTATATTTTTTTTTTTTTTTCTTGTTTTTTTAGAGACGGCAGTCTCGCTCTGTCGCCCGGCTGGAGGTGCAGTGGCCGGATCTCAGCTCACGCTGCAAGCTCCGCCTCCCAGGTTTACGCCATTCTCCTGCCTCAGGCCTCCCTTAGTAGCTGGGACTACAGGCGCCCGCCACCCACGCCCGGCTAGTTTTTTGTATTTTTCTTAGTAGAGACAGGGGTTTCACAGTGTTAGCCAGGATGGGTCTTGATCTCCCTGGACCTCGTGATCCGCCCGTCTCGGCCTCCAAAGTGCTGGAATTACAGGCTTGAGCCACCTGCTGCCCGCGCGGAGAATCATCTTTAAAGGGCTTTGGAGACACTATGATGAATGTGGACTCAGCAAAGAGGGAGGCAAGCAAAGTCCCAGGAATAACCACGGGCCTATGCAAAATGACAGAGAAAAAGTCAGTAGAGACCATTAAGTACTCAATAGTACCTTCCCATGAAGGCACTTAAAGTATGGCTCTACCTCTGGGACTTGGTATGAACATATATTATCAAAAGCCTAGTAAGTCTATTTTAAAATGTTCTAATAGCTTGACAGAAATCTCTCAACTTGTCCTGAGCATCAAACCAAAATGAAACCAGCTAGTAGTGAACTTACATCTGCTGGCTGTTGACACTGAGAAGCTGTAACCAACAGAGCTCGCTCCAACTTCAAACCTGTGTGGACCATCTCCGCCTGCCAGAAAGAAGAATCAGCTATTGATGACACATTATAACTGGAGAAGTCTTGATAAGAATAACCTGAAACCTCTACTTCCATGTACTCTGATAGCCACCCAGGCACTTCATGTTATCCTCCTCATGATTCCGGATTCCAGGGACTGATAGCAGAATTACATATACTACTGTTCCTACTGGAACTCATCAGGGACACATATCCAGAGTTGGAAGTGAAGTTAAATGGATAATCACCTAGCCTTAAATGAAGTCATGTTAGCACCTTACACATGCATTGTGATACTGTGCACTGAAAAATCCTTCCTATTTCACATCAGCAAAATAAAACAAACAGCAACCAAAAAAACACCTTTCTTTTCTCAAAAACTGGAGACAGGAGTAAAGGCAAAGGCCTAAATTTATGCCAAAAATTCTCAAGGTATTTACTCCTTTAGGTTAAAGCTCTCTCTCAAATGCTAGATACCATGACCCATTAATAAATAATTAAATCAATTTAGTGAGCTTAATACAACAAAAGTATGAGTGCAGCACACCAACTTCAAGTTATTTCCAAATAAAAAGTTAAAAAAAAAAAGTATAGCAGAAGTAGTATAAATATCATTTTGTGAAACTTTTATCTCAGTTACAAATATGTTCTTTATTTCTAAGGGTCATTCGTAGTCAAAAGAATTTAAGAAACATGAGACTATAAGCACTATTAAAATACAAAATTCAAAGAAAGAAATCTATTTTTTTCTGGATTTGCATTTTTAAAACACAAATGATAAATGTTTTAAAGTTTTTTCAAATGTTACAGAACTGTATACAGTAAAAATGCAAGCCTCCACACCCTTATTAAAGTCCCAGTCCCACTCTCTAGAGCTAAAACCATTGGCAACAGATGGTATTTGAGAGGCTCAAAATAGATTTTCCAAAACCCAAGCAACCAGTCTTGGAGAAAGGTTTAGGTGAAGAAGATCCCGAGCATGGTTACTGTTTATAAAGGATCATTCGGTGAGCTAGCAGTAAGGTTTTTTGGGTCCCAAAAATAGAGGCAGAATGTATATGTGAGTGTAGGGTGGGGGTAGGGAGTGGTGGTGATGACGTAGGAGGCATAAAGGAAGGTGGGAGGAAAGGCACCTGTCACTGCCTACTTCATATTCTTGCTGTGGGTTAAGTGTGAAAATAACCCACATTAGCATAACTAATAACTATCAAGCATAGTTTTATAAATGCTAAGTCATGATAATGACTCCTTTAAATAAGCCACTGTAAGTTTGATTATATAATATGTTGGGATCAAACTAGTGCATGTTCTTCGCTACAAAGATGAACAGAACCATAATTTATGTACCAAGCAAGCTTTCTGTACAAATATGTGATAAAAGCAAGGGGCCTAGAAAAATAGGAGGAATCGTTTCTGTGGCTGGACTGAACTCCTCAGTACAGGTAAAAGAAAAATAACATGTGTAATGCTTCAAACCAAGAGGCACTTCTCAAGGAGCTCTTAAACCAAGGATGAGGACCTTGGCTGACTGAAGAAAGCTGTCAGTCCTTAAAAGAAGGGGAAAAAGGCAAAACATCCTTACATGTTTCTGCACATCTCCCCCAATCTCTTTACTGATCTTCAAGTACTCTGCCACAGGACCAGCAAGCAGTGAGTCAAATGCCTGCACATACGGAGCTGCTCCTGCTAAAGACAAACACACCACGAAGAATCAGCCATGCATCAGAAGGAGGCTTCTTTAAAACGTGCTTCTATATGAAAGTGAGGAGGCAAGGTAATACAGTCAACAGGATACTGGAACAGGAGTAAGGAAACCTGGGTTCTAGTTCAGTATCACCACTAACTGGTTGTGTGACCTTGACTAAACTCGCTCTGTCGCCTGGGCTGGAGTGCAGTGGCCGGATCTCAGCTCACTGCAAGCTCCGCCTCCTGGGTTTATGCCATTCTCCTGCCTCAGCCTCCCGAGTAGCTGGGACTACAGGCGCCCGCCACCTCGCCCGGCTGGTTTTTTGTATTTTTTTAGTAGAGACGGGGTTTCACCATGTTAGCCAGGATGGTCTCGATCTCCTGACCTCGTGATCCACCCGTCTCGGCCTCCCAAAGTGCTGGGATTACAGGCTTGAGCCACCGCGCCCGGCCAATTTTCTTTATCTATAAAATGAAAATAAACAAAATGATCCTCCAAGGTTTCTTTTAGTGCTAACATTCTATGTTTAAATTGCTGCATGTGCAGAATGTCCAATTTGCCAACTGTTTGAAGAGAGGAATTTTATTATCACTTGTCATTTGACTTACATTGGAGTCATTCTGCTAAAGAAAGAACAGGAAATATCACACAAGCAGGAAGTTCTTGTGTTAAAATAACTTAACCACAGGCCTCCCTGTACAAGTCATTTCCTTTCCTCTCTTATCTGTTCACAGCAATACAAATTACAAAAGATAAACCATCTAGATTAAGTTTTGGGAAGTTAGCTCCAAAGGAGAGAATAACAGAAAATTTTCAGGCCAAGACACTCAAAGAAAGCATTCTGCTGGGCTGTGGACTGCCTACCTTTTGAAGGACTGTCTCCATAACCACGGTGCATGTCAGAGGTATGGGATACTGCCTCCAGGCGGCCCACTGCCCTCTCCAGTCTTTCTACCAGATTTTGCATGTCAGCCATAATGGACCACCTGCTGAAACAGATCAAATGTCATTTGTTATTTAAATATTAAATAGCACCTACAGAGAGAAAAACAGAAAATTCCTGGTCACCCCCAGGTGGATGAAGAAGATGCCAATTCTCAGGAACAGAATAGTTTAATAAAATTAAGATGTCATCTGCAAAATGGAACAATACAAAAAATCAGATAAAAAAGTAGTCTAGTATATTTACAAAATCAAAAGACCTCAGTAAGCAAGAGAACTGCTCAGGAAAAGGTGTTCACTAAAGTAAATGCTTACTCATTCAAATACTTACTCAATATTTACTATGATACTGTGTGTGGAAAGTTAGAATTTGCAAAGGATAGTCACATATATTATCTCAGTTTGAGCCTCCCGACAACTATTCAGGAACAGAAGGATGATTACTACATGCTTAGTGATAGAAAACTTAGTTTCAGTGAAGTTAAATGACTTGCCTAGTCACACAGCCACTGAATAGAGAAGCCAGTACTCAATTCATCTTCTGGCTCTAAGTTCAGTGTGTTTTTTCCCACAACATCCTCTGCCTGAATGTGAAATATCCCAAACCAAGATGAACAGGATATTTACTCTTCCCTCAATAATTTTTTTTTTTTTTTCAGACAAAGTCTCGTTCTGTCACCCAGGCTGGAGTGCAGTGGCAGGATCTCAGCTCACTGCAAGCTCCGCCCCCCCGGGTTCAAGGGATTCTCCTGCCTCAGTCTCCCAAGTAGCTGGGGTTATAGGTGCGCACCACCATGCCCGGCTAATTTTTTGTAATTTTAGTAGCGACAGGGTTTCACTATGTTGGCTAGGCTGGTCTCGAACTCTTGACCTCAAGTAATCCACCCGCCCTGGCCTCCAAAAGTGCTCGAATTGCAGGCGTGAGCCACTGTGCCCAGTATGTCAATAATTTATAGTCTAATGGGGAGACTTAACATATGCACTAACAAGTATGAAACAAATAGAAAAAAATATTAAGGTGACATAAGAAAGTTGCTGATAGAGAGGCATGAGATTTCAAAGAGGGGAGGAATATATCAGCTGGAAGGATCAGATAAGGATATGATGGAGAAGCTGCCATTTGAGCCAGCCTTCAAATGAAGATGAGAAAGATTTGGACATGCAGTAGGGAAGGACACTAGACACATCCAACAGAACTTGTTACAGATCTTTCACAAGTACTATCTTATCTGAACTAGCCTAATTCAATGTCTAATATCCCAAAGAAAGTAAGCTCCAAGAGAGAAAGGACCTTATATAGCTTATTCCTTATTGTATACTCTACCATCTAGACTACTACCTGGCAGGTAGTAGATGTTCATAAATATTTATGAAGTTATGAACCTCACAAATAGCATTCCAAAACTCCAGAGGGACAAGGGTGCTAAAAGTTGCCCATAAGTCACACATAAGAGTAAAATATGATCAATGCACTGCTACATAAAGTATTTGAGACCCTAAGTGATCTCATAAAAACTAGTCAGTGAAATTTCAATCCAAGCTTTGACTTGGAAAAGATTCCATTTCATGAAAGCATTGATTCAGGTAACTGAATTCAGTTCAGGTAACTGAAGCTGAATGAACTCAACTCCCTTGAAGCTGCCTAAAATGACCACAGCAATTATGATTCCCCCAAAGATGACAGCATGCCAGAATTATCTCAGTTTAACACATTGTCCTCCCTGTGGAAGAGATAAGCAGCTCGCAAGATAAAGTAAGGAAAACAATATAATCTCTGTCCATTCTTCTCTGTGTACAAGCTCTGGTCTCTGTGGACCCAATCACTTGTCAGAGAGTGTTGTTTAAAAGAGAAGCAAAGAAAAAAAATGAGAATGAAAACCAAACAAACCTTTCCATTCCCTGGCCTGCAGCAGCAGCAGAAGCTTCCAGGTCTATGTCCTACTCTCAAATAGAGAAGACCCTAAGCAGTCAACACACTTTCTCTGATGTTATGACACTATCAACTGATATCTGAATTCTTGCCCTGTTCCATTATGCATACTGATCAAGGCACAGACTCACATATATATACAATCCACCACGCTATAAATCCAGGGGAAAAGGCAAGGAATGCAATAAACTCCAATGCTACCTTCCATGAACAGATACCACTCAGTTCTGTTATAAAACAGGTTCCTTCATACATGGATGTTTCAGGTTGAGACCACTGTTAACATGAAGACACAGTACATGTGTTGCTAGAGGCTGCCAGAGTTTGTGAACATTTACCAATCTTAAATGCTGAATAATAGAGCTTCATGGGACTTTGGCTCCCTTTTTCCATATTTCACTTGTATTTGTAGGCTTTCGCTGCTAAACAATCTACAGTCTGCTCTCTGACTTAAGCAGAATGAAAAAGGACAATACAGCTACCATTTATAGCTAATCTCATTCTACCACTAACCAAATACAAAAGAACAGAAACTGTTTTTTTGTTCTTGGTGGGAGTAAGATGAGATTTGAGATGTTATGGAAAACAATGTCCAGAATTGAAGTGTGACATTGTAATGTGAAAGATACACCTTTTCTCATTCCCTACACACATGTACATTCTTCAGGTGGTCATGTACACTCCTAAGCCTCTGACTACCTCATTGTAGTAATGCCAGCCTATTTGCCAGGTGGTACCACCATAACCACCTATAGACTAAAGACTACCACAGCAGCATATCCATCTAGCTCAGGCCATTCATCTGGATTAAATTTTAGATTCAGGTCAAGTACTGTGGCTCACAACTATAATCCCAGCACTCTGGAATACCAAGGTGGGAGGAAGTGTTTAAGCCCAGGAGTTCAAGACCAGCCTGGACAACATGGCAAAATTCCATCTCTACAAAAAATAAAAAAATTAGCCAGGCATGATGGTAGACACCTGTAGTCCCAGCTACCCAGGAGGCTGAGGTGGGAGAATTACCTGAGCCCAGGAGGTCGAGTAGTGATTGTACCACTGCATTCCACTGCACTCCAGCCTGGGTGACAGAGACCCTGTCTCCAAAAAAAAAAAAAAAAAAAAATCCAGCTTTCACCTAGACATCTCTATCTGGATGTTCCAAAGGCAACTTGAAATGTCCAAAAACAGAAATCATCTTCCCTAACATTGCTCTAGCACTGCCATCAATCACCTGATTGATCAAGTCAGTAACTGGAAACTGTTAGGCAGTATTATATAGTGGGTAAGAGTGTTCTTTAGGCCAGGCGCGGTGGCTCACACCTGCAATCCCAGCACTTTGGGAGGCCGAGGCGGGCGGATCCCCAGGTCAGGAGATCGAGACCATCCTGGCTAACATGGTGAAACCCCGGCTCTACTAAAAATACAAAAAATTGGCCGGGCGTGTGTGGTGGTGGGCGCCTGTAGTCCCAACTACTTGGGAGGCTGAGGCAGGAGAATGGCATGAATCTGGGAGGCAGAGCTTGCAGTAAGCCAAGATCGCGCCACTGCACGCTAGCCTGGGTGACGGAGCGAGACTCCATCTCAAA